>NC_071511.1:94086037-94389068 GCF_027887155.1 Malaclemys terrapin pileata | reverse complement strand
GGAAGCAAAAGTGGATGGGAACCTGGGAGGCAGTGACCATGAGATGGTCGAGTTCAGGATCCTGACACAAGGAAGAAAGGAGAGCAGCAGAATATGGACCCTGGACTTCAGAAAAGCAGACTTTGACTCCCTCAGGGAACAGATGGGTAGGATCCCCTGGAAGAATAACATGTAGGGCAAAGGGGTCCAGGAGAGCTGGCTGTATTTTAAAGAATCCTTATTGAGGTTGCAGGAACAAACCATCCCGATGTGTAGAAAGAATAGTAAATATGGCAGGCGACCAGCTTGGCTAAACAGTAAAATCCTTGCTGATCTTAAACGCAAAAAAGAAGCTTACAAGAAGTGGAAGATTGGACAAATGACCAGGGAAGAGTATAAAAATATTGCTCAGGCGTGCAGGAGTGAAATCAGGAAGGCCAAATCACACTTGGAGTTGCAGTTAGCAAGAGATGTTAAGAGTAACAAGAAGGGTTTCTTCAGGTATGTTAGCAACAAGAAGAAAATCAAGGAAAGTGTGGGCCCCTTACTGAATGAGGGAGGCAACCTAGTGACCGAGGATGTGGAAAAAGCTAATGTACTCAATGATTTTTTTGCCTCTGTCTTCACGCACAAGGTCAGCTCCCAGATTGCTGCACTGGGCAGTACAGCATGGGGAGAAGGTGACCAGCCCTCTGTGGAGAAAGAAGTGGTTCGGGACTATTTAGAAAAACTGGACGTGCACAAGTCCATGGGGCCAGATGCGCTGCATCCGAGGGTGCTAAAGGAGTTGGCGGTTGAGATTGCAGAGCCATTAGCCATTATTTTTGAAAACTCATGGCGATCGGGGGAGGTCCCAGATGACTGGAAAAAGGCTAATGTAGTGCCCATCTTTAAAAAAGGGAAGAAGGAGGATCCGGGGAACTACAGGCCAGTCAGCCTCACCTCAGTCCCTGGAAAAATCATGGAGCAGGTCCTCAAGGAATCAATTATGAAACATTTAGAGGAGAGGGAAGTGATCAGGAACAGTCAGCATGGATTCACCAAGGGAAAGTCATGCCTCACTAACCTAATTGCCTTCTATGATGAGATAACTGGCTCTGTGGATGAGGGGAAAGCAGTGGATGTGTTATTCCTTGACTTTAGCAAAGCTTTTGATACGGTCTCCCACAGTATTCTTGCCGCCAAGTTAAAGAAGTATGGGCTGGATGAATGGACTGTAAGGTGGATAGAAAGCTGGCTAGATCGTCGGGCTCAACGGGTAGTGATCAATGGCTCCATGTCTAGTTGGAAGCCGGTTTCAAGCGGAGTGCCCCAAGGGTCGGTCCTGGGGCCGGTTTTGTTTAATATCTTTATTAATGATCTGGAGGATGGTGTGGACTGCACTCTCAGCAAGTTTGCAGATGACACTAAACTGGGAGGCGTGGTAGATACACTAGAGGGTAGGGATCGGATACAGAGGGACCTAGACAAATTAGAGGATTGGGCCGAAAAAAACCTGATGAGGTTCAACAAGGACAAGTGCAGAGTCCTGCACTTAGGACGGAAGAATCCCATGCACTGCTACAGACTAGGGACCGAATGGCTAGGTAGCAGTTCTGCAGAAAAGGACCTAGGGGTCACAGTGGACGAGAAGCTAGATATGAGTCAACAGTGTGCTCTTGTTGCCAAGAAGGCTTACGGAATTTTGGGCTGTATAAGTAGGGGCATTCCCAGCAGATCGAGGAACGTGATCGTTCCCCTTTATTCGACATTGGTGAGGCCTCATCTGGAATACTGTGTCCAGTTTTGGGCCCCACACTACAAGAAGGATGTGGAAAAATTGGAAAGAGTCCAGCGGAGGGCAACAAAAATGATTAGGGGTCTGGAGCACATGACTTATGAGGAGAGACTGAGGGAACTGGGATTGTTTAGTCTCCAGAAGAGAAGAATGAGGGGGGGATTTGATAGCAGCCTTCAACTACCTGAAGGGGGGTTCCAAAGAGGATGGAGCTCGGCTGTTCTCAGTGGTGGCAGATGACAGAACAAGGAGCAATGGTCTCAAGTTGCAGTGGGGGAGGTCCAGGTTAGATATCAGGAAAAACTATTTCACTAGGAGGGTGGTGAAACACTGGAATGCATTACCTAGGGAGGTGGAGGAGTCTCCTTCCTTGGAGGTTTTTAAGGCCCGGCTTGACAAAGCCCTGGCTGGGATGATTTAGCTGGGAATTGGTCCTGCTTTGAGCAGGGGGTTGGACTAGATGACCTCTTGAGGTCCCTTCCAACTCTGATATTCTATGATTCTATGATCTAGACAAATACTGTCTCAAATTGTAATGGCTACACTCCAGAGAACTTAATAGATGAAATTTTATGTCTACCTCTACTCTGCTATTACACGGGAACTTTACAATATATCAGATATTGCTGCTCATTTCACAAAGGCTCAGTAATCATACATGGGGTGGAAAAAAAGTTGTTTAATTAAACCTGGGAAATTAAATCCACTGCCAGAGCCAAACTGTTTGCTATCCATAGACAGACACCATACTGGCCAACCCAGAAGCCTAGTGGAGGAAACCCCTTCCCACCCCCTACATTTGCATCAAGTTTCCTTGATTGCTAGTCCTCAGAAGATTCCTCCCTGAATCCCTTGGGTGGTATAGTTTCAAAGAGAAAACGCTTGCTTGACAGTCTCAAATATCATGGCTGAGGAAGTCAGTTTTAGGTCCTGTTAAAAATCTAATCCAATCTCGTAAGGGAAAGGCACACTGAAAGGAGGGGGGGGGCGGCGGTGGCGAGGGAGCGGGAATGCTCCATCTGTGGATTCAGGAATTAAACTGCAACTTACGGCACATAGTTCAGTTAGCCATTCCTGATTTTACTTTTGTGGCTTTGGAAAGATATCTGGCTAAGTTTTACTTATTGCTGTCAGCAGGAGAAAAACTCTGCACCTAAATGGTACTGCTTGTTGGTTTGCCAAAGCTGGTCATAGCAGAAGATGCAAGGTTAGATTTGCCCTGCCTGCGCTAAACCAAATTCTTGTGGATCTTTTTGCCTCCTGTCTAAGGCCTGGTCTACACTAACCCCCCAATTCGAACTAAGGTACGCAACTTCAGCTACGTGAATAACGTAGCTGAAGTCGATGTACTTTAGTTTGAACTTACCGCGGTCCAGACGCGGCAGGCAGGCTCCCCCGGTGACTCCGCGTACTCCTCGCGGCGAGCAGGATTACCGGAGTCGACGGGGAGCACTTCTGGGTTCGATTTATCGCGTCCAGACAAGACGCGATAAATCAAACCCAGAAGTTAGATTGCCAGCCGCCGAACTAGCGCGTAAGTATAGACAAGCCCTAAGATAAGAAGAATTATGGAGGGAACAGGAACCTTTCATTCACATCTTTATAGCCCTGCAAATCTGCGGATATGAGGAGAACACGTTTGTGGATCAGATGCGGATACAAAATTGGTATCTGCGCAGGCTCTACACATCTTGGAACACACTTATGGAAGCTGGATCATTGTTTGATTCTCTTTTCCCCCGTATCTGGTTTGGCCAGGGTATCTGTCAGGATCAAGGTGATCCAACGCTGAGACTGTAAATCCTTTGGTCCCAGTATGTGATAACTGTAGCCATAACGGTCAATGCAGTGTTGTTGAGACTCCAGTCTGCCTGCCACTACGTAAATTGCCAACTACTCTCCATCGAAGAGCTGTCCAAAACAGGGTAGCAGCCTTGTACTATTAGAATCATGTAACCAAAACAAGCTTCTGAAAATCCATATGTTGGAACTTTCTTTTAACTTAAGATTCTTGCCTGTAATCTCCTAATCAATGTTTTAGTTTAAACATATTTGATTATTTTCTGTGCTCTCTTTACACAAGTTTGTAATCACGTTTAAGAGATTTTACTATCATCTTTCCTCCCTTTGGAAAACTTTGCTTTTAACGCAGGTTAAATATCACTCAATAAATGTGCTCCACCTCACCAAAAGTACCACCACTAGAATATCCAGAGACAGCCTGGCATTTATTTGGGTTAATTTTCAACCTGCCTTTATAAAGAAAGGGCAACCCTCTCTGGGTAGTCCCAACTTCCCACCTCCTGTTCATTTTTATTTGTGATGTTCCATGCACTTTAGAATTTTGTTTCTAGATCACGATAGATGCCATTTACATTTCAAGTCACTCAGCTATTTGATGTTTATTTAACAGAAGACTAGGCCTCTTTGGAACGTCAGCATTCCAGATAAATTATTATTATTATTATTATTTTTTTTAAAACCACAACCCAAGAATCTAGTGCTGCGTCACTATACTCCAGGGCAGAACAGCAGCAAAGATAGGAATAATTAGATGAAGCTCCATCAGAAAACCCATTTAAATCCACTCCTTATACTTTACCCCAGTTTACCTAAATCCCATCTTCCTGTTCCAAGTCTTCCTTTTCCTTTCTACAAGTTTCCATATCCATCCAAACAAACATTTAGCCACATCCATGTTTGACTGCTGCCTCACCTTATTTTCATGAAAAGATCAACCTTACCAACTCAGTAAGTCAGTATTTTTTTTAAAGTGTGTATACACATATGCTCTATGTGCACGCGCGCTATACAAAAAATTCTGCCATACCTCTTTCATTAGACGAAGTATTGAATTTTTAACAGCAATTTCTTCTCTCACTTGTTCTTTAGTCAGCCTTATATAATCTCTGCATCGAAGGGGTTTGAAATCCATATCTGGATACAGTTTGCCACGAATGCTTTTAAACAACATATCCATAGTTCTTGGCAGAATACCAATGTCAGCTTCTGTCCCTGTAATCAAAATACAAGAGCTATATCAAGGCCCTGTATGCTCTTGGAAAGCAAGACATTGGTGAAGAAGTTAGAATTCATCGTTCTCTTCAGGCAGTAAAAAGGAAGTAGGGGTCATTCTCCCCCCCCCCCCATATGCCATCATAGTTACAAGGCAAGCTGCACCTTAAATACCTTTGTAGTCCCTCAAGTGCACCCCTCAGGCACAGGCTTCACTTCTCTCAAGGGTAGAAGCCCACAGTTCAATCTTGGTTGGACTGACTGGGTTGCTGCCCCCCTTGTTTCCAACTGTGTTAACCCAACAGGTCCAATTGTATTTGGCACCTGCAAGCAACTTCTGTCCAGTAGACTCTGACCGGTGACTGATTAAAACAACTCAAACAGCTTCATGTATGTTTATCCAACCAAAGAGAAATGGGTTAAGACAACAAAACCTATTACACATCTGCTCTTACCTACACTTTATCCGTTCCCTGCAAGTTTATGAAGGTTACACTTAACCCAGATTCTCTCCCTCCTACCTGCAATCCCATCCTTCGCCTCAGGCGGAGACAGACTGCCCTCCTGCATTCTCTGCCTGTGTCTCTCACTAGCAGCATCTAAGGCCTGGTCTACACTAACCCCCCAATTCGAACTAAGGTATGCAACTTCAGCTACGTGAATAACATAGCTGAAGTCGACGTACCTTAGTTCGAACTTACCGTGGTCCAGATGCGGCAGGCAGACTCCCCCGTCGACTCTGCATACTCCTCGCGGTGAGCAGGATTACCGGAGTCGACGGGGAGCACTTCTGGGTTCGATTTATCGTGTCCAGACAAGATGCGATAAATCGAATCCAGAAGTTCGATTGCCAGCTGCCGAACCAGCGCGTAAGTACAGACAAGCCCTAAGTTCCAACAGCTGAATTAACTGTTTATGGTCCTTTTGATCTCTAGACTCTGGCACAGATAATACAACTGTGCGACTTTTTGTTGGTGCCTGAAAAGAACCTCTTCCCACTTGGTTGCCCACCCATTATTCCCTAGAAATTGTTTACCCTGAGAGATCTTCTAACTATTTTGTTTCTTGCTTGCTCTTCCTAACCAGGCCTTTTAATTCACTGTTTAGTCAGACAGAATCAAGCAGGTAAACCAAATTATATATCAATACAGATTTCTCTTGTTCTCCACATATGCCCTTTGGAATGAGCATTCAGTGATTAGAGGGAATGCTCATGTAAGCCAATTAGCAGACGTAGACCAAAAGTGGGAAATTATATTGATAATACTTGATGGGGGAAAATAAGACCATGGCATTAACTATCAAACTCAGAAGGACAGCTCAGGTCACAGTACCTTTTATTTTCTTACTTGACCAAGGAGGCTTACCCACTACAACCTCTCTCCAAATACATTTGGTAAGTGTAACATGTAAAAGATGGAGTGTCCTGCCTCCAAACAGGAAGATACATAACTTAAACAAGTGATCTTATTTATCTCTCTGGTGGCAATTTGCCTAAGTCTCAAAACCGTAACACTGTGTCAGTGTTATTAACAAGGAGTCTTTGCTCAGGAGAGTCTGACTAGAGCAGAATGCAAGAATACATGTGTGCGGGCAAAGCAACCTGGAAGACATTTTACTCCACTTACCTGCACTATGGTTTTTGCACCCTCTCTTCCACGAGCACCTTGCATTCATGACCAGTGACTAAAAGACACTTTGTAGTGTTAGAATTCTTTTAACCAACTGACGGGATCTCCAGGGTGCAGACTGGGACTGTGGGATCGCTTAACTCTCTCCAGCCTGGGCTGTCTCTCACAGTGCCTTACTAGTGACCAGCAGCAAGCCCTTCCAGGCGCTGTGGTCACTCAGCGCAACAGCATGTGGAGCCCCACACACCCAGCTAGATTGCATGAATGCTCCCAGAGTCACTCTGGAA
Organism: Malaclemys terrapin pileata; assembly: GCF_027887155.1. Lineage (NCBI taxonomy): Eukaryota > Metazoa > Chordata > Testudines > Emydidae > Malaclemys > Malaclemys terrapin. The sequence goes on along the minus strand of NC_071511.1, from coordinate 94,382,379 downwards.
TCACACAGAGAAAGGCACTAAAGCCAAATCCCCCCAGCTCCCAGCATTGTACTTCAGGAATATACCTTCTTGCACCGCTCAAGATGGGCAGTGCAGATTTAAAAAAACCACACCTCCACAAGGGGTGTGGCTGGTGCACTGTCTATACTGCCACTTTACTGCACTGAAACTTGCTGTGCTCGGGGGAGGGTGCGGGGGTGCTTTTTCACACCCCTGAGCGAGAAAGTTGCAGCGCTGCAAATTGCCAGTGTAGACAAGTCCTTAGTTGTTTGCAGCATAGGTAGGGGCAGGAGAAGGGCCCAATAGGTGTCTACTGTGTTTTTTGTGCTTGGAAAAATACAAGTCCAGGCATGTTGTGGGGAGGGGAGGGCACTGCTGAGTCTCCAGGCAAGGTTGAGCAACTCCCCTGGTGTGGCCTCATGCAGGGGAGTCATTGAATTGTAGCTCCCTTGCTGGACAATTGTTGTTGATAAGTTGTTTGAAACCCCCATCTGGGTATTGGTTAGTTTCCTTGCTGTTGCCTCTGGGGAGCCAATATCTGGCTGATTCCCCAACTTACAGCATGTTTTAGTGACAGCCATACAACACAATTCTCATAACTTCATATGCATTAATAATATACATATATGGATAGAGAAATTACCTTCAGCAGATCATAACCTTACCCCGGATGCATATAAAAGCAGGCCTTGTAAGGTAAGATTACGATTATATAAAAATGAGGAATATGGGGGTTACAAGACGCTCCCCCAAGGTATAGGAGATCACACTGTCCATTTTAAATATACTTTTTTTAAAAAAAAGCATACAGTGCAGCATTACCCTAGCAACTGTGTCTCTAATGCTGGCAGTCAAACTAAATATGAAGAAGTAGTGGGGATACCAAGGGGGCTACTGCTCATTGCAATATTGTAAGCGAGTTGTTACCTATAGGGATATCATTAACTTGAAATCTAGCCAGTTTAAAAGAATTTCAATGTCATACCTGCCCCCATTCTCCACCCCACCTCCAGTATTGTGTTTTTACAGGTTTTTTTTTTTTTTTTAAAAAGATACAATTGTCCCCTGTTGCTGTTGGAAAGACCCTCACAAACACCACTAGAAGCTGGCTAACTACATTGAGAGAAGCCATTACGTGGACTATACAGAAAGTACTATCAAACGCATTAAGTACACAGTTCAAAATGAAAAAGGCTTTACTTCCTAGTATTACAAGTAACAGAAGAATCGGAGAAAACTAAAGTTAAAAAAAAGTGATTTAAATAAATTAAATTTGGTGTACTTTTCATATTGTCTGCCAGTCTCATACACTTTACTGCTTTGAATTGAGATCTTTGCTATATTCCGCAGCTTTTTGGAAACACCACAAGATAACACTTTACAGAAGTTAACACTGCTAAACTTTTTGCAACTTTCAGGTAATCCATTTGAGATCAGAAATCCTGAAATCAATTGTTACATGTTTGAGCAAGAGCAATTCCTGAGATTAATGACCATCTGGAAGAGTTGCCAGTGCTCATTAACCATTACTTCCTGAAGAACAGATGATAAGTTATCAGTAAAAAGGTTATTACTGCTAATAAAGCAATTGGTTAATTGTTTCAATAAAAATCAATTTCACATAGCACAAGATGATCAATCAGAATAGTGCTGTCATTCTACCTGGTATTTCTGGATAATTAACACCTAATACAGCAGCCACAGTTGTTTTTGTTAATTATGATCTAGGATTGAATTCACACAAGACTAGGTATGCCCTATTTTCCTTCCTTTTACAGAAAAATTTCTGGAACTAAAGGAAGGATGACATCTGCTGGTCTGCAATGATTATGATTGCTAACAGCACAAAAATATTGCACCATTGGAGCAGCATAGATTGATTTAAATCAAGTGGAAAGCCTCAATTTAAATAATCAATTGTAATCAGCTTTTCCATTTGTACTTCAGTTATTTTCTAAAAAAAAAAAGTGCACTCTTGTTGGTTATTATAACCATTAAAACATGTTGATTCACAAGTAAATTATGTCTTTACATGAGATTTGGTACATCTTTTTGCTACATAGGCTGGTAAACTATATACACATTTAAGTAATTATAAAGCCTAATATTTTCAAATTCTTATTAATTGTATATTTTAGTATGTTAGAAAATAGTGAATGATATATTGCTTATTTACCTAATAATTAATGTTTTACTCATTTGTGTCAAGCCAGATTAGGATGGCAAATAGAATTAAGTAATCAAACAAAACAACATATACATTTTTATTAAACAAAACCTGAAATGTTTTACATACAAACTTCTCTTATCAAGACATGTTCTACATTTATGACTAAATGATGTATTGAAGATTTAATCAGTACAGGGATTAACTGTAGTCAGTGAATTAAACTAAACTAGAGTGTCAGGTCAGCCTGGGAAATTTTTCAAATATGCCTAAGTGACAGTGACTGGAGCTAAAGTTCCTACTGGTCTAGGTCTCTTGAAAATGACCCATCTAAGTTACTGAGGCTATCTTTCAAATTTTTAAAAACTAATACAGCTCATCCCCTCCCTTCTTGTTTTCATTCATGGACTGGAAAAACAAGACAAGTTTTCCTGCTTTTTCAGCTCCCCATCAATAACTCAACTTTGAATAAAATTAGTCCAAATAATGAACATATTCCCTGTGCCTCCAGAAGAGGCTACTGTTTTCAAAAGCTGGATTAGCAATTAAACTCTGGTTCCAGGGGCTTAGCTGGGACTTCCTTTCAATTCTGTGGTGTGGCTTTGCAAGCATGTACTGCTTGAAGGTTCACCTCCAGTCCTGAAATTTGTTATGGTTGGCATGACCGATGCATGATTATTAGATACCCATGTCATAGCAGCAGCATCTTCTTCAGCAGTTAGGCTTCTACCCTAGTATATTGGGTTGAGACTATTAGCAAGAAAATGAGGTAGAGCAAGTGCTTGATACATCTGCTTCTTTACTGCCTGCAATTTCCTTTCTTCAGGGTCTCCTTTAGTTCCTTCCAAATTTCAACTGCATCAGTGATACAGCAGTCGTCTTTCTGCAGTTTGCCCAAAGCTAAGGAAATATACTGAAATCTATCTTCCACAATTCTCTTTAGTCTGATGTTGACTATGGCCTGGTCCCCACTAAGTCCCTACTTCGGACTAAGGTACGCAAATTCAGCTACGTTAATAACGTAGCTGAATTCGAAGTACCTTAGTCCGAACTTACCGCGGTCCAGACGCGGCAGGAAGGCTCCCCCGTCGATGCCACGTACTCCTCTCGGCAAGCTGGAGTACCGGCGTCGACGACGAGCACTTCCGGGATCGATCCATCGCGTCTTAACCAGACGCGATAAATCGATCCCAGAACATCGACTGCGTGCCACCGGACCCTCCGGTAAGTGAAGACAAGGCCTATGAGAGTTCCATCAATTTGTGAAGAAAATCGTGACAAAATAGTAGTCAGAATAAGCCAGTTCTTAATATGCAGCTCAAAACAGTCAGCCACTGAATTCCATCATACATCTTGGGGGAAAAAATTAGTTTGGATTCTCCTTCTCTGGTCAGAGAAGCTGAAGCAAAGTGATTGTTGAAACCTCACGATATTTCCATAACAACATTTTCCTTTTTTCCTGAGTAGTACTGAAGTCTTTGGCAAAGAAAACCACCTCATCAAATAAGCACTGCACTCATGTAATACATTTCAGGTTCCCTTCATTGTCTCTTCCTAGATTTTTTTCCTCATCTTTGTTACATTTGCAGCATTATCTGCAACCAAGCTACACACTAGATTTTCAGTTTTTGTTATAGCTTTTACTGCTACTTCTTCTAAGTATTCTGCTGTATGGGCATTTCCTGATGTATTAATCATTTCTGTAATATGGACAACCCCATCTTGTTGTCACACAATCACATATTACTGGATCATTGTATACATTGCTATACCCGTCAAGACTCGGATTAGCTAAACTTCCATCAATGTTTTCTGCACACTGTTCAGATTTCCTTCTCATACACTGTATCCAGCAACCTTTTAGAGAGGTCTGGTTTTCTGGGTGGAGTGTAGCCTGGTCGTAGTGATTGAACCATGTCAATGAAATAGTTGTTCTGAACAAGATGAAAGGGAGAATTTGTTGTATACATGAACTAAGCAATCTTTTCATCTATGGAATCTTGCTGTCTTTATTATATACTCATCCATGGTTTTACTTGATGAAGAAAGCTTTTTTTATTTATTTTTAAAGAATAAATAAATAAATACAGGTAGTTACTGTCTCGTGTATGTTTAGTTGCAGCACTGCTGGTGGTACCAGTAGAGGACTCTGAAGTTGTAGTCATTACAGATAATGGATGTTCATAACCCCTTATGAATAAACTGGACCCTGAAACAAAATGATAAAGAAAAAAGTTACTCACTCACTGAGTACTACTCAATGCACTGCTTTATTAATATTGTAAGTGAAAGATTCCTCCTCAAAGCTGTTTGTATCACAATTTATTTTAAACCCAATTTTATAGCAAAATAAATAAGGATTATCTAAATCTATTTAAAACCTTATCTGTAGTAACATGCCAAACTGCTTGAAAATTTTATTTTAAATGCTAAAAATTCATAAATGCCTAATAAAACTTCACTTTTAAATAGGAAATCTTTACTTAGGATGTTTGATTATATTGAGCAATTAAAAAAAATCGTTTCAGGAGTCCAGCAGTAACAGTTTACCTTTTTTTAAATTGATAGACACACCCATTATATTTTGAACACAAACATTTTGACATTCATAAGTAATCCACCTAAATTTACATTTTCATACATTTGTGCTTATCATTTACTAGCACAGTAAGACATGGTAAACAGTTCATAAAAATGGTGCAAAAATATGTTTACTAACCAATTGATCCAGATACATCTACACCATCCTCTTCAAAGTCATTGCCTTCTTTCATAGGAGCATTTTCATAATGTTGTTTCATTCTGATAATCAGGCTCTGCATCTCTTTGCTGCACTATTTACATTTGGCACAAGTTCCTTTTTTAATCCAACAGTACAGGAATTTCTTGAGAATAATCCGAAAACCGTCTTTTTTAATGAACTGCAGCCATGGCAGTTTTTCCTCCTCCAGTTCCTGGGTGCTGAAATCAACACTATAGGCTGCACTCTGAAGAATCTTGTCCCTTCTTCCCACAATATCCTGCTTTGACGTTAGTGTTGCTCCTTTCTGGTTGCACACACTGCTCATTCTCCCTTGTTACATTACTCCCTGCACCACCCCATCCCCAAAAAAAAGACACCCCCCCCCCCCGCCCCAATCCATGACTTCAGCTGGTATAACCCACTTTTGCACTGCAGCATTTTATTTCTTTAGAAACAGAGGCAGGCATTTGAAAAATTAATGGATTTCTGTTTGTTTGTATCTGTCTGAGAGCACATGCAAAGAGACAGAGCAAGGACATTTCTTGAAGTACCCAGAACCATGGGCTGGTAGTTACTGGCAGAACAACGTTTTTCATGAGCGGGAGAGTAAGTTTCCATGTTGGGCTGAAATCATAAATATTCATATTCGAGTCAGAGCTCAGGTAAGGAGATCTTCCTATAAAGTAGGAGTACCACCCAGGTGGGCTCAGTGGAGGATCCTTATGAGATAGATGGTGTCTCTTGGAGTCAGAAGCCTGGTCCCAATGCTTGTGATGACTTTGCCAGTCTCTTGCACCCCGTAGCCCTGGGACCCCACAGGATCAAGCCATTAATACATAGGCTGACATACTGCAGGGGTGCTGGAACAATTTGTATAGTGGGGGTGCTGAACCAAACTGCAAACCATGTATACGATGGAAATTACTTCAAGCCAGGGTGCAGCAGCACCTCCAAACAACCGTAGTTCCAGCACCTATGCCGTATTGCGCCAGATTTATAAAAATTCACCTCAAAAGTTAGAATCGAAGGGGGGAGTGGGAGGGGCAAGAGGGAAAAAAGAGAGAAAGTCTTTGCTCTCTCTCTCTCTTATATATATTATATATATAAAAGCAGTCTTTAATTCAAAATTTTGATAGTCTCATGGATTCAGCATATTTATTTTTTTATTTAAAATGCATTAAGAAATTAATACAAAATATGTAAAGGCTCAAATTTATTACAAATTCAGATTTTTAAAGAAGCTTTTTCTTTCTAAAAAGAAACCTATCATTGAAGGAACAAAATAAAAAAAAATCCAATCTAATTTTTTTTTTTTAAATCTACCTTCATCCATTCTGTTTTGGAGGATATTATTGCCAATTATAACCTTAGCAGCTTGTGACAATTTGAATTTTATACACACACCCAAAGCAGGTGTGCAAACAAATTTCAGAAAAAGTCGGTTTTCTGCCCATTATGATCAATTTCAACTACTCTCTATTTGAAGTCAACGTTCTCTTTCAGCAGATAGATAGTTGCTACTTGACCTTAGGAGGAGGTACACCACTCACAGTTTAACTTGTGTATAGTCTGTTTATATTTTGAATTATATACACACACGTGCTTTCTCCATTACAAAGAGGTGTTTTTGTTGGTATTACCAGTTTTTAGTTGTTTTATTGTACGTTCAGGGAGAGTTGTAAAGTCCAAATAAATGTGTAATGGAGGTAAGCTTATATACAGGCCAAATAAATAAAAAACTTCAGGCACTTGAATAATATTTGCCTAATTCAGAAGCCTGCACACACAGATTTTTGTAATTTCATGGTTTAAGAAAATGTTAATAGTACCTTGGAATGTGTAGGTTTTTCCAGCATTTGTCACACCATAAGTGAAAATAAGACGATTGTGTCCCTCCAAGAAGTCTTGCACTGGTTGTTTCACAGTACCATCAAAGAACTCTTCTTGAGTTGTTTCAGGTCCAAATACCTAAGCATTAGCAAGAGGCAATTTATGACCTTCAGTTGTTTTAAAAGGACCATTTGGAGGGGGTGGGGAAGAAAAAGCAGTTTACATCTAGGCACTTTTCATCAGTTAAATGTATATAAAATGTTCCCAGTTTTAAAAGAATTAAAACTACAACATAAAAACTTGTTTAGGGCAAGATTCAACAAGTTTCCACATTGCAAAATGAAGTTTGTCTCAAGTATTATCTGCTTACTTGTGAAAAAGTGAATTTCTGCACCATCTGCCCTACATTTTTTTCACTCAGCCGACAGATCATGGAATTCTTAGGGCCTTTCAATATAATGCTAGTTGAGTCTTGAATAGAAACACAGTCCTGTAAAAGGAAAAAAAAAAAAAAAAAAAATAGATTTTTAAGCTCAGGGGAAAAATTGTACATTTGCATCTTAGCTAAAAAAAAAGTTTTGTAAAAAAAGAACAAGTTATGTAAAAAGAGCCACACCTGAGATTCATTTTCTTTTTCAGTTGCTGTGAAAGGCCTAATACGAAGGCAAACTTGTATATGTTCCTTGGAATCCAAACTGTTCCTCTAAAAAGAGAGAGATTACCTTCAATTAATAGCATTGCTATTTAGTTTGAATGTCTAGTTTGACAATTAGCATGGCAAGATATTAAATACTAGTTATTTCAGGTCCCTTCCCCCCACCTCCCCCCACAATTCATGCAGCAATAAATGAAAGTACTTTGGGCCTTCTAGAAATTCACCTTAATAACCTTATAAAATATTTAAAATGACTTCTTGTGGATTACAAAGATATGCTATGCAGTTTAGGCCAAGTAGTAATTGAAAATAAAAGCCACGAGCATACCCCATATTATCCTTTGTATCTGGTAATTAATTTCTGCATTACTAGAGCAGAACAGGAGGCAACTATAGATTTTACCAACATTTCCTGCAAGTTATTGTTGATAATTATCACTTTGTGTTGGTATCAGAAGTACCCAGCAGAAAGATGAACTTCAAAATACAATGAAAACATGTACAAATAATGTCTCTGAATTTCTCTGCCTCTGATGACAGAAGTTAGCTCTTATAATTAGAGTATCTTTTTTTGATTAACACAAAACACAAACTACACAACGACAGGACTATCAAGGCTCAAATACAGGAATTCATTACTATAGCATCTAATTTTAAATGTTTCCCTTTTATTTATACAGAAATATAGATATGCTTGTTGCTTTATCATTAAAAGCAACAGGATATATAAATGCTTCACAATTTAAGTAATTTCATTTTTTAAAATTAACAAAGCAGACTGTTAAACATTCTCACCTGGCTTATATCCAAGTTTGAAGAAACCAGAGAAAATTCATCCGAGAGGTCTGCTTTAAGGTCCTCAACATTTACTGGCCCAATTCTTGGCGGTAGCTCAATACTAGCAATATAGGATGGTCTTATAATTGTTGCTTTATCCAAAACTGGTTCCATTCTGCAAAAATAAAGCCAACTGTTTAAGTAGCATGGCATGCCTGAAGTCATGAGAAGCCATCATAATACAAGTTTATATTTCTATATGTGTTTTATTTATTTTCAAACCTTACACATAAATACAGTTTCCAACAACAGGCTGGGGCAAAAGGAGAAAAAGAAAAAAAAAAAAAAAAAAAAACCAAACACACACACATCTAAAGGAGCACTCAAGGAAGATAAGGCTATTGTGAAGAAGCTAAATTAATTCTTTGCATCACTGTTCACTGCTGAGGATGAGGGAGATTCCCACATCTGAGACATTCTTTTTAGATGATAAATCTGAGGAACTGTCCCAGACTGAGGCATCAATAGAGGTGATTTTGGAACAAATTGATAAATTAAACAGTAATAAGGCACAGTACCAGATGGGACTCATCCAAGAGTTCTGAAGGAATTCAAAATAAGATTGCAGAACTACTAGCTATGGTATGTAACCCATCACTTAAATCACCTTCTGTACCAGATGACTGGAGAATAGCTAATGTAACACCAATTTAAATAATCAAAAACCAACAACCAAGAACACTCTCCAGAGGTGATCCTTGCAATTACAAGCCAGTAAACCTAACTTCAGTACCAGGCAAATTGGCTGAAGCTACAGTAAAGAACAGAATTACCAGACACATAAATGAACACGATTTGTGGGAGGAAAGAATCAACATAGCTTTCGTAAAGGAAAATCGTGCCTCACTAATCAGAATTCTTCGAGGAGGGGGCAAACAAACATGTGGACAAAGGTGATCCAATGGATAGTGTACCTGGACTTTCACAAAGCCTTTGACTTGTCCCTCAAAAAAGGCACTTAAGCAAGGTAAGCACTCATGGGATAAGAAGGAAGATCCTCTGCTGGATTAGTGACTGGTTAAAAAATAATAAACAAAGGGAAGGAATAAATGGTCAGTTTTCAGGATGGAGACAGGTAAATAGCAGGGGCCCACAGGGATCTATAGTAGGACCAGTGCAGTTCAACATATTCATAAATGATCTGGAGAAAGGGGCAAACAGTGAGGTGGCAAAATTTGCAGATGACACAAAATTACTCAAGATAGTTAAGTCCAAAACTGATGGTGAAGAGTTACCAAAAAAATCTCATAAAACTGGTGACTGGGCAAATGGCAGATTAAATTCAATGTTGATAAATGCAAAGTAACGCACACTGGAAAACATAACCCCAACTATACATACAAAATGATGGGGTCTAAATGAGCTGTTATCACTCAAAAAAGATCTTGGAGTCATCGTGGCAAGTTCTCTGAAAACATCTGCTCAATGTGCAGTGGCAGTAAAAGAAAAAAGTTAATGTTAGGAACAATTAGGAAAGGGATAGATATAAAGACAGTAAATATCATAATGCCACTATATAAATTCATGGTATGCCAGCACCTTTAATATGGTGTGCAGTTCAGATTACCCCATCTCAAAAAAGATATTAGAATTAGAACATAAGAACGGCCATACTGCGTCAGACTAATGGTCCATCTAGCCCAGTAATCCTGTCTTCTGACAGTGGCCAATGCCAAGTGCCCCAAAGGGAATGAACAGGTAATCAAGTGATCCATTCCCTGTCTCCCATTCCCAATTGGAAAAGGTACAGAGACGGTCAACAAAAATGATTAGGGGTATGGAACAGATTCCAGATGAGGAGAGATTAAAAAGACTGGGACTATTAAGCTTAGTCATCACATTTGCAAGGGAAGATATTTTTTGCTACTCTGCATGCGCAGAATTTATTTCCCCTGCAGATTTCTTTGCTTCCTCGCAAAAAAAAAAAAAAAAAAAAAAAAAAAAAAGACTTTCTGACCCTCCTCAGCAGTATGTTTTGGAGGCTCAGGGCAGCCAGCAGAGAAGTAAATCACTGTGGGCAAGGAGGTGGGACTGGGAAGACCCGGCTGGTGGCTCCTACCCTGCAGTGGGCTCAACTGCTAGTCCCGGGTGGGCTGAGGAGGCTGGGACTTCCTCTTCCCTTGCACAGCATCTGGGGCCAGATCAGACCCACTTCCAGATTTCTCCTTCAGCTGAAGGAAGCTCTGCAAACTCCCCCTCCCACTCCCCCACTTCCTGCACCCATCGCAGCTGCAGGGGGAGGGATCCCTGTACAGGGAGCTGCTCCTCCATCTGCCCAATCCCTGTGCATCCAGACACTCTAACCCCCCCACCCACACTCAGAAACTCCTCCCCCCAATGAGCCGCACTCCCCCTGCACCTCAGCCACCCTGAGAAGCCACTCACACCCAGATCCCCACCCAGATGCATCTGGACCCCCACTGAGCCCACACACCCCTGTATACCCCCCTGCTGAGTTCTGACCCCCACCCCCTGCTGAGCCTCAACCACCTTCATCTGGACACCCCTGTAGAATCTAGTTACTGTTGCACCCAGAATCCCCCCAACAAGCCCTGTGCATCCAGATCTCCCCCCATACCCAGATCCCCCACTTAGCCACCTGCATCCAGACTGCCCCACACAGAACCCTCTCAACCTACACCTGTTTCACCCCACACTATGCCCCTCCACACTTGGATCCTTGCTGAGCCTGCCTGCACACACCTGGCAGAGAGGGGCAGGCTCGACCTCACCGCTGAGTCCATGTCCCAGGGGGAGCTGCACAGTGATCTCCCACTTTTATGCAGCCAGTGGCCTGTGCTCCCCAATGCCATGCTGGAGCCTCATTTATTTAACAAATACAATTTGCAGAATTTTAAAATATTGTGCACAGAATTTTTTTTGGCGCAGAATGGCATCAGAAGGATATAGAGGTCTATGAAATCAGAATGGTGTGGACAAAGTGGGGTAGATAACACTTCCTTATTCTTCACATAACACAAGAACCAGGGGTCACCCAATGAAATTAACAGGCAGCAGGTTTAAAAACACAAAAAAGGTACTTCACACATACAGTCAACCTGTAGAACTCATTTCCAGGGATGCTGTGAAGGCGAAAAGTATAATTGGGTTCAAAAGAAGAATTAGGTAAAATCATGGAGAAAAAGGTCCATTGATGGCTATTAGCCAAGATGATCAGAGATGCAAACCCATGCTCTGGGTGTTTTAAGCCACTAACTGCCAGAAGCTGGGAATGGATCACTTGATAATTGCCCTGTTCTGTTCATTTCTGCCGAAGAACCTCATATTGGCCACTGTCAGAAGACAGAATACTGGGCTAGATGGACTATTGGTCTGACAAAGTATAGCTGTTCTAATCACCTGGATCGATCGGTCTTCAGCTGTCGTTAAGACTGTGCCGATCACAACACGTCTGCCTTTCTTCTCCACGTTCATCCGAAATGTTTAACAATGTCATCTTCCCATCTTCTTGGAGGCCGACCAGATGGTCTTTTCTGTTCTCGCAGGTACCACTCAGTAATGATTGCAGTCCACCTATTGTCCGTGAACTGTGCTATGTGGCCCGCTTTCCACAATATCTTTCATGCTATGAAGACTCGACAAGAAAAGCAGTCAGGTTGGGCTGAAAATGAACCATTGCAAAATGAAATAATTGCGATCAGACATCTTACGAAAAGCCAGAATAACGGTAACCAGAGAAGAAATTGAAGAAGTGGAACAGTACATATATTTGGGCCAAGAAGTTAATATGCGCCTAGACATGAACAGACTCTCGCGAAGGATTCGGGCAGGATGGTGTGCATTTAATTCCATCAAGGACATCCTCAAAGGCAAAAATCGACAAGACCACACGTACAAATATCTTCAATTCAACATTGCTGCCAGCCATGCTGTAAGGCAGTGAAACCCGGGCACTGACGAAGAGAGAAGAACAGCGGCTGTCGGTAGCTGAAAGGGCAATGGAACGAGCTATGTTGGGAATTTCCCTTCTATATCGTATCCCAAATGAAATGATTAGAGAACGCAGCGGTGAGAAAGCTGTTCTAATATTGTGGAATATTTAGTAGTTTCTACATATGCCCTTTAACACTTCCAGAATCTCAGAATAACACTGCCGAAAATCCAGACAAGTGTCCCTTCAAGATGTTTCTGCCACTTCAGAGGTCAACCACCAAGTTCAAATCAGAGCAGTTTTAACCCTGGTGTACACTAAACTCTATAGTCAATTGTGGAATCAAGTGGACACAACTTTGGCCTAGTCGACACTTCAAGTCCTGATTTTTCCCCCAAAACAGTGTGCTTTCAGAAAAGACCTGACTTTATGCACTTTCAAGATACAGTAATATTGAATACCGATTCAAATCACTTAAGGTTCATCCCCCTGTCTTTGTAGATCAGTAAACCTTTAAAATGTGTTCTTCTGAGGGTTAAGTTTACTGAACCTGAGAGAAAGGCAACATGAAGTCTGGGTATGAAGGAAGCTCCATGTGCTCTTTTTTCCTTATCTGGTGTTTGCTGAAATGCAAATTGTTCTGTTTCCTGCCTTCACCTCCCACTGCTGTCTTGATGGTCCTGTTTACAGCTTATATGTAAATAAAGGTAAACAACTACTTTATTGAGGCTAAACCTGTTTAACAACTCCATCTGACATGCCTGGTTTAAACACACTTTAGTCATAATTCTAGCATATCCATAACTCAATACCTACAATGTACATAAATCATACAAAAATATTAATGATCAGTGAGTTCGTTTTTAAATGATACCTCACAAGGCATATTCTGTAATAATCTTTGTACAATAGTGTGTAGGGTGTGACTTCAGAGAGATGGATTATCTACATTGAGAGGAAAAAACCCTTCCATCCACGTAGGAAGCATCTGCATTATGGCACTACAGTGGCATAGCTGCAGCACTGCAACTGTATTGCTCGTAGCATTGACATAGCATGTGATTCATCAGTCTGTTCACCTAAGAGACTCAGACTTTAAGGCCGGAAGGAACCATCATGATCACTTAGTCTGACCTCCTGCACATCACAGGCCACAGAACCTCACCCACCCACTTCTGCAATAGGCCCATAATCTCTGACCGAGTTACTAAAGTCCTCAGATCTTGAGTTAAAGACTTCAACTTACAGAAAATCCACCATTTTCTCTAATTCAAATTTTCATGTCTCACTCCGCAGAGGAAAGCAAAAAACCCAGAGAGTCTCTACCAATCTGACCCAGGGGGAAATTCCCTCTTGGCCCCAAATATGAAAAGTTACCCACATGATCAGGATTGAGACCCACCAACCATACACCTGGGAAAGAATTCTCTGTAGTAACTCAGAGCCCTCCCCATCTAGTGTCATCTCCATCCATTGGGGATATTTGCTATTAGCAGTCACAGGTATTTCCTACAATGGTAGGTGGCCTCTCATCACACCACCCCCTTCATAAACTTATCAAACTCAGTCTTGAAACCAGCTAGGTTTTTTGCCCACACTGCTCTCCTTGAAAGGCTGTCCCAGAACGTCACTCTTCTGATGGTTAGAAACTCATCTAATTTCAAGCCTAAACTTGTTGATGACCAGTTTGTATCTATTTGTTCTCATGCCAACACTGGTGCTTCACTTAAACAATTCCTCTCCCTCAATGGTGTTTATCCCACTGATGTATTTATAGAGAGCAATCATCTCTCTCCTCAGCCTTCATTTGGTCAGGCTAAACAAGTCAAGCTCCTTAAGTTCCCTTTTGCAATGCAGGTTCTCCATTCCTTAGATCATCCTAGCAACCCTTCCCTGCACTGTTCCAGTATTTACTGTGGTATTTCATGTTCACATGACCCTCCTGTCAGTGGTGCACATCCTTACCAGGAGTGCTTGCACTGATTTAAGAAGGGCAGAGTGAGGGGCTGAGAGCCCAGGCGGCAGCTGGGCTCCCAGCGTGGAACTGAGAGCCCAGATGTGAGACCCCCTCTGCCCTGGGTTGACAACCTGAGCTGTGAGCCTGGTGCAGGGTTCACAGGATGGAGTCTACCAGCCTTTCTTGTCAATTTCAGGCTCAAGAGAGGGCTCACAGCTGAATCTGTGAAATTGACAAGAAAGGCTGGTAGGCTCCCTGCCATGGGGTCAGAGCTGGGGCTGTCACCCCAGAGTGGGGAGCAGGAGTTCCAGCTGTGAGCCCTATGCCCAGATGAGAGCTGGGGGGGGGAAGGGAGGGGATGTGCAGCTGTGAGCCAGATGCTGGCCTCAATTTCATAGTAGGGAGCCTACCAGTCTTTCTTATCAATTTCACAGCCCAGTTGTGAGCCTAGCCTGGCAAAGCAGAGCTATGAAACTGCCAAGAATGACAGCCAACGTCAGTAATGCAGTGTCTACATCAGTGGTTCTCAACCTATTTATCATCGTGGGTCATTAGCTGGGCCGCAGGTAAAGAACCACAGATTCCCCTCTCCCCCCTGCCCCGCAACCCTCCTCAGACCCTCTAAGCCCAGCACGCAGTGAGGCCAGAAGCAGACCCCACCGGGTGAGCTGAGCAGCCTTTACCACACAGCTCTAATTGGTCCCCATGCGGCTCAACGGTTGAGTACCACTGGTCTACATGGACACTGCGTTGCCCTAACTAAACGGACATAAGTGCTACGCCTCTCATGTTTTATGTCGGTGTAGTAGGGCACCTACATCAGCGAGAGCAAGGCTATAGCATAGACATTGACATAATCAGGTTGATGTAAGCTGCTTTACATGGACCTAACTCTGTAGTGTAGACCAAGCCTCAGTCTTCCGCATCCACCAGCCTGTAAAATACAGATATTTGGCCAGCTTTATAAAGCATTTCAAGAGCTACAGAGGTGAGCTATGCAAGAGTAACAGTCAACTTCTGCCCCAATTTCTACTCTAGTCAGTCCCACCTATGTGGGGATGGAGTTGCATGGAATGAAAGTCTGGGCAGAATTTGGCCCAAAGTATTATCAGTGCTTCAACAACATACACAACACCTACTAACCTGAAAACTAAAACGTACTATTGGAGTGAAATATACCTGTGCTGTGATAGTCTCAAAGCCAGGTCCACTTCAATTATAAGGATAAAGAGTGCACAAGTGTTTTATTCAAGTATTCTATTTAATTGGTAGTTATCCATCAGTAATACCTATTGACCAGTTATCTTATTTGATTTAAATGTTAAATTTTAGAAGAGCTTTAGATGGCTCAGAATATGCTCTCACATCCCCTACATTTGTTAATTAGGACACAAACAAGTGTGCCTTAAATTAAATTAATAGGTCAAGATAGGAACTCTCTGTGGGCATGACCATAGAGCAGGGGTTCTCAACCTTTTTCTTTCAAAGTCCTTCCCAGGCTGAAAAAACTCCACACCAACCCCCATCAAACAAACAGCTGTTTTTCTGCATATAAAATCCAGGGCCAGCATTACGGGGTAGCAAGCAGGGCAATTGCCTGTGGCCCCATGCCACAGGGATCCCTGCAAAACTGTTGGTTGGGCTTCAGCCTGCCACAGCTAGCCTCAGGCTTTGGCTTTCTGTCCTGGGCCCCAGTGAGTTTAATGCCAGCTCTGCTTCACAGACCCCTCTGAAACCTCCTCACGGCCCTCCAGGGAGCCACAAACCCCTAGTTGAGAACCGATGCTATAGGGGACACTCAAGAGACTTAAGGCAAATCAGTTAAAGATGTGAAGTCAATGACAACAACCCATGAAGTGCAAGTCCCTTGCATAGACAAGGAAACTTAGAATTTGCACCAGTGACCTTTCCCCCTATTTCACCCTAGTAATAACCTCTGGTGCACTGCTATTTTTCTCATTGACACAAGGGTTTCCAACAGAGCAGCCTCACTAATAACTGAAACCAGGCCTAAGCCCCACTATAGAAGAGGCCTATGCTTTCTCTCCCTCTCCCTTGTCACACTCAGTTGGAAGTTGTCCTTAGTAATTATGATGGTTACTTTTTGCAAATACCAGCTTGAAGCCTGCAGAAGGTATGGCACTAAGCCTGTAGATTCCCACTTGCTATGGACAAGTGGGTTTTCCTACTACCACTTTCCTAAGTTCCCATGGCAATAACCAGCCCAGGCACACACGAAGAGACGTCAAAGTCACCCATCCTTTACCAGAAGATTTTAAAAATCACCGTGGTTATGTCACTCGCTCAACCAATAACAAGAACTCGGCCCTAGATGAGCCGCGTGTAGCTAAGCTGGGCTATCACCGCCGCAACTCCCTATATTCCTCCTGCAGGAGCAGCGCCCCCAGCCTCAGCCCGAGCAGTCACCCCTGGGCTCGGGACACCGCAGCGCCTCAGACGGGCCGCTCCCGAGCCCGGCATGCCGGAGCCACAAGGGCGCTGGGAGCCAGGGCAGGCGGCCCCAGGCTGCCTATGCCGGGGCACGACTCGCTCCCCAGCGCACCGACAGGGAAAGCCGAGGCAGCCTCCAGGCAGGGAAGGAGGGAGGGGAGGGGAAGCCAGGAAGTGACCTCTCGGAGCGCAGCTCTGGCCCGGAGAGCGGCAGCCCCTCAGCCCGCGCTCACCTGCGGGGGACGCGACACCTCTCTGCCGGCAACACCGTCAGACTCGCCGCGGTCCCTTTTCAAATCCAGCCAATGGCGGCGCGCTGTGCCGCACAGCACCATGGGAGGCGAGGGGCGGGCTGGGAGCCAACGTCACGCCCAGGGGAAGCGGAACGGCTCCACCCAGCGCAGGCTGGGACTGGTGCGTGGGGAGGCGCATGCGGCCTGGATGTGATGTGCCGGGGCCGGTGTGACGACACAAATAGCAACATTGCCCTGTCCGACACGCAAACGGGACCCGCTTGGCTGCTGCTCGCGACTTGGGACCGCTTAGGCCAGTGGTTCCCAAAGTGGGGTTTGCAAACCCTTGGGGGTTCGCAAGAAAAATTTCATTAATAGCGGCCTCTGCTGGGACCCAGTTGCAGGGCAGACAGCCCGAGCCTCGTGGGGAGTGGGGCTGGGCAGATTGAGCCGGCAGCCCCAGCCCTCCCCTGTCAGCGGGGGAGCCAGCAGCCCCGAACCCCAGCACTCGATGTCGGGTGCAGGTGGCAGCTCGGATCCCTGTCCTTGTCAGGCAGGGGAAGTTTGCATCCAGGGCAGTCAGCAGGGGGCCACGCTGAATGTGGGGGGTGGTCCAAGCTAATTTGTCCCTCCCAGGGCACCTTCCTCCGCGGAAGAAAAGCTGTTTGCGAGCCAAACCAGCCAGAAGCACGTTGTGGCCAGTGTAGGAGTGTTAAGGTGTCTCAGTAATTGTCCTTCTCTCTGGAGTGCTGATTTGCTTCAGTGAGTGAATCTTCTCAGTTTCTAGTTTGTTGGTTGTTAGCAGTCTCTCTCTGTTATTTTTATTAGAACTTTTGTACACAAGTTCAATGGATAAGTGGCTGAAAAAGGAAAGTGTAAAGACGCTGGAATCAGCTAGTGTTGCCTCAAGTCCAAACTGTGGAAAATCTAAGTCTAATGATCGTGATGGTCCTGGAAAGTCACTTACAAAGAAAAGAAAATATGATGATGATTATATAAAATATGGCTTTACATGCATTGGTGATCAAGAACATCCAAAACCACTGTGTGTGATTTGTGGTGATGTTCTAGCAAACAGCAGCCTCAAACCTCTACTTTGGCGCCATTTAGAAACTAGGCATCCTGCACAACTCGACAAGCCTGTTGATTTTTTCAAGCGAAAATTAGCTGAGAAGAAAAATGACATTACCAGTTTTATATCCAAAGCAAGTACTGATAATGAAAATGCACTTAAAGCGTCATACTGCGTGAGCTACCGAGTAGCAAAAGCATCAGAAGCCCATACCATAGCATGGTACCTTTGTCCAATAATACATTGTCACGAATTAATGACATGTCAAATAATATAGATACCACAATTGTACATAGAGTGAAAAATAGTCCATATTATGCTATACAGTTGGATGAATCAACTGATGTAGCTAATCTAGCTATTTTGCTACTGTTTGTACGTTATGTGAATGAAGGTATGGTTGAAGAAGACTTATTGTTTTGCCGACCATTGGAAGAACGTACAACTGGAGAAGATATCTTCAATCTGACTAATGCAGATTTTCAAGAAAAGGAAATAGATTGGTCTCGTTGCCTAGGCATTTGCACTGATGGGGCCACATCAATGATGGGGAAGTATACTGGATTTGCAGCTCAAACAAAAAAGGTTGCATCAAAAGTCTCTTGGACTCATTGCAGCATCCATAGACAAGCCCTTGCAACAAAACGCATGTGTCATAACTATAAAGGGAAAGGTAACAGCTGTCCTGTGTACAGTACTATAAAATCCCTCCTGGCCAAAGACTCCAAAATCCTTTTCCCTGTAAAGGGTTAAGAAGCTCAGGTAACCTGGCTGGCATCTGACCAAAGAACCAATAAGGGGACAAAATACTTTCAAATCTTGCGGGGGGGGAAGGCTTTTGTTTGTGTTCTTTGTTTGGAAGTGCGGTCGCGCTCGGGACTGAGAGGGACCACACATCAATCCAGGTTCTCCACATCTTTCTAAACAAGTCTCTCCTATTTCAAACTTGTAAGTAAATAGCCAGGCAAGGCGTGTTAGTTGTCCTTTGTTTTCTCAACTTGTAAATGTACCTTTTACTAGAGTGTTTATCTTTGTTTGCTGTACTTTGAACCTAAGCCTAGAGGGGAGTCCTCTAAGCTCTTTAAGTTTGATTACCCTGTAAGGTTAATTTCCATACTGATTTGACAGAAATTATTTTTACCTTTTTCTTTAATTAAAAGCCTTATTTTTAAGAACCTGATTGATTTTTCCTTGTCTTAAGATCCAAGGGGGTTGGATCGGTATTCACCAGGAGTTGGTGGGAGGAAGGAGGGGGGATGATTAATTTCTCCTTGTTTTAAGATCCAAGGGGGTTGGATCTGTATTCACCAGGAAATTGGTGAAGGTTTCTCAAGGCTTCCCAGGCATGGGAATTCTTGGGATGGTGGCAGCGGACCAGAGCTAAGCTGGTAGTTAAGCTTAGAAGTTTTCATGCAGGCCCCTACATTTGTACCCTAAAGTTCAAAGTGGGAATACAGCCCTAACAGCATGCCAGAGGGACTGAAGGAAGTGCTGGACAATGCAGTGAAAATGGTGAATTTCATAAAATCATGGCCAACAAATTCCAGAATATTTCATGTACTTTGTGAAGAAATGGGTAGTATACATGACTGTGTGTTGACCCATACTGAAGTTTGATGGCTCTCAAAGGGTAAAATCCTTGTGCGCTTGTTTGAGGTTAGAACGGAAATCTTAGTTTTTTTCAACAGCCACCCTTTCCACCTTGCCAGCTGTATGGAAAATAATGTCTGGCTCCAGAGCCTAACTTATTTAGCAGATATTTTCTCAAGAATTAATGACCTAAATTTATCTCTTCAAGGCCTCAATATAACAGTTTTCAATGTGCAAGAGCAAGTTGAATCTCTGATAAAGAAGTTGCAGTTCTGGGGAAGTTGTTCTATATGCATCCGAAGAAGTGGGCTGTAGTCCACGAAAGTTTATGCTCTAATAAATTTGTTAGTCTCTAAGGTGCCACAAGTACTCCTGTTCTTCTTTTTGCGGATACAGACTAACACGGCTGCTACTCTGAAACCAATCAAACTAAGTGTTTCAGTAATCTTCATGACTTCCTGGCAGAACATACACTTCAGTTGGATCAGTGCACTAAAACCAATATAATTGCACACCTAAAAGGACTTTGCACAAGTTTCAGGGAATACTTTCCGGCTATGTCAGGCAATAATGCCTGAATTCGCAACCGTTTTGATGATACCACTTTCTCAACACAGATATTAAACACCAGGAAAAAGAGAAATTGATTGAGATCTCCTGGGTAATTACGAACTGAAAAGGAGTTTCAGAAATCTATCATTGATCAACGTTTGGCTGAGTTTAAGAAACAAGTACCCCTTTCTGGCAGAAAAAGCTGCTGCAGTTTTGTTACCATTTTCAACAACATACTTATGCGAGAAAGCATTTTCCTTGTATGCACATCTGAAAACCAAATACAGAAACAGACTTGATGCCGAACCAGACCTGAGACTTTATCTTTCTCCAATGGTTTCAGACTTCCAAGAGCTATGCAGAACAAAGCAAGCGAATCCCATCACACTGAGGAAATTTAAACTTAAATCCCTGGAAATATTCATTTTTAGGAGGGGGTTCACAAGATGTCACAATTTAGTGAAAGGGGTTCGCGGGCTGTTAAAGTTTGGGAACCACTGGCCTAGGCCAATGCTCAGTGCACCCACCCAAAGTCAGGAATTGGGAGTGGGAGCTGTTTGTGTCGTTACAAGCCACACGTGGGAAGCGGTATGTTGCTACAGAACAGCCGCCACAGGGCAAGCCCAAAGCTACATTGGCTTCTCAGGATGTACCAGCTAATTTGCTGATCAGGTTATTTCTGCCAGTTCTTTATCAGGGCTTAAAATAAGCCTGTGCAGTGTCAATAAGCAGTTCAAATGAAACTGTGAACACGGGTCAGATTAGGGGAAAAAAGTGTGGTGGTGGTACACTTCCAAATGCTGACCCACAAAATAAGCTCTGCTCACATGAGATGCTACGCAGTAGATTGTACAGATGTTAAGCATATATCGGGGTTCTCAAACTTCACTGCACCCGACCCCCTCCTGACAACAAAAATACTCCAGGAGGGGGGACCAAAGCCTGAGTCTGCCTGAGCCCCTCTGCCCCAGGCAGGGGGACCAAAGCCAAAACCTGATCCCGTCACCCAGGGCTGGAGCCCTTGGGCTTTGGCCCCAGGCAGTGGGATTGGAACTTTGGCTTTGTCCCTGGACCCCAGCAAATCTAATGTCAGCCCTGGTGACCCCATTACAGGGGGGTCTCTAACCACTTTGGGATCCTGACCCACAATTTGAGAACTGCTGGCATATATGATCACATGTTTTCTAGGCTCCTTGTACCCTCTGGGGGGTCTGAATACACCTGTGGGCTCTACTTAGCTCCTTGGTCTTGGATTTTCTTGATTGAGAAGGGATGTGGCATTGCTCTCTCTAGCCCGTTCACATGTTGTGCCAAAATGAGCTGTTAGTCACTGTAGATTTTGCAGATCTTTATAATGTGATCCTCCTCCTCCTCCTTTCTTACATGTTTTGATGAGTAGAAAAAATATAAGTTATTTATTCTTTCTCTGCCTCAGTTCCTCATCTGTGAAACTGGGATAATAGCCATAATAACCCAATAGAATATTGTGAGGAAAACTTATGAATGTTTCTGAGGTGCTCAAATGTTAGTTATATTTACATTTAGAAAAGCATATAAATATCAAGGCCCCAATCCTGAAGTATATAATGCTTAATTTGTGAGTTCTTCAGTGGTACTACTCACATGTTTGCAGTTAAGCAAATGTAAAAATGTTTGCAAAATCAGGGCATAAATAAAATAATATTAACTACATTCTTGTGAGATAGATATGATTATAATCACTGTTTACATTGCAGAGATAAAGGAAGAGGGAGGCACAGTTAGGACCCTAATTGGGCCCTGGGTGATCACTACTTCCCAACACAGATGTAATGAGGTTGAGTAGTGCCTGTATAAGAAAAATTAAAACGACTAATTATTCCTCAAAAAAGGTTTTTAATGACTTTCGACTATAAAGGCAACACAGACAAAATAAGAAATGCAAGACCAGCACTGAATAAGGATTAATATAAATGGCAAGTTATACTGAAGACAAGCACAAGTACATATAAAGTTATTATTAATTAGCTATTTACTACTATTCTTAACCCTATAGAGTACATGTAAAATTATTATTCATTAGCTATTTACTACGATCTTAACACTATAGTATCAATACAACTTGAGATCAATTCTGCCAGAGCAACCAGACTTTTTTACTCCATAACCTTACCCTGCATTTGCCCGAAAATGTTACCCTTCAGTCAGCCGTTTTCTGCACTGGCCAGGTACAGACGGTCGCGAAGTGCACATCTCTTCGGTTCAGGGGGTGTGGGTCAGGTTTCCCTTATGACCAAAACACACACACAATCCCGTGCCTTTGTACTTTTTATCTGATCTGTCAGCCATGTTTTAAAACAGACCGACCAGTTAGGGTCAGCCAAATCTTTATTGTGGTTAGCATTGTTGCCTTGACTGTATAATTTATGCTTGCTTATCTTCTTGTGTCGCTTTGACTGTATAATTTATACTTACTGATTTTCTTGTAGCCAGTTGTTTTCATTGTGGGTTAGTCAAGCTATGCCTGGGGGCACAACTTATCTTGCTTAGAATGTGTTATCTGGTTGCAGCGCGTTTTGACCACAAGTCTTAGCTTACTTCTGCAAAGCTTGCCCTTTTCACCTATGCAAAGCAGAAGTTTGAGGCCTAACACTGACAATATCTTTGTTCATTTTAAGCTTGGCAATACTTTTGCTCAGAGATTAATCACATACATATGGTGAAAAGAGGAAGAGGTTAAGTGACTTGCCCACATCCACAGAGTGAGTCCAGTTCTTGAGTTGGTATTAGAACTCAGAATTTCAATCTTGCCTCATAAGTAGTATAAGGGCCCTACCATCAATCAAACATTAACCCTGCCCCTTGACCCCTTAAGCACCGCGCACCTGTCACCAGAAGTCCCGTCCCATGGGAGTATTACTTCCAGGGTCAAGCCAGACACATGACAAGGTGTATCATATGACCCCTCTAAGAACTCCTCCCACTGCCCTCTACCAATCAGGATGGGTTTAACCCCCGTAGGACCACCCAAGAGGAGATTTGACCAATTGGGGGGAATTCTGGGGCGGGGTGACCCGTCTGGAAGTGATTCATGTGACACCTCTAAGAACTCCTCCCACCGCCCTCTACCAATCGCGATGGGTTTCGGCCACAGAGGACCAACCCGAGAGCAGATTTGACCAAAATAGGGCAGATTCTGGGATGGGATGAACTGCCCAGAAGAGGTTCATGTGACCCCTCTTAGAACTCCTCCCACTGCCCTCTGCCAATCAGAGCACAGCACCATCACCCCATAAGTCCCAGCACCAGACAGAAGAGGCCATCTCTTACCAAGAACAGGTGTTTTAGAAATCGTGGAAAGGCTGAGAGGAAACATGGACTCATTCACCACCTCTGTGAGAACTTCAAACTTTGTTTTAGCCCCAAGAGCCTTCGACCATCCACGGAGAAAGCGCTTCATCGTGACAGTTCCGAGGAGGAGGGGGGAGTGGCCAAGGGGAGCCCTTTGGCCCAGTCGTTGATAGAACCCGAATCCGAAACCCAACTGCTCATGAGACACCCCGATGAGCATGGTGGCCTCTCATCGTCCACCCCCCTGGAGGAGGAAGGCGAACGCAGCTCGGGGGAGTCACCGGCGGACAAGGTGAATGGAAAAGACATTGTTCAGGTAAATGAATGATTAAGAAGTGACGGTCGATGATGGGGTGTAATGGGGTTAGGAACCAGGGTTGTATAAATCTAAAAATAAGCAGTGGGAACTTACTTTTTTCTTTTCTGAAATTCTCTCAACAGCTCAACGATGCCTTTCCAGAAGACCTGGAGGCCCTGCACAGTGTTGCATCAGATAGTGAAGCTGAACCGGGCCTGCCTTGTTTTTGCTCAACGCGGATACAAATTGTTGTAGAGGACTCCGAGGGTGACAGCTATGAGGAGTTTAGGAGGAGGCTTGGCATGGAACTAACTGAGCCAGTGCCACGTCATGAGCATAAAAAAGTAATGCAGACAATTGTATGTGTTGCTGTTTATGCTGTCCTTAATCACTGTCTTAGGGAAAAGCTTTTAGAAGATTGTGAGGGCTGTGTCATAGACGCACCAGCCTAACGGCACCATGACTATGTGACTTGGACTTCAATGGATATAAACTGCAAGCTCCAGGGCCCGTGTGCTGAACTGTGTTTGGAAAGCTTATTAAACACTGTTATTGCCATAGGTTATGCTATGCAATGTCTGTGCCTAACATTTAGCGCAAGGGGTGACCTTGATAAATGCTGTGCAATTCAGTGGAGACCCTGACCGTGTTTTAAAGAAAATGACCCAACCGGATGATGCCGGTTTACAGCGTTATAGTGGCCGTCTGGTCCGCACAAAATGTTACAGAACCCTGCTTAAGAAAAAGACTATTTGTAAGAAATCTAAAATAATTAATTTAGAGAATCGTGAGGGGACAAACAAGCAATATAAAACTTGATAGCTGTAAATAAAAAAATATATATTGAAAAGGGCTTTGTGACTATCTGTGTTTCTGTAGCCCTTAAGTGAGCTAAAAGTTTTAATGGAGCATCTTGGCTTGTTTTCAAGGAGCTGTATGTCTTTTAAATAAATAAAAAATGTTTGTGAGAACCTAGCTCTTGTGTCTTTGCGTAAAAGAGACCCATTTACAGCAAAAAGCTGAAATGTATGTTGTAGAATCTTGTGGGAGGGGAAAAATCCTAAAAATGTGTTTACAATTAAAAAACAAAAACCCAGGGATGGTTCAGACGTGTTTGAGTACAATAATGCTGACTCATCCTGTTGAACTGAATGGTTTTAACCACACCCCCACTGAATAGCCAGGGTGACTGAGATTACTCACTCTTTTTGCCATCAGTGTTAATGTATTATTGATCAGTTATTAAATTTGGTGAGTGTGCACCCACAGTAAGGGAGGTGGGTGGGTGAGGATGGTGAGTTCTGATTAATATGAAATGAAATAAAAATCTCAGGAATTCACAGATGCTATTGTACAGTTTAAATATAACCCCTGGAGTTCATAGAACTCTATTGGGCAGTTTAAATATGACCCCAGGATTTGGTTGAACACTGTTGGACAGTTTAAATATAATCCAGGAGTTGGTTGAACGCTATGGGTCACTCTTTCTAGCAACTCAAAGTCATTAAAAGTTTAAAATAATATATTTACAGAAAAATAAACAAGGGTCTAACCCAAAACTGAAATGTTTGAAGGGTTCACAAACCTCCACCATACTTTAGAACAAGCATTTGCTCTAAAGACAAACATTTAAAAGCTGTGGGTGCTTATTATGGTTGCCCATTTTATTTCAAAAACAACCCCCAAACTTTAAGCATGAAAGAAACATGTTTAAAAAACAAGCCACAATACATTCACTGATATCTGCAAAGGGCCCCCACTTGGAAATGGGTACAGTTACATTAAGGAATGGTGATTTACCATTTAATACTGTAAGAAGGCCCTACAGAAAAATGTATTTTAACTAAAAGAAAAAAAAATTAGCCAAAAGCAGCCCAGTTGTGCAGACAACTTAATTCCCCCACCCCAAATCAGAAAAGGGAATGTTAGGGGAGGGGTGCCTAAAGTCCTTAAGTATCTATTATTTTAGAGTTGTGATCGAATCAACCTGCTAACTACAGACTTTTGAAGTCTGTTTGAAACAAAGAGTTAGGATGATATAAAAACCTCATGTATTTTGGAGACTGTCCTCTTTCAACAGAAACTGTCTTAAATTGCTGCTGGACTCCAATGTTACCTGGAGTTCTTTTAACCCAAAGCTTTTGGTAACTTTTTCTCTGTGCGAGGTGGTGTCAGGAAATAAATCAAGGGAGACAAGGCCGTCCGACCGATAAATGGCTGGAACAAACAGGACAACACAAGAGTGCTTTCACTTAAAGCTAAACTTTACTTAGTCTCAAGCACTTACACACGTCCGCAACAAGATTAGTAAAACACCCCCAACCCTTGATAATTACCAAAGCTGAGTGTGGCTCTTGAGTGACACAGCGGCAGGCTTCCGATGGCCAAATCTTCCGTCTGCCGGTGGGGACCGCAAGATGTATCCAGAGTGAGAGTCTAAAAAGAGTCCAACTATCTCAAACTTTCCCCCCTTATTTATACATTAGTAATAGAATGACATATCCCTTAAAGAAAACTTGTTATGTAAGCAGTTTCAATGGTCAAGCAAGAGGTTCCTTCTGATTATTGATTAACCAGGTGTGGCTTTTTCCAGAGTTTGTAGCCTTGAAACCCCAATAGACATTCCTGGGGCACATCCTGCTCTCCTAAAATGCATGTATCAGCAACTTCAACACAATTCTTATCAGGAAGGATGCGGGGTCAAGCTGCCCTTTCTGTGACATCCAAAAAACCCCCTCCCCTCCTCCCTTGGTCAAGCTGAGACTGCTGAATAGGCTGCTTTTAACAATAAGCCATAGTGGTTTAAGGCACTTTACTGGTTTGCTAAAATCTCCCCGTACAGCAAGAGGAGGTATGCTCATAGGTGCCAACTTTCTCCGGCACTGGTGGGTGCCCACGCCCCCTAGCCCTGCCCCGACTCCACCCTTTCCCCGCCCCAGCCCCGCCCCCATTCCAACCCCATCCCCAAAGTCCCCGCCTTAGCTCTGCCCCCTCCCTGCCCCTATTGGATCCCTTCCCCAAATCCCCACCCCGGCCCTGCTTCTTTCCCCAGCACGCCGCGTTCCTCCTCTCCCCTCCCTCCCTGCCCCACGAATCAGCTGTTTTGCGGCACAAGCGCTGGGAGGGGGGGGGGAGAAGCAGGACGCGGCAGCGTGCTCGTGGAGGAGGCGGAGGTAAGCAGGAGTGGGGAGGCAGGGTGGGGAGCTGCCAGTGGGTGCTGAGCACCCACCAATTTTTTTCCATGGGTGCTCCAGCCCTGGAGCACCCACGGAGTCGGCGTCTATGGGTATGCTCCGTGTTTTTAACTCTGAAAATATACATTATATAATGTCACTCGTTGGCCATGCTGTCCTTACTAAATAATGGTACCTATCTTTACTGCAGTGTGATCTGTTTAGCATGGCACCAATAACTTTAAGATGCATTTCACCACTAGGCCAAGGTAAAAACCATTTTTAACTATAGTTGTGCTTAATACTGTTAAATTAAAAAAAAAAAAACTTCAGGTATTACACAGGTTGCATAGGGATTTGGGGGTAATACTAATACATTTTTGCTTGTTCTTTAACCCAAAGGCCCAAACACACATGGGGGGAAACAGAATAACCATGTGCCTGCAATCCTTTATACTGTGGTAGAAGGTAACTTTCTGCAATTGGCTTTTAAATGCATGTGGGTTTATTGAAAAGCATTTTGTTGCAAACTGTTGGTTTGGTGTTTGAAACTGGTGTGTGTGTGTGTGTGTTCTAGTGACAGGTGGGTGGCTCGGCCCCGCTCCAGCCGGGGCGCTGGGTTGGGGGCCGCACCAGCAGCTCAGCCCCGCTCCAGCTCCTACGTGCTCCAATGGGAGCTACAGGGGTGGTGCTTGCAGATGGGGCAATGTGCAGAGCCGCCTGGCTGTGCCTCCATGTAGGAGCCAGAGAAGGGACATGCCACTGCTTCTGGGAGCCGCTTGAGGTAAGCGCTGCTCAAAACCTGCACCCCTGAGCCTTCCCCCACGCCCCAGCCCCCTGCCCCAGCCCTGATCCCCCTTCTGCCCTCCAAACCCCTCAATCTCACCTTGGAGCACCCTCCTGCACCCCAACCCCAATTTTATGAGCCTTCATGGCCCGCCATAGAATTTCTATTCCCCGATGTGGCCCTCGGGCCAAAAAGTTGGCCCACCCCTGATCTAGATCCTAGATTTTAGAGTTGTTTGTGTTTGCTGTCTTGAATAGAAGTGTCTTTAAAATTTAGATGTCCCTCTTAAATAAAGTAAAATAGAAGTTAAACCACATCAATAAGGAAATGTAACCTGTTATCTCTCAGATTTTGGGATCAGTGGGTCTGCAAATTTTGTTTTATGCAGACCACTTCAAGACACGGTCTCACTTACGATGGGTAGAGAAGGTGTGGTTTTGAATTGGATTTGCTTCAGAGTACTGAAAAACCCTCTTAATGCTCATTAATATGCAGGTTAACATTCTGAAGCTGCCAGTTACATCTGGCCGTGTGAGCTAGTGTTTCACTGAGGGTTCAGAAGGCTTTTCAGTCCTGCAAAAATAATTCAAAATTACATCATTTTTGCATGTCAAGACATGGTCAGAGAAAGCCTATCATAGAGTGGAAGGAATCACCTCCTATTGAAACATCACTGAGGGGAGGAAAACTCTGAGGTTCATCTCAGGGCATGTTTACACTATGGGTACTATGTCAGCATAACCCTGCAGTGCAGACACAGTCTGTGCCAACAGAAGGGTGTTTCCGTCACTGTAAGAACACTACCTCCCTGAATAATGATAGCTATGTCAACAGAAGCATTCCTCCATCAGCCTAGTTGCACCTACACTGACCATTCAGACAGCATAACTATGTCGATCAGGGGTGTGGATTTTTCACACCCCTGACAGACAGCTATATCAACCGACATTTTAAGCGCTGAAGAGGCCTCAGACTATTTTCCAGACTGTTGTCAAAAAAGATGAAGTTTACATCTTGCAGAAAATTATGCCTGGCAGGGATCTGGTCTAGCAAGCTTATGTCTCAAATAAAATTGTTTTTTGTATGAGCAAGGTATTATACTTGTGAAATTAAGGGAAAATACTGACACCCTTTCTCACTTACAACAGGCAGCATCGGGATCAACTATGGCATAACAAAAGCTCAAACTTTGTTAAAAATAAAGGGCATAGAAGTAGTAAGTTCAGTCATAGAAAGTACTGTGCTCTCAAAGGACAGATGCCTAAAAGCAAACTAAAAGTGTACCAAATGCTCCTAGTGTTTTCATACTAGAAATGATGAAAAAGGAAAGATTAAGCCATTGGAATTAAACCATCCTGCTGAGTGAGAGGTGACAAAATTCCATACTCAAATAATCTTTGTAGCTTTTTACCAAGATGTTTCTCTTAAATGGTTTGTTTTAGAGGCAGCCCCTTAAAATGAAATGAACTGCTGCCACAATCACGAAAGCAAATAATTGGCTGAAATTTGATTTCCTATTTTTTCCAAATCACCACAGCTTATGGAACTATTTTTATTCATCAGGTAAGACAAGACCTGCTGACTGGAGTGCACCGCCAAACACTTCTTCCTCCCCTTCAAAATTATGTTCCTTGTATTAGGAGTTGCACTTGTTACTCCTGGCAGGCAGGAGCCACAAAAGTTGTGGATAATTCTATCCGAGTGAGCAGAAAATGCCTGAGGAGGAGGCATACCCTGGCTACTCATCACATGGTTCTCAGTCAGGACCCAGTTTTAGTACTACTATGTCTCAGCCCAACCTTCTTCAGCATATGGACCAACCTGTGCTACAGCCCACATAGCCGACTGAAGAAGGGCAGATTAGTTCCACTTGCAGTGGGACACATCTCTTTCACTCTTATCTTCCAGGGGATGTTAAGCACCTTGCCCTCAAAGCTGAAAAGAGAGAGAGGGAAGGAAGGAAAAAGAAAGAACTTTCTCCCAGCAAGCAGCTGACCTGCCAGGAAATGTCTGTACCTACTGCGGGCGGATCTATGGTTCCAGGATCAGACTCCTGCGTTATCTCAGGACCCATATGTCAATCTGTGGTAGAGATCATCCTCAAATCAAGGGATTGCAGATGATGATGGTGTATAAATACTTAAATGTGCACTGGTCTAGAGGGTGTGTGAGAATGACTCCAGAGCCCAGTGATTAGTGGGCTCCCTCGAAGGTGGGAGACCCAGAGTCCAAGCTCCTTGCTTCAATGCATATTTAATTATTTATACACAATGGAGCAGCTCCAAGAGGAGAGACTGAAAGAGACCCACACCAGCATCCCCCATAGGCCAGTAGTTAGGGTTCTCTCCCTGCTCCATATAATTACTGCGGTGCTGCATGTCTACACTACCGTCCTTGGGTCAGTAGTCACCAGGAGCGCTTCTACCAACCTAAAAGGGGCAGTGTGGAGAACTGAGAGCCCCATCTCTCAACTCGACTGGCAGCTCCCTGCCAGGAGCCTGGCTACCCCACAAGCTCCCAGCAGGCTCCTCTCCTCCCTCCCTCCCGCCTTCCCAGCAGGGAGCAGGGGAAGCTCCCTGGGGCTTCTCTTCTACCCGTTCCCAGCTGGGAGTGGGGGGAAGTCACCCAAGGCTTTCTTTCCCCTCCCCTCTCGTTCCCTGTAAGGAGTGGGGGGAAGACACCCAGAGGAAGTTGCCCAGGGCTTTCTCGCCCCCTGTTCCCCGCCTGCAGGGAGCTGGCAGGGGGCCCCTCGGGCTTCTCGCCCCAGCTCCCAGCCAGGAGCTGTATCCAGTGGCTTAGCTTTCCAGGGGAGTGGGGCTTTCTTGTCAGTTTCACAGTTCCTGCCACGAAATTGACAAGTCAGCGGATGTATGGGAGGCAACAGTCTCCACAGACATTGTGTCACCCTAACTATGCAGACATAAGTTTTATGCCTCTCGTGGAGGTGTTGGTGTAGGAGGGCACTTACATCGGTGGGTGGAAGGGGCAATGGTGCCTCCCCTAGCACATCTGTCCCTGCCGCCCGACTCCTGGGCTGTGGTGCCCCCACCCCACTGCCTGCCTCTTCCCCTCCCTGCTCTGACCCTTCCTGGAGGCGCCGACAGCCTGCTGCTGCTGCCTGGTGTCAGTCTTCCTCCTCTCCTCCACTCCAGCCTCCTCTCCCTTCAGAGGTCCCTGCAGCTGCCGGCACATCCCCACCCCTCATCCCTGTGGGGCGGGGCATGTGCATGTGTGTGTGTGTGTGAGGATGTGAGCGGCAGGGGGGGGAGTGAGGAGGGGAGGGGATCCCTGAGTAACTTTACACAGTGAAAAAGTCGTCCAGACCAGAGACCTAGGCCTTGTCTACACTGCCACGTTACAGCGCTGAAACTTTCTCACTCAGGGGTGTGAAAAAACACCCCCCTGAGCAATGCAAGTTTCAGCGCTGTAAGGTGGCAGTGTAGACAGTGCACCAGCACTGGGAGCTACTCCCCTCATCGGGGTGGGTTTTTTACAGCGCTGGGAGAGCTCTCTCCCAGAGCTGGTGCTGCGACTACACAGCCATGTTAAAGCACTGCTGCGGCAGCACTTTAACATGGCTTGTGTAGTCGCGGCTATAAAAAAAACACCTCCCAGAGGGGAATAGCTACCAGCGCTGGGAGTGTGGCTCCCAGTGCTGGTGCACTGTCTACACTGGCACTTTACAGCGCTGGAAACTTGCAGCACTCGGGGTGGGGAGGAGGGTGTTTTTCACACCCTGAGCGAGAAAGTTGCAGCGCTGTACAGTGCCAGTGTAGACAAGCCCTTAGTAGCAGATCACTGAAACTGTTAAGGGGCCATTAAAGTGGTAATGAAGCCATTTAACACACCTGTGCCAATACCCAGGAAGCCTTTGGCCCCATTCAGCTGGCTTTTATACTGTAGGAAACTGTATTATTGGGGTTAAAAACAGTTTCCAAATGACCCGTCAGTTATTCTCTGTACCCAGCAGAAGTATTTTTAACTAAGTTCGCTCAAGGAGGAGCTCACATAGTCAGTGAGTTTATTTCTTGATCTAGTCGTTTTATTCAAACGCAGTTTAAGTAAGCGAGTCTGGCAGGGCATTCTGTATAAGGAAGGTTATTAAATTACTGCCTTAATACAGGCTGTCAATGACAAGCACTTTTCAAAAGGAGAGATTAGGCTTCAATTTCCTGCAGGTAGCCTGGCTTTTCGTTTCTCTCTAGACAGTATACACCGAACTCCCCGCCACGCTGAGGAGAATCCTTCTGGCAATTGATCTATAGCTGTTCAGTTCCCGTAGGGGAATATTACTAGTGCTTTAAGATGAAAAGGGGGGAGAGTCTCATGGGGAGGGGGGGGACAGCAGCAGGAGGAGGAGGCAAGCAGTGAGCCAGCTGCATGGCATGTGGAGGGGGTCTTGTGGCGGGCGGGAGGTCTGGCAGGTGGTGAGGAGGCGAGCAGCAGATGAGCAAGCAGCAAGGGGGTGGGGGAGGAGGTAAGCAATGCGAGGACCTCACGGGGGGGGAGGGGTGAAGAGGTGAGCAGTGGGTCCAGGGGTGGAGTATGGGCGGGGCTGTGGCAGAAGACGTGGGACAAGGAGTTAGCCTCCCCCAGGGGAAGTTTCATCCACCACCCATGTAATAAGATACTGACATAATTAGATTGACATAAACTGTCTAAAACTGGGTGACTGGGCAACAAAATGGCAGATGAAATTCAATGTTGATAAATGCAAAGTAATGCACATTGGAAAACATAATCCCAACTATACATATAAAATGGTGAGGTCTAAATTAGCTGTTACCACTCAAGAAAGAGATCTTGGAGTTATTGTGGATAGTTCTCTGAAAACATCCACTCAATGTGCACTAGCAGTCAAAAAAGTGAACAGAATGTTGGGAATCATTAAGAAAGGGATAGATAAGACAGAAAATATATTGCCTCTGTATAAATCCATGGTACGCTCACATCTTGAATACTGCATGCAGATGTGGTCGCCCCATCTCAAAAAAGATATATTGAAGTTGGAAAAGGTTCAGAAAAGGGCAACAGAAATTATTAGGGGTATGGAACGGCTTCCGTATGAGGAGAGATTAATAAAACTGGAACTTTTCAGCTTGGAAAAGAGACGACTAAGAGGGGATATGATTGAGATCTATAAACTGGTATGGAGAAAGTAAATTAGGAAGTGTTATTTACTCCTTCCCATAACACAAAAACTAGGGGTCACCAAATGAAATTAATAGGCAGCAGATTTAAAACAAACAAAAGGAAGTATTTCTTCACACAACACACAGTCGCTGTGGAACTCTTTGCCAGAGGAGGTTGTGAAGGCCCAAAATATAACAGTTCAAAAAAGAACTAGATAAGTTCATGAAGGATAGGTCCATCAATTGCTATTAGCCAAGATGGGCAGGGATGGTGTTCCTCACCTCTGTTTGCCAGAAACTGAGAACGGGCAGCGGGATGGATCACTTGATGATCACCTGTTCTGTTAATTCCCTCTGAGGCACCTGGTATTCGCCACAGTCGGAAGACAGGATACTGGGCAAGATGGACCTTTGGTCTGACCCAGTATGGCCATTTTTATGTTCTTATATGGACCTAACTTTTTTTAAAATGAAAGCTGAGATTCTCACATAGCCACTTGACTCCAGTAGCTGATGCTTTAAGAAAAACACCAAATGTGACTCTCACAATATAGTTGGCAATATTGCATCACTATGTCTAATATCTCTCTTTTCATCCCCTTATGCTTCTCTAACTCTTCCTTAATCCTGACCTGGGCAGGGGGAAGCTCAGCTGGACTGCCCCCTCTGTGGGGGGAGGAGGAACAATAGCCGCATGATCTACAATTACATGATAGGTCTGTCCTCAGTTTTTTACACTTTGACCGCACTGATAGGCGTGGAGGCCTAATACAGCCTTACTGAATAGAATAATGATGTAGTTTCCCGGTGCTTGCTTTATTACGGGAGCAAATGAGACTGGGACTTCATTTCCCAGGGTCCTTTGGGCAGGAAAACAGGCTTTTTCCTCTGCCGCTGTATTCATAACGCCTTTCCTAGCCCAGGCAGTCCCGGGAAATGGAGTCCAATCCCTATAAGCTGCCAACACAGAAACGAGACAGGGCACTACGAATCCCAGGTGTCTTCACACACCTCCCCTGCAGCTAAGAGCAGGGGCTGAATGCATGTGATGATATACAGTGCGACAGAAATCCGGGAGCGCTGAGAACATGCATTTCCTGTGCCCGTTGAGAGCTGTAGCAGCTTCCCTGGCCCATGCAAAGGTGCAAGGGAACTGGGTCTGTTCTGCCAGGAAGGACCCCTCTGCAGCCATGCACCTCTATGGTGAATGCAGCATGTCACTAGCACTTATTAGTTAGAGAGCGGGGCGGGGAGGCTGGTTTCTTGGGGCTGCCTGGGCGGAGGGCAAAGCCCTGTGGGTTTAGCGGGCAGCATACGGTATCGGGCTGGGGGCTGCCTTGCGGGGAGGATTAGATGTAGGGTGTAGCCGGAGGGGCGATGGCAGGAGGGGTGGTCCTGGTGCAAGGAGCCAGCCGAGGGCTCGGCCTGCACTTCTGCAAACACATTTTATCCGCACGGAAAGAGGCGAGAGTGATCGCTACCTGCAGGAGCCCCGAAGCAGCCAGCGCCTTACACGCGCTGCAAAGGCTGTATCCCCAGAACCTCACTGTGCTGCGGCTGGATGCCACTCGGGAGGCAGAGATCCGAGAGGCAGCGGAAGCAGTGGCGAAGGAGCATGGCCGGCTGGATCTACTCATCAACTCTGGGGCAATGTTGCACCCCAGCGGCAGAGGAGAGAAGAGCTTGCAGGAGGTCTCAGCAGAGGTGGGCCAGAGTTTCCCTCAGTGGAAACATCAATGGGGTCAAAAAAATGCGTAGTTAGTGCAGACCTGCTGTATTTCGCTCCTGTGGGATTAACTGGACGACCCCCGTTCTGAGCCAGGGCATTCCCTCGGAGCTCAGCTGCTCAGGGTTTTTATCCAAATTGTGTGTCGGTTTAAGTCTTTGCTAATTAATCTCAGCAGACTACATTGACGTGCTGTGGAGAGAAGGGGGGGATCCTTGATAATGGAAAGAGGTCTGAAAAAGAGGGTGATTTTTTTTATTGAAGGTGGCTTGGTAACCGTGAAGCCATTGCTTGAGAACATCTGGTTGCAGCTGGTGTATTTCAATAAATATATCAGTAGACACCTGAAAGTGCATAATGGCTTTAAAAGCATGTCCATTTTGAAATAGGTGACTAGCGGCCTGAGAAGAAAAGACATGCCACCTGCTGGGCCACATCCAATGCCAGGAGAAAGGAGTCTTAATGGCAACACAAACAGGTCTAGTGGGCTTTTTCTTCAGCCAGCCATTCCCGTTGTTGCATGCTCATCAATGCACAGTGCACTCTGGAGTGCAAAGTTCCAGGATGCATGAAATTTGAACGGAATGTGTTTATGTAATTAAAAATAACAACCAATGGGAAAAGAAAAAAGGGACACGCAAGGTGCCCAAATTTAGAGGGCCTGTTTGGACACCTATTCTTCAGCACGCATGCTTCCAGATAGATGGAGTGTGCCCATCTGGAACTGTGCAGGTATATTTCAGTAATGAAAATGCACCATGTGTGTTCAAGATGTAATTTTTGGGCTTTCAGAACTTTCTTTCAAAACTAGCATGGTCTAAACATATAGCACATTGAGGAGTAAGTACATTTGCATTATGCAACTGCAAAGAATGTTTGAAAAGTATGTTGAATAAAATGTATTTTGGCCAGTTAGCCCAACTCAAAAATTACTTAACAGTCTTTAGTGAGAGTAAAAAAAGGAAAAATGGCACTAGCACACTTTTCAGAGAGCTATGAAATAACAAAAAGCAATCCCTTCCCTTGTCTCCCCAAACATACATCCTTACATCATGTTCCACAATAATGACAGTGGAAGTAAAATTATTTTCCACTGGTTTCACAGTAGACCAACTAGCCAGGGCTGCACAGAGCTTTAGGGAGCCTGGGATAAAACCTGACACCTAGGGCCTGCACTCTTCCAAAGAAATTACCACTGAGGGGGGGCTGCAGGGAGAAGGGTTGGAGGGGAAGCCCACACCGCACTCACCCGACCCTGCAATGGGGCTCAGCTCCAGTCTCATAGGTCTGAGCCTGGGTCCCTCTCTGGGTGTTGCAGCCTGGCCTCAGGGGTCACAGGGCAACTCAGGTTTGGCTATGCATCCCTGCAGCTAGCCAGCATTTCTAATTAAGGATGGGTTTTTCAATGGGACTTGTGCTTCACTTAGGTGAGGGGGGATAGGATTGCTATCTTTAAATATATCAGAGGGATAAATACAAGGGAGGGAGAGGAATTATTCCAGCTTAGTACTAATGTGGACACGAGAACGAATGGATATAAACTGGCCGTGGGGAAGTTCAGGCTTGAAATTAGACGAAGGTTTCTGACCGTCAGAGGGGTGAAATATTGGAACGGCCTTCCGAGGGAAACGGTGGGGGCGACGGACCTGTCTGGTTTTAAGATTAAGTTAGATAAGTTTATGGAGGGAATGGTTTAATGGTAAAACATAGTAGCCAAGGAAAACCAAGCAATGGTACGTAAATAGTATAATGGCCAACAAGGGTCAGGCTAGAGACTCTTGCCTACATGCTCGGGGTATTACTGATCACCATATTTGGGGTCGGGAAGGAATTTTCCTCCAGGGTAGATTGGCTGAGCCTCTGGAGGTTTTTCGCCTTCCTCCGCAGCATGGGGCAGGGATCACTAGCAGGAGGGTCTCTGCCGATTGAAGTCACTAAAACACAGGATTGGGGACTTCAACGGCGGAGTCCAGGGAAGGGTCTTGTGGCCTGCAGCATGCAGGGGGTCAGACCAGATGATCATAATGGTCCCTTCTGACCTTAAAGTCTATGAGTCTATGAGGTGCTTTTGAGAATCCCACTGTGTCTTCATCAGATATAATGGTTTGGGGGTTTATGTGTTCGTTTTGTCTCTTTCTGAACGTGAAATGACTTCACTAAGCATAACTGTCTGCTAAGTGGGCTATTCCTTTTTGCCTGTGTTTCTGTAGGCTATGTCTACACTACAGACCTTAGAGTGGCACAGTTGTACGGCAGTTGCTGCACCACTGTAAGGTCTCCCATGTAGCCACTCTATGCCAGCGGGAGAGAGTCTCCTGTCGGCATAATTAAACCACCCCCAACGAGTGTTGGTAACTAAGTCGGCGGGAGAGAATCTCCCACCAACATAGCGCTGTCCCCACTGGCGCTTTTGTCCGTGAAACTATGTCGGTCAGGGGTATGCTTTTTCACACCCCTGACCGACAATAGCGTTAGTTTAGACATAACCTTAGTTACAGAAGTTTCCTGTTCCATCCCTTCATCTTGTGTTGTGTGCTAAGTAACTCTTGTTTCTTTTCTTAATTTAATTCATCTTGTTGGTTTCCTGGGCTGAGACTAAGTTTGAGATTTTTTAGAAAATTCTTAGAAAAGAAAAACAAATGTATTAGCCTTGATGCGTGGACTCCTCACGTGCTTAAAGTTAAGCACATGCATAAATCTTTGCAGTATTGGAGCCTTAGAATGGAATGGCCTTCGTGACCTTCACTCTGGTATTCCTAGTTAATAATTTAACTCCAAAGTATACATAAAATTGACTGTAATTATAGTTTCAAATTCTGATGACCTGAATAGATAATTTGAGCTGTGATCTCTTCGTTTAAACCTGTATGCTCCTGAGACTAAACAACATGTTTTAGTACCAGTTGTTTATTTGCAGATACCCAGTGACCAATGTTTCAAAGTTCAAACAATATCAGCAAAATCAGGAAGAGCTAAAGTAGTTTAATTCTTTGTTTTCAGTGTCAGTGGACACTAAAAAGAAAAAATATATATGCTACTTGGTGTTTTAGGTTAAATCATTTTAATTTAACTAGCCCAACAGACTCTTCAATAAGTGCATGGAACAAAATGCCACAAAGCACCAATGCTCCATATTGACTCTAACTAAACAAAAATGAATTACCGGTAATAATTTGACAAGGAAGAAGAAATGGAATTAATAAGGCATGTGCACATTACTTTGCTTGCATGGTTTCTCCCACCTTTTATCTTTTGTCTTTTTAAAAAAGAATGCTCCTCAGGACAGATAATACCTTCTGATGCATTTGTACTCTGTCTAGCATAATGGGACTCTGATCCTCACTGGATTTTTGAGCATCACCACAATGTAAACTATAGTAGTATGGATTTGTCAACACTTCTAGAAGGGTCACCCCTTACATTACGGTATACCATGGCCAGCATTTCAGATGGGCCAAGTCAGGACCAATAATGAGTAATGTTTGTTAGTGATAATGATATCACACTGAGATGATGAGAGATGATTTCATATCTTTTGTTAGCACAAGATGGAACTTTAAAACTGGCATTTGCTGGCTGTAGGCTATTTACCTTTGCAGTTTCTACTTATTTCTACTTATTTCTTCTTCTTCTTTCTTTTTTAATGTTCTAGGGTCTTTCCATAACATTGGCAACAAATACCATAGGGCCCCTAGTGATGGCTAAATATTTTGCCCCTCTGTTGCGGAAAGGAACTGGAGCATTTGGACATCAGTTTGCTGACCAGGCCAAACAGCATAGGGCCATACTGGTGAACCTGACAGCTAAAGTAGGCTCCATAGGAGACAATGGTAAGTACTGTTTGACATGAATGTTATGCAGTAACCTACTTATTTTTCATATAAGAAGATTGATATATTAATGTTTTATAACATCCAGGTGGTGTGGGCCAGCGTAGCTAATAACCATGTAGAAGATCACTATAATTTTCTAAGCATTACTGCATCTTCATTTAGATTTTTCCTGCAAAAATGGTTTGTGCAGTAAAAAGAATAACTCTGCTTAAATTGTACTGACTTGTTGGCTAACGAATATATCTTGAATTATCTCGCTGCTAAAAGTAATTATGGTGCTGTATGCTGCAGCAGTTTTTTAATTTTAAAATGTGTATGTTCCTATTTGTTCAGGTGCACCTGGTGAATGACATATTTATTGATCAAACATTCCAGACAGTGTGTGCACTATGAATCTTGAAGAAGTATTTGAAAAATCCATTCCAACAAGTTTTTGTAAACATTTCTTATAATTTAAGTAGAGGGTTTCATGTTATCCCTCATAATTTGTAAGATCAGTGTTTGGATAGGTAAGTCTCTTTAATATAAACTTTAGAGACGTTAAATGCAATTTCTGTTGTGGCTTTGAGCTATACCATTTGGGGATGTGACTTTGTCAAATCTCATAAATTAAGCAGTGTTGGGCTGGGCCAGTCATTGAATTGGATACCTAGAGAGAGAACTCACAAACTTCAGGAATTGATATTGGTATGGATTCATTGTGTGGCATTTTCCCCTTTGACTCAATATTGAGCTGATGTCCCACGCATGATGCAAGGGGTCATTCTGATGCTGGAGATGATGAGTGAAATCCTGGCTCAATTAAAGTCAATGAGAATTTTGCCAGTGATTTCAACAGAGCCAGGATTTCACATGGTGTTTTTTGTGTGAGATGTGAAACTCAGACTTCAGTCATAAAAGATCATGTAACACTTGTTACAAGAGTTAAAGGCCTCAGGGCTGGTATACACTACACAGTTAGGTCAACATAAAGCAGCTTATGTTGACCTAATTATGTCAGTGTCTACACTTCCGCCTTCTTCCCACCGATGTAAGTGCCCTATTACACTGAGGCCTTGTCTACACTGGCAAGTTTCTGTGCGGCAAAGCAGCTTTCTGCATTGTAACTCCTGAGGTGTACACACTGCCAAGCCACTTAGTGCGCAGAAACTGCGCATTTGCAGCGCTATAAAAAAAACACCCCGATGAGAGGCGTACAGCTTTCTGCGCTGGGGGTACAGCGCTGCGGTGCCAGTGTAGATACCCAGGTCGATTACAGCGCTGCGATTGGCCTCTGGGAGGTGTCCCACAATGCCTGTTCTTGCCTCTCTGGTCATCGGTTTGAACTCTACTGCCCTGCCCTTGGGTGACCAACCATCATCCCCACCCGTACATTCCTTGGGAATTTTGAAAGTCCCTTTCCTGTTTGCTCGGTGATGCGTGCAGTGGTCTCAGCACATCTTTCCAGGTGACCATGCCTGCTCCACGCACCAGGAAATCCTGCTTACAGCAATGCTGAGCTGCTGGACCTCATCAGCATTTGGGGAGAGGAATCTGTCCAGTCCGAGCTGCGCTCCAGTCATAGGAATTACAATACCTATGGACAGATTTCGTGATGCATGACAGAAAGGGGCCATGACCAAGACACACTGCAGTGCTGGGTCAAAGTGAAGGAGCTGCGGAACGCCTACCACAAGGCGCGGGAGGAAAACCCCGCTCCGGTGCTGTGCCCATGAGCTGCCGGTTCTACAAAGAGTTGGACGCGATACTCGGTGGTGACCCCACCTCCACTGCAAAGGTCGCTGTGGATACTTCGGTGGCTCGCCTGCCAGTTGAGAGTGGACCGAGCCAGGAGGAGGAAATCTTGGATGAGGATGGGGAGGGGGACCCAGAGGCAGAGGACGACTCGGAGATTAGAGATGCATGCAGCCTGGAGCTCTTATCTACCCCGGAGTAGGCTAGCCAGTCACAGCTGTCGAAGCTTGGCGAAGCGCAAATGAGAGAGGAGGCTCCTGGTAAGTGGATTTGCTTTTGGGAATCGCTGAAGCAAGTTGTTGGAGGCAGGAGGGTTGCAGAAAGCAGGCGTGTGTCTATATGATGCGCGTACCACCGCATGCCTAGTCTGAGTGGTGGAACAGCGTGTTGATTGACTCCCTCACTTCATGGGAATCTGCTTCAGAGATCTACAGGAAACTCTCATGGAGATACTGGGCAATCCACTGCTGTAGGTTCTTTGGCAGAGCCGCATTGTTTCTTGCCCCATTAAGGGTAACTTTCCCGTGCCACTGTGCCATCACCTCGGGGGAGGGGACCATTGCTGCACACAGGCGAGCTGCATAAGGGCCAGGGCAGAAGCCGCAGTCTTGGAGAAGACCCTCCCTTGATTCCCTGCTCACCATCAACAGGGAAATATCTTCCATAATGAACACAGCCTGTGGAAAATGTGGGGACAGTAATGATTATCAGGCCCCCCCTACAGTGCTGGCTCTCCCTGAGAGCCACGTGGCCACTGTACAATACGGTCCTGGAACACTGATCTCCCCTGTCCCTGTGGTTACTCACCATTTTGGGGGTCTTGTGGCTCATGTGTGCTTGTTTGGGGTCAGCTAGTTAGTGACAGGTATGTGAGTAGTGGCTGAGTTTTAAATCTGTGCACTTGCTCAGCCTGTTGTTGAACTGCTCCTTGCTACTGTCAAGGTTCCATGTATAGCTTCATGAGCCACGGCATTAAGGGGTAGGCAGGGTCTCCCAGGATCACAATGGACATTTTGACTTCCCCTATGGTGATCTTCTGGTCTGTGAAGAAAGTCCCTGCTTGCAGCTTCCTGAACAGGCCAGTGTTCCAAAAGATGCATGTGTCATGCACCTTTCCAGACCAGCCTGCGTTAATGGTCATAAAATGCCCACGGTGATCCACAAGTGCCTGGAGAACCATAAAGAAATACCCCTTCCGATTAATGTACTCAGAGGCTAGATGGTCTGGTGCCAGAATTGGAATATGTGCGCAATCTATCACCTCTCCTCAGTTAGGGAAGACCATTTGTGCAAAGCCATCCACAATGTCACTCATGTTGCCCAGAGTCATGGTCTTTCGGCACAAGATGCAATTAATGGCCCTGCATACTTCCATCAACATGAGTCCAACGGTCGACTTTCCCACTCCAAACTGGTTAGCATTCGATCGGTAGCACTCTGGAGTAGCCAGCTTCCACGGTGCAATTGCCACATGATTCTCCAATGACAGGGCAGCTCTCATTCTTGTGTCTTTGTGCCACAGAGCTGGGGCGAGCTCATCACACAGTCCCATGAATGTGGCTTTCCTCATCCAGAAGTTCTGCAGCCACTGCTCGTCATCCCAGATGTGCATGACGATGTGATCCCACCACTCAGTGCTTTTTTCCCAAGCCCAAAAGCAGCTTTCCACTGTGGTTAGCACCTCCGTGAATGCCACAAGCAATCTCGTGTCGTAGCTACTACGCATGGCGAGATCAATGTTGCACTCCTCTTGCCTTTGTAGTTTAAGGAATAACTCCACTGCCATTCATGACGTGTTAGTCAGAGCGAGCAACATATTGGTCAACAGTGTGGGATCCATTCCTGCAGACCAAAGAGGCAGAGCACGCAGTACATAAACCGTTGAAAGATGACGCCAAATGCAGACAGAAGCACAGGGATTGCTGGGCTGTGAAGCAATGCATCATGGGGCATTGGGACAGGACCTATGATGCCCTGAGACCCCCTCCACCTTCCCACAACTCTTAGCGGCAGAAGAGGAAGAGATGTTCTGTGGGATAGCTGCCCAGAGTGCACTGCTCTGAATACCACTGCAAGTGTGAACATGCTATTGCGCAGGCAGCTGACAGTATGAACACACAACAGTGGTTTCCCTTCAGCGCCCTCTGAGCAGCGCTGTAACTGCCAGTGCTGTGACTCTGCTAGTGTAGACGTTCCCTGACTTAATAACTCCACCTCCACAAGAGGCGTAGTGTAGTTAGGGGGAGGCAGTGTCTACCTTACATTGGCTGTCTTGTCAATTTCATGGCAGGAGCTGTGA
Source organism: Malaclemys terrapin pileata (assembly GCF_027887155.1). Lineage (NCBI taxonomy): Eukaryota > Metazoa > Chordata > Testudines > Emydidae > Malaclemys > Malaclemys terrapin. The sequence continues at coordinate 94,340,088 of NC_071511.1, read as the reverse complement.
AATTGACAAGAAAACCCCAGATCCCCTGGAGAGCTGGGCGGCTGGACCCTGCTCTGGCTGGTAACTCTGGAAACTCTCCTTGAGCTAGAGCACCAAAAATAGCAGTGTTGTCAAAGGGGTTCAGGCTTAGCTGCCTGAGTACAGTCCTGACCAGCTCCCTGAGTGTGTATTCAGGCAGCTAGCCCAAGCTGCTGCTTGTGCTGCTGCAGTCACACTGCTATTTTTAGTGCTGCTAGCTAGCTCCAGCAGACCTAGCATGTGTATGTCTACTCAAGCTGGGAATCACACCTGCCAGCTGCTGTATAGATATACCCTTAGTCTGTAAACTCCAGGGTATGGATTGTGGGTGAAATACTGGCACCATCAAAGCCAATTTTAAAACTTGTATTTCACCCTGTGTCTTATGTGTTCAGTAAAGTGCCATAAACATATATAGGGCAGTATGAATATTAACAGAAATAGTTGAATTTGAAAGGAAAATGTCAAGATTGATAGTCCTAAAATGTAGAACATTTTAAAAAGTTTTATTTAAACTTTGAGTTCTGACTTCCACATTTACAAATACCTTTTAGAGAGGCTAGTGTGACTTTGATGAATAGCTTAGTTTTAATCATAAATGACTGATGAGTATATTTACAATTTACCTGGACGAGAGACTTAAAACTCTATTAAACAGATGTGTTTATAATTTCTCCAGATAGTCATTGATGATCCTGCTTTCTTTGCAACACAATACTTTTAATAAGGGATTTGACTCTTTGGAGTGGTTTCTTTCCACATCTGAGAGTACTGACTGTTTCTTCTTTTGCAGGTTTGCATAAAATATACAATGTAAATGCCTTTTTGTGTTCTCGGCTATCCAAAATAGGAGTCTTCGGAACGGCCCTAGCAATTATTTTTCAGAATGGAAAAAAAGAGAGCCTGAGCCAATAAAAAATGAGCTGGAAAGAAAGGCACTCAATTGCATCAGTTTATTACATTCACAATTTAAGCCAACTAGTGATTCTTATCATATCAGTCGAAGCTTAACAGGAACAAATCTCAAAATAAATTGGAACACGAACTCGATAAATATTTTGAATACTGCCAATTTTAAAGTAGCATCATTTGCCAAGATATTTGGATGGCTTTACTGTTGGTCTAGTAAGCAGTAACCATAACATTGGATGCTTCTGTGCCTTGAAAAGGGTAAGGTTTGGGGCTGGTAAGTCTACTACAGTTCAAGTTATGAATGAGAAGGCAGAATCATAGGAACAGGATTTGTTACTTATGTTACAAACTGGCCCACTGCCCCACTTTATGGTCAGTCTGTTGTGAGTGGATCCAATCACTGGGTCCCATGTGCTTCTGAGTCAATAGGGTCTGGGTAGAATCTAGTTAATGTTTCTAGCTCTGAAACTAGGTCACATTCCCAGGCTTACAACTCTTCTCTGATGCCCTTGTTTCGGATGTTTAGGTGCTGCAGTCCAGTTGCCCTAAATGCTGAAACCAGTGCCTCAGGTCTCCTGGACCTTCCACTCACTTACACATGCTTTCACTTAGGCTGTGGGTTCTCTGAGCTTTTAGTTTAAGCCCTTCAGTGACAATGTGGCAGGAAAACAAAGAACACAGGCTTAACAATGGAATTTCTTAACCATAGTAATTTTTACTTTTAAAAGACTCAAGAGTTACTGTGACACTCTCTTGGGGTACCCAGGGTTGTGAGACACCTCACCACCACTTGCCCTTATGCGTGAGGCAGCCTTCTTGGTGCCTGCTGTGAATCAGTTCCCTGAATCTACTAGCCTCTGGCAACACACCAAGCGCTTCCTTCAGGACCTGTTCAGGCCTTCACTCCCTCTGTGCAGGTTAGTGAATGGCCCACACCAACCCCTGAACCCTCTCAGAGCATTCCCTGTATTGTCAGCTCCTTATCCACTGAACACCCATAGAACTACCAACCATGCTGTTCCCAAAGGAACAGTGGTAGACACACTAGCTTGTAAGAGTCAGCTCAGGATCAGGACTTTGCTTAACGCCACAGCACTTAGATATATTTATAGTCTGGTGAAGAGAAGACTGAGAGTGGACATGATAACAGTTTTCAAGTACATAAAAGGTTGTTACAAGGAGGAGGGAGAAAAATTGTTCCTCTTAACCTCTGAGGATAGGACAAGAAGCAATGGGCTTAAATTGCAGCAAGGGCGGTTTAGGTTGGACATTAGGAAAAACTTCCTAACTGTCAGAGTGGTTAAGCACTGGAACAAATTGTCTAGGGAGGCTGTGGAATCTCCATCATTGGGGATTTTTAAGAGCAGGTTGGACAAACACCTGTCAGGGATGGTCTAGATAATACTTAGTCCTGCCTTGAGTGTAGGGGGCTAGACTAGATGACCTCTCGAGATCCCTTACAGTTCTATGATTCTATAGTGAAAACAAAAATAAGTTTACTATTAGGGATCCAAGATTCCGGCAATAATGAGCAAGGATATTGGAAACAAATGGTTATATATAAAACAAAATCATAACTTGCTTTCCAGAGACTAAATGTAACAGGTTAATACCTATCTATTAAAGTTTTATGGAAAGTTTCTCTTCAGCATTTTCAACCAAGGTTGGCGCAGATATTGTTTTCATGAATATAAACATGCTTTCTACTTACTTCCTAGATGCAGAATCCCAGCGTGTCTTCTTTCTTTTCCAGAAATTCCCCCCAAAGTTCATTGTCTGTACTCTTAGACTGGAAAGAACCCGTGACTTGTTTTTTTTTCCCAGTGTGCTCTTTCCGTGTTGACTTCACACCTCCTTGTTAACATTTGACTTCTTATGTAAATGGACATCCATTGTGTTAGCTTACAATGCTTAATTTACATACTGTCTGGAGGCAAACCTGTTTTTCACCTTTGCTGCTGACCACTACCTTGATACAGACTTTAAAAACATAGTGCTTCAGTGTATGTGTGTGTGTGTGTGTGTGTGTATATAACTCCTTACATAATATCTGTACATACATTTCACAATTATACTAATGACCATTGTGACAATGGCTTTTATTTGAGATCGCATGGCATTCTTTGATTAACTAGAATGTATACACAAGACTCATGAGATTTCTATAACCCCCCTGGCCAGTTGGCATTAAAAGGTTCTTGGGTCACAGTTACAGATCTTTTGAAAATAACAGAAGTCCTGAGATGCCCCTAGTCTTAGCTCACCCCTTCTGAGAGTCAGCGGTTGATCAGAGTTTCAAGCTGGGCAGTGTCTCTCCTGCACGTCCTTCTTACGGCTGGCAATGCTCAGCCGCCTGCACAGAACAGAACCTCCCTCTTAAATAGGGTCTCTGTCTTTATGATGTGTGCTCCAACTGAGAAGCTCCAGATCCTCCAGCCATAGTTGTTCATCCTCCCATGTTGTGAACTCGTGTAGAAAAAACATTGTTCTGTGGGGGTAGGGCCAAAAGTTCAGAGACAATCAAAGTCAGTGGCCCCAGATTGCAGTCTTGATGGCTTCTCAGTGATAGCCCTGCAGTGAGGTGCCAAACCCCTTGCCCCCAGGCAGGGCGACTGTCTGGATTGCAGCCTAATAAGAGGCTTTCCCTTGGGCAAGTTCAGATGTATGCAGTCATATCGGTACTGTTTCCACACAGTACAACATAGAGTTCATAATTTGATCCTGTCATATCCCACGCTGTTACAAGTTCCAGTCAGTTTTCCCAATGAAACAGCGGTTTTGAAACATACCAGGCTTCTTTGTTCAGACTTTGCTTGCACCTCTTATAGAACGAAATTATGAAAGGCATGATACAAATTGATAGTGTGTTTATAAAGCACCAAAGAACCTGACCACTTATGGTAACTGAAGATTCTAAGGCCCTTTTTTTCAAGAATAGGATGTTAACGCTGGTGTCTTGGCAAAATTCCATTTTGAGTTATTCCTTTTTGTTTCTCTAAACTTCCTCCTGCAGTTTAAATTGGATATATCTTTCACTTCCAGTTGTATTTTGTTGTGTAGTACTGCTGTGCACTAGCTTATACATTGCATGTTTACCTCATAATGTGCGTGCATTTAGGGGGTGCGGAAGTCATTTCTTTATACACCTTTTATATATCATTTGTAAAACACTGTGGATTTTTCTGGATAAACAGCTTTATAAAAAGTTGAGAATTATTCTAACAGTAAATTTAAAAAATCCTTTACATAAAGCTGCATTTCTGAGACTTTGTGAAAAGGATTAGTTACATGCTAAAGTAAGAAGGAAAAGTGAAGAAGGAAAAAAACTTTTATTTTATGTATAATATTAATATAAAATTAGAGAGTGTTACTCATTTCTGACTGCATGACTCATACTCTCAGGGAATTAATTATCCAGCACAAGTAATTCTAAAATAGACACTATGGTATTTTTTTTAATCAGATGGCAATGCTAGCATTGAATAGGTAAACATGAACCTTGAATTCAGTGTTAACTAGTAGATTGAGTACAGAACTGGGAGAAAGGACGTCCTGAAAACTTACCTCAATTCTGCCATTGACTTCCTATCTGTCTCTGGGCAAATAAACATGGGGAGGTAAATGTACAAATACTAGGTAACTGAATTTAGAAGGAAACTAAGGGGTAAATAGTAAGAGTCGACTGTTCTTTTCTCTATAATTACTTATTTTGTTGTGTTTTTCATATATTTTAAGGACCGTTATGCAAAAAGTCAAAATAGATTATCATAACACAGACCACAGAATTTTATGCAGTGGTTCTTGCATCAAATTCATAACATCTGGTTGAGCAGGGAACTTATCTTTTAGAAAGACAAGCAAGATAATGATGATTCCATTGGTTTTGCTAGATCTTTTTCATGAAAGAAATACAGCCTTCCCCATGGCTAAAAAATATGGGATAATGCTGTATGTATCAGCAAATGACCAAAGGGATATTCACTAATATATTATTCTGAAATCTGCCAAATATATGAACATGCGACAATTATGACACAATGCTGCTTGTGGCTTTGCAGAACTTGCTTACCTGACATATTGTTTTTAGCTTTAGGTGGATGGTATAGCTACAGGATGTCTAAAGCAGCTTTGAACATGGCTACCAAGAATCTCAGCATTGAACTTGGAAGAGGGAAAACTAAAGTGGTGTGTGTTTCTTTGCATCCAGGAACTGTGAATACCGACCTATCAAAGCCTTATCACAGGAATGTTCCCAAGGACAAACTGTTCACCCCAGAATATTCGGTTAATTGTCTAATGAATATTATTGAGAACCTTGATATGGGGAAAACAGGAAGGTTCTTTGCTTGGGATGGATCTGCACTACCTTGGTAAAGACTTGTTTTAATGGAGGTGCTCCGGTACTGTGGAGATGAGAGCAATATAAATACCTAGCTAGATTAATGCTTTAGTAAACCTTTTGTTGTGGCATATTATGGGGGCATCCAAAAGATATTAGATTTTAATCCCAGTTCTGTCACTGACTTGCTGTATGACTTTGAGCAAATCACTTTAACTTCTCCGTGCCTCTAATTCACTATGTGGTAAATGGGGATAATACTTACCAATCTCAGGGCTCTTGAGGCTAAATTTGTTAATGTTTTTAAAAGGTTTTGAGAGTCCCTAAGAAAAGTGCAATAAAGTATAGAGTATAGTTATGATTTTATTAATGATAATAAAGCATACTGCTAATGATTTGCTGCAAAGATTTGTGTTTATTTATTCAGATACCATGCCTTGGTTTCTGGAAATTGGCTGAGGTTAGAGAGAAAAGGGATTACATAGCAGTGAGAGACAGGCCATTTCAAAAGATTGTTTCCTGTAACCTTCTCTCTTTGTTTTTTATGCTATCAGTTTGAAAGGTGATACAACAGTGCAGGACAGATCTGATCAAATCAAATCTAATGGTGACGTCTGACAGTGATGAAAACAGAACTCAGTGTGCAAAGCTGTGAACATTGGCTCCATTTTGGGCAAGTCTGCTGCAGACCTTCTCTTTCTCCCCACCTCTCTTTTTTTCCTCTTTTATTGACAGATGCCAGATTTAAAGGTTACTGGCTGCAGGGAACCCCCACCCCCTGCATACAAACAGACACACCTCCCCTAAAAACTCAGGTGCTAACTGTATTTTAAGTATTTACCATACAATGAGAGCATGAATTCTGATTACAATTTTGTCATAGTTGCTCTGACTTATTTTCACGTGTTATAACAAAGAAGAAAGATTGGCAAGTTTCAGTGAGATGTTCATGTTGTTCAAATGTAACTCTCAGTACTTGGATTGGGGATGGACAATGACATCACAGGTTCATATTCATTGGAGGCACAAGTACATACTTATTCTAAAAATCAGGCCACTTACAGACTTATGTGAAATCGTTGCTGCACAGTACACATAAGCTTGAGCCTAATGAGACAAGAGAATGATTGACAAAACTGTTATATAGATCACTGAGCAGTACTCTTTACCCTGTGAACTTTGTCCAGCTCCAAGAGATGTACTAGAAAGCAGAAAATCAAACAACTGGTGACGCAGTGGAAGATCACATAAACTACGCCAAGCATACTGTTTACAGTCCTTGTGTTTTGTTGTCCACAACCTGACTACTCAGAACTTTGATCATACTGGTGACAGCTAAATCACATCACACTTGTGTATATGCAAAATAAAGATATGAAGATCTTCTTGGGTATTAAAAACAGGACAACAAAACATTGATGAAAAATTGTGGGGGGGTTTCAGTGTGGTAGGCTCAGGGAGTCAGAACAAAAGAAAGTAACACAAATGAGAAATGTGAGGCGGCCTGCAGAAATGAGACATACATAAATCCTTGTTTCTGTTATTGAACACAAAGAGGGAGACATTTACAAGGGCCCATGTCATGAACATACTGTATGTGACATGGAAGATAGCATAGTCTGAAGAAATGAAAGCATTTGGTTGATAGGAGATCCTGAGCTTTAGGCCCAGCTCTGCCATTGACTTGTTTTGTTCAGTTCACCATTGCTTCAGTTTCCCCATCTGTAACATGAGAATAATGATGATTTTTGATTTTTATAAAATATTTTGAGATCTATGGACACAAAGTCCTATATCAGCATTAAGCATTATTTATTATAAAGTCAGGAGGATATTACACACTCCTCATATTGCCCATGAAGGCCACATGTACGCTATGATTGGAACCAAGCTAGGTATAACCAGGTTTACACTTGGTTGGTTGGTAGGATTATAGCATGGATTCTCTGAACAGCAGAAACAAGGATTATAGCTTGGTTTCTCTGACCAGGGAAAAGCGTTTTCTGAAAATTGTTTTATAAAACGACACTAGATTACCTAGGAAACTAATCTCCAGTATTGTCTAGCCTACATGGTTGTCAGAAAACAGTGTTTTCTCTCCTTGATCTGGGAATCTAACCCCTGCTAGCAACAGTGTTGTTTTAAACCCAGTGTTATTTTCATCTGTTTTGATATGCAGGAGGCAGTCCACTCCAAAAATTGGTTTGTTGGTATGTGTTCATTTTGTTTAAGTGACTAGGGGGTAGGAACCATAGGTGCTGGGACTACAGGTGTGGGGATGCTTCCAGATACCCTGGCTTGAAGTGGTATCCATCATATACAGGGTTTACAGTTTGGTTCAATGTCTCTCAGCACCCCCACTATACAAATTGTTCCAGCAACCCTGGTAGGGACATGAGGAATGAAAAGTGGCATATTTATAATGTAGAGGCCATAAAACCAACAATGGCTCTTCTTGATTGGCTCAGGATTTCATATCCACCATATCAATTGTGGGCCTATTTCCTTCTGCTGCCTTTATACATGTAGGTGGGCACATTCTGGATCTTGTGTTTAGGCTGGATTTTGTGATCAAAGAGGTGAAGACCACACTTTGTTATGGTCAGAGCTTCTTCAGATAGAGATCAGAACTTGCCATTTCTTCCTTCAGGGAAAAGGTCATCAACAGAGAATGATTGGTCCAGCTAGGTTTCAGATTTCTCTAAGGGAAAATGTTGTGCATCTGGAGGTTTATTCATAATGCCTAGTAAGACATTATGATAATTTGTTACTCTTAATCATTAATATAGTGGTCACTAAGCTCCAATCATTTTCCCAAGCCTTTATATGAAGGGACTGGTATTTATTTTCTCTCTCTCTCTCTTTTTTATTTCCTCATTAAAATGAGATGGTGTATTTAAAAAAACAAAAACTGTGTGCCTTGAAACCTTGGAACTGGGAGTATTTTATAAATTGGCCAGAAAAATAAAAATAAATTGATGCCCAGTATCCCTAGACAGAACAACCAGCCCGAAGAAAGTATTTGTCTTGCTATGTATTATTGTGATTAATTAGAGCTTGTGATGTGATAGGACAATAACATCTGTTTTCAGTGGGCACAGAGAGAACTTTAAAACAATAAATTCCTCAGTGCAACAAAAAGAAAGCATGAATAGAGATATAATGCCTTTGCTTAGAGTGGTTGACTACAAGTAATTCTATAACCTCTATCTCTAAGTTCCATGTAAAAATAAGGTAAGTCTCTCAGTGTAACAAAATTAAAAGTTTGCCAGCACTATTCAGAGCCAGGAGCTCTAGAAATCTGATTTGTTCCTAGGAATGTAAAGGATAATCAAAGTAAAAAGTTAGCCCTAGACACACTATATTCAAAAGAACTTTTTGTTCACAATAAGTTCAGTGATCCCTATTGTATTACAGAAAAATTTACATTTTATTCTAGGAGTCTTAGTAAGAAGAGTGTGACTTCAAAATTGATTTTCTCAGAATAAAAATGCAAGTTGCATATATGCAGGAGAGGTCCTTGGAATAATTTTTAGCACAATGTGCCTAGTGATGAGAAAGAGGTCCCTACCTATGTGGCTCTTCTTTTGTTTCTGTCCCGAACACTTAATCAGTGAAACACTAAAGTTTGGAAATTCTTTTTTTTTTTTTTTTTTTCAAAAGAGAAAAACTCTTGTTCATTACATATATATTGAGCTGTACTATTCACTAAAATGTTCAATTTATGTTAGGGCTGTCAAACGATTAAAAAATTAATTATGATTAATCGCGAGATTAAAAAAACAATTAATCGCAGTTTTAATTGCACTGTTAAACAATAGAATACCATTTATTTAAATATTTTGGATGTTTTACTAGATTTTCAAATATATTGATTTCAATTACAACATAGAATACAAAGTGTACAGTGCTCGCTATATGTTAATTACACGTGTTTGCACTGTAAAAAATAAACAAAAGAAATAGTATTTTTAAATTAACCTTGTACAAGTACTGTAGTGCAATCTCTTTATCCTGAAAGTGAAACTTAAAAATGTAGAATTATTTGTTTTTTACATAACTGCACTCAAAAATAAAACAATGTAAAACTTTAGAGCCTAGAAATCCATTTGTAAGTTGCACTTTCACAATAAAGAGATTGCACTACAGTACTTGTATGAAGTGAATTGAAAAATAAATTTTTTTTTACTGTGCAAATATTTGTAATAAAAATATTAAGTGAGCACTGTATATATTTTGTATTCTATGTAGTAATTGAAATCAATATTTGAAAATGTAGAAAAACATCCAAAATATGTATAATAAATTTAAATTGGTATTCTATTAGTTTAACAGTACAATTAAAACTGCAATTAATCACAATTTTTTTAACCAAGTTAATTTGTTTTGAGTTAATCACTTGCAATTTGCGATTGACAGCTCTACTTTATATACAACCCTAAAAGGTCACCAACTCTAGTGGTAGTAGGGAACAGATCTATGGCAAACCAACAGGACACTAATGTAATGTTTATTTCTAAAAATCTTGCTTCTTTTTACCCACCATGGTAACCAGATAGTTGGAACCTTTAGGAAAGAACTTGTTTTCACAGCACAGCCCCTTCCTTCTCAGAACTCTTCAGTACTTTGAAAATAAGTACTTAAAACTGATATTTTTAGAAAGATTAAGCATCTGTTGAGTATTGTATGTGGTTTTAGCCGAGTCTTACAATCAAGTTACATGGCTTTTTCAACACCAAAAGTTTAAACAAACCATTGGGGCCATTTAAACACAACCCCATGTTAGCATCAGTGGAGAGACATACCTCTCTACTCCGGAGGGAGGAAAACATAAGAGTGCTGCTTATTTTCCTGCTGCTCCGGTCACCATTTATGGGATGGTGTGATATGGAGCGAAGTAATAGCCCTGCATCCCCCTCTAGGGCATTGTGTGCACCCTGGAGGAATAGAGAAGGAACAGCCTCTGCACTTTCCAAAGTACAGATATGCCGAGCTCTTGTGCAGGCCACAAAACTGGAAGGAAGCCTTCTTGTCTCCCCGTTCCACAGCTGTATACAGCATAATCTGATCCTCAGTTTGTTAGATTTTCCTTAATCAGGCAAAACTCATTGAAAACAATGGAAATTTGTCTGATTAAGCATTGAGTAAGGACTACAATAGTTAACTTCAACGTGAATGTAAAGTAATGCAAATCAAAGTGACAACACAGCCAAACTAATGATCTAGCCCTCCTCAAGTCTGCCATAACTGGTTTCCAAAATGGAGTGAGTAGGAAATGGTCTATCTTAACCATCACTATCATTAAGTTTGCTAGGGTGGTGTCCTCTAAAAATGTTTGCTTTGAAATTGCCAGTTCATCACTAACCAATTTTATGATGAATTTTGTAAGAACATAGAATTTAGTAAGGTCACACCTTTTCCCATATTCAAAAGTTAAAACTTTATTAGCAGGATTTGCTTTGAACCATATTTTACGTGTGTGATGGTTTTTGGAGTACCACGACTCTGAGTCAGCTTGTTACCCTCCTGCCTCTAGCAAGAGGAAGACTTGTTTGTGCTTAACTCCAGTATATTAGCCACCCAAACCATCTCCTCAGGGCAATGCCAGTCCTTACGTGGCCTTGCAGGTTAACAATAGGTGTTCTCAGTCCCCAAGCCCCTTTCAAGTGTTCCTCTGTACTGTTTAGCCCCTTATCCACTGAACACTCAGTTATACCAGAGGAACATTATACCCCCCAGCTTGTTCGATTCAACACAGGGTCAGCTTCTTGTATAACACCACAGCACTGAGTTATATTTATAGTGAAAACAATCACAAATTTACTATCAATGATTAAGATTTAAGAGCTAGTCAGTAAAAAATGGAAGTGGAAAGTTTACATATAAACCAAATCATAACACATTCCAGAGGTGTAACTGAACAGGCTAACTTTCTGTGTCAGGAAGTCTATCTCACCCAAATGTCCTATACAGTGCTTCCAACCAAGGCAGGCTGGGATCCTGTTTTCATGAATGTAATTGCACTGCCTGATTACTTCCCCAGATGCAGGATAAAAGGGTGTCCTTTTGCCTTTCCCTTATATCCCCCAAAGTTCATTGTCTGCCCCCAGAGACAGGGCAAGCCCTTGTCGTTCATTCTCCAGTGTGCTCCTATCCTCCAAGTCCTGGCTCAGTATGTAAATAAGGCTCCCATTGTGCTGGCTTACAATGTTTAATTTACATTTTGACAGAAAGTCTTCCTGTCTGGAAGACACCTGTTTTTCTCTGTGGCTGGTGACAGACTTTAGAACATAGTTCTAGTACATGTACACAAATCCTTAAACATACATCTTGCAGTGATTGTGAGGATCACTGACATAGGCTTTTATTAGAGAACTCAAATGACATTTATGGATAAATACCACGAAAGTGGTGTGCTAGGTATAGAGAGATAAGGTGAGTGAGGTAATATCTTTTATTGGAACAACATCTGTTGGTGAGAGAAAAAAAATATTATGAGTCAAGTAAACCATTTCCTGTCCAGCTCTGTTTATTTAATTAATAAATTTGCCACATTTTATTTAAATAGCAGATGAGGGGCAGCTAATGAGGAGCCAACATTAAGCAGTGAGGGGGTGGATTTGGGGGGACTACTTTGACTTCTGAGATTCAAATATGCCTTTGAAGGACAGACAAAGAATTGATGATATGTCTTATTCTAGGCACTGATCTTGCAAAGACTTACACACCTGCTTAACTTTATGCACTTGCCTAGTCCTATTAGCTTCAATGGACGACCTCCCTATGTAAGTCTTTGGAATGGTGATCGAAGCATGAAGGGGCATACAAATGCTTAGCATATCTGACACAAAAACCTTGCAACATGGGCTACAACAGTGCCATGTGAATGTCTGTTCTCACTTTCAGGTGACGTAAATAAGAAGTGGGCAGCATTATCTCCCATAAATGTAAAACTTGTTTGTCTTAGCGATTGGCTGAACAAAGAGTAGGACTGAGTGGATAAGTGCATAAACTTGTAGGCTCTAAAGTTTTACACTTTTTTGAGTGCATTACCTAACACAAAATACTACATTTGTAAGTTGCACTTTCACGATAAAGAGATTGCAGTGTAGTGTTTGTGAGGTGAACTGAAAAATACTATTTCTTTTATCTTTTTTGAAGTGCAAATGTGTAATAAAAATAATAATATAAAATGAGCACTGTACACTTTGTATTCTGTGTTGTAATTGAAATCAATACATTTGAAAACATGGAAAAACATCCAAAAATATTTATAATAAATTTAAATTGGTATTCTGTTATGGTTTAGCAGTGTGATTAAAACTGATTAATCGTGACTACTTTCTTTAATCTAGTTAATTTGTTTTTCATTAATTGCTTGAGTTAACTGCAATTAATTGACAGCCTTAGGATAAAACTTAACTCAAAACTGTTTCACACATGAAAAAGTGTCTATTCCTCCACACTCTATTAGGCACTTAAATCAGATCTGTTAATCATATTAATGAGTCAGCTGGATCATCTGACATCACACCCTTCTCTTTATCTTAGGACACTTTCTGCATTTTGGAATACTATTTTTTTTTGTTTACAGTTGTGGTTTTTGTTATCTAGACTCATCTATAATTTAATAGCAAGGACCACATCTTACAGACACAGTTTTTCATGGACTCATTTCTCATATTCAAGACTACTGAGTCTACCACCCTTCATGTGCAATTGTGTAGCACTTCTGTGGCACCTGCAGCAATTTACATGGGGAAAATAATATCAGGAAAGTATTTAATGTACCTTAGCTTTCTATAACGTGCATTAGCAGATGGAATCAAGATGAAAAGCCAGCACACTAAAGAGCCAACTCTCCATGGACCACATGTGGTCTGATGGTCACCAAATCACAATTCAAGATGCAGTGGTCTGGCTTTTAGTTTAGATACAATATAGTAAGGCAGGGATTCTCAAACTATCATAGTGCTGACCAGATCTTAATCCAGGAATTGTTTTACAGACCCCATCCCTTCCCAACCTGTTATCAGTAGTTCTGTTTATGATTGCACAGCATCCCTATTGCAAGTACAGCAATTGCTCATGTGGTAAAATATCACAAAAGTATCTAGGTACTTTAATCTTCTTTAAAATGGTAAGTGCTCAGTGCATTCCCCCCCAAAAGTACTGTCACCTTTTTATCTTAATCTCGCACTCTCAATTGTAAAAAGAACAGGAGTACTTGTGGCACCTTAGAGACTAACAAATTTATTAGAGTATAAGCTTTCGTGGACTACAGAAGTGGGCTGTAGTCCACGAAAGCTTATGCTCTAATAAATTTGTTAGTCTCTAAGGTGCCACAAGTACTCCTGTTCTTTTTGCGGATACAGACTAACACGGCTGCTACTCTGAAAACTCTCAATTGTATTATTCCTTTCCCCCCTACTCTGCCCTGTTGCACGAGGTTTGCTGTAGCCTAGTCCTCTATTCCCCTGAACATAATTCCCTGGCCATTCATTCTTGCTTCTGATGGTGCGAAAAAGGAGCTGTCTAGTCTTGCCGGAGCAAGAACCCCTACTGGAGGCAACTAGTCTCTCTCTCTCTCCTTTCTTTCCCACTTCTTCTTTACAAGAGCCTGGAAACCTGTAATAGCAGCTGGATATAGGGAGCCAGCACCAACTGACCCACCAGCACCCTATGAGACAATCAGTAATATATCTGCAGTTTGAAAACCACATTTAGGAAAGAATGAACCAACACCCAGAATATGCTTGTTGTAATGTGTTTCAGTTATGGTGATTTTCAAATACCCAATAGTAGGTACCATGCAGTTCACCTAATTTTATATGCATTTTGTTACGCTAATGCATTTTATCATTTAATAATATTTCATTCAGTAAATGGGTTTTTGCACTGTTTAGAGGCCAGATAAAATATCTGAGTCACCAAAGGATTGCCAAAGACTTGTAGTTAAAGCCAACAAACCGGAAAGGCATGAAGTCACATGCACTGAAGGTCTGAGTAGTCACTGTTGACAATCATGTAACAGCACACACAAAAATAACAAAACAGATCATACATGCAGATACACAACTCTCCATGAAGCACAAAGCATGCACAGAAATCCTGAGTTTATAGACATGCAGAGGCAGTGGACGCATCTTCACAGCACTCTATACCCAAGCCACACATACAGGTTTGTACATATATACGCTACACTTACAGGCGGCAAGTTATATGGGTCCGTGGTGCCCGTGCTTCACCAATGTTTAGGAACGTGGGCCCCGCTCCACTAATGTTTGGACTTGCCGTTCTTCAGGGGGCCTTGCGCTTCAGGGGGATGCAGGGTCCAGGGTGGCCTGGCGCTAGCAGCAGCGAGCAACCTGGTCCCAGCCCACCCTGCTCTGCTCTGCCAGCGTCGCTTGGGGGAGGGGGCAGAATCTGAAAAAGACGGGGGTGGAATGGGGGCAGAGAGGGGGCAGGCTGGGGCCAGGTCGCTCGCTGCTGCCAGCACCAGGCCTCACACTAACCCTCAAGGCCACCCTGACCCCCGCAACCCCCTGAATCACAGGCCCCCCAAAGTGCAGGGCTCTGGGTCCAGGGCAGCTTGGCGGTTAGTGGGGGGGGGCTGGTGCCGGTGTAGCAGCACAAACAGCATTGAGCGATCTGCCCCCAGCCCGCTCCTATTCCACCCCATCCCCCAAGTCTTTCCGGTTTCTGCCTCCTCCTCCCCCGAGCGAAGCCAGGCGGTGACAAGGTGGAGTGGGGCAGGCTGGGGCCAGGTTGCTCGGCGTGATGCCCCCTGCTAACCCTCCAGGCCACCCTGGACCCCCCCATCCCCCTGAAGCGCAGGGCCTGGGCAGTTGTTCTGGTCTGTCCTATGGATTGGATGGCTCTGCCTGGACCCCACATCTCCGTGAACTGCAGGGCCCCCCAAAGCACAAGGCCCAGGGCAGTTGCCCCAGACTGGATGGTTCTGCTTGGACCTGTTCTGGGCACCACCAAAATCTATACAAACCTGGCACCCATGTGCTAAACACAATATAGACAAAAATGAACAGGAGTACTTGTGGCACCTTAGAGACTAACAAATTTATTTGAGCATAAGCTTTCGTGGGCTATTGCCCACTTCATCGGCTGCATGCATCTATATTGCATGCAGCCGATGAAGTGGGCAGTAGCCCACGAAAGCTTATGCTCAAATAAATTTGTTAGTCTCTAAGGTGCCACAAGTACTCCTGTTCTTTTTGCGGATACAGACTAACACGGCTGCTACTCTGAAACAACACAGACAGTAGGCAGCCAGAGAAACATAGCATTGGTGAACAGATCCCATAAGCAAAGCCAGACAAGCAGCACACAGACTAAACGCAGGCAGTACAGGGCAAACATGCCCTGACAGCTGAGGGCTGAGACACCCAGCGTCCAGACGGGCAACCCCGGACACGCCGCACAGCCCGAGGTGGCGGGGCTGCGGAGGCGGTGCGGACAGCAAGCACAGACAGGGCCGGGCGCTCATCCCGCCCCGGCACATCCCCAGCCAGGCAGGCCCCCGACCCCGCACCCGAACGCGGTGCCGGGCTGGGCGCACACCGGGAACGCGCACGGCAGCGGCGGCTCCGAGCCCGGAACGCTCCGTCCCTGCAGCGGGCGAGAGGCGGCCGCGGGGCACCTCCATGCTGCTGCTGCCGCTACCACCGCCCCCCTCCGCAGCGGGCAGGACGCCTGCGCCGTGCGCTGCCGGCAGGAGGCCGGGGGCGGGGGCGCCGGCAGCGGCGCCGCATCCAGAGCAGG
The DNA here is from genome assembly GCF_027887155.1 of Malaclemys terrapin pileata. Lineage (NCBI taxonomy): Eukaryota > Metazoa > Chordata > Testudines > Emydidae > Malaclemys > Malaclemys terrapin. The sequence continues at coordinate 94,324,040 of NC_071511.1, read as the reverse complement.
TTGCGGCGGGGACGGGACCAGCATGAGCTGCGGGCGCTGAGGCTCCGCCGCCCAACCCGGCCCAACCCGCCCGCTGCGCGGAGACAAAGGAGCGAGGCCGCCGCCGCCATGGGGGAGCGGCCCCGAGCCCAGCCTGGCGCGCCGCCGGCGGCAGCCGCCCCCTCCGGCTCGCTGCTCAACGGGCTGCTGCACAACGGCTTCCACCCGCCGCCGCTGCTGCGCCAGGAGCCGCCGGTGCCCGGCCACGGCTCCCCGGCCAAGAAATGCAGGCTGCGGAGACGGCTGGACTCGGGCAGACGGAACAGGCCGCGTAAGTGATGCATGCGCCGGGCTCAGGCTTGCGCCGCCCGCTGCCCTCCACACACCCTGCAGCGCTGCCTCGCCCGCTCCACCGGCGCGGGGAGAAGGGCTTGTTACGCGTGCACCAACAAGCCCTAGCTCACCGACTTCTGTTCCTTTATTGCCTGGCCCCACCGAGGTCCCCAGGCTCCTGTTAGTCTTTTAGGGGAAAAGGGATCCCGTGTGACCTCCTCCTGGAGAACAAGGACTTTGCCTATAAACGAGTCCAAGTCCTCTGTATCTGTTTCACTGTTTGAGGTCAGGGATTTTCTAAGGCCAGCTGCAGGGGTGGAGGGATGCCCATTCTTCCCCCTTTCGCCAGCTTGGTGAGTGTACTGAGGAGTTCTGCAGTGTGACTGACAGTCGCCCCCCACCCCTCCGGCAAAATCAGTTCATTAAATACCATCTTATTCCAGCCAATAAAACTGTGTTTTGGGGACACACCTACTGATACCATGTGGGCTGGGTCAGCGATTGACCAATGAGGAGGCTGGAAGGTGGTGGGTTTGTGGATTGGTTTCTAAATTGCTGTGTCTGAAAGCTAAAATGAGAGATTTCCTAAATTACAACTGGCATAAATGTGACCTTGTTAAAAAAGGCTTACAGTTCCGATACCTTGGGATGTAAATTTGTAGTTGATATAGCCTTGGATTATCAGTAGGCGACACCTTGAATCAGTTATTAATTTAGCTGTCTTTGGCATGGTCCTCTGTGACTTAGACATTCCAATGAAGCTCATAATTGCTAAGAACCATTGTAAGTAAATGATATGGACATCTGAATTAAGGTCATTAGTAGACTTGTTAATGTTTTATTGCTGTTTTTTTCGTATTTCATTACTAAAAAAAAAAGGAAATGCAAATCACTTTTGCATAGGAATAATATTGTACTTGTATATGTTGTCCTGTAAAATGAAGAATAGTTCATCCAGAAATGAAACGTTTGGTTCATCTGCTTTATTGGAAGCATTTTTATTTATACTGCTGATACAATCTGAAATTTGAATGTAAAGTGTATTCTTTGTGGTTATTGCCTAGTTTTTGTTGTTGTTGTTGTTTTTTTTATTTTTTTTAAGGACTGGTAAATTAACTACACACTTAACATATTTCTTTTAAAGCTGGAAGTCCAAATGTATTCAAAATATTTGTACTATTTATGTGTTTCTTGATTACTGATAATATACTCTATTTTCTTAGTAATGGATGACTTTTAATACCTAGGTTCAATTATGAAAGAAAGCTATTTAATTCAAAAACTTTATATGTAAATCCAATTGTGAATTGACATTAGGGAACAAACAGCTCTACTGTTTGCTGCATGCTTGCTGTAGTGGTTGGAACTGAGATTTATTGACCTCATTCACTTTCTACTTTGTGTAGAGTTTTAAAGTTCAGCATATTCTGAGCAAGTAATCAGAAATAGTTAGAACCATAAATACCCTGTGCCAAAACATAATGAAGTTTAAACTAAGCACAAAATAGTTTGTGTGTAGATTGAGCTAAAATGTGAAAAAAAAATCTAAGATATCTTGGATTTCTTCTGGATTCCATGAGATGTATTGTTTTGATCATAGATGCCTTCTCCAGTGGAATTTTTTGGTGTTTTTGTTGTTAAAGTAAAGTTTCTTTCTCACCAAATGTGTAAAAAAGACTTGTTAGGAGATAAAGCTAAACCAACACATTCAAGATAACTTTGTTCTTCATTTTAATACAGGCTTACTGGACTGGAGTTTGGTTTTTTAGTAGGTTAAAAAACCTGGTAGTTAATAAGGTGCAACAAAAACTTCTTGTTTATATCCTCGGTGGTGGTGGTTCACCTCCCTGACTTGCCCAATGATAGTAGTAGCTTACAGTGAAAAGATTTAAAAACAAGAAAACCCCTTCCTCTCGAACTAACTGTAGGAACAGAGCTGTTTTATTGTTAAAAAATAACTTGTTTGTTGAGCTGTAACTTTCATAGCACTACTTATTAAGAACCTTTTTTTTCACATAAATGGTTTATTTTAACTTTAATATCTAAATGTCACCACTCAATATCTTTTTTATTATTATTATTTGTTTAGTATAAACAGTATGTCTGCATTGAGTAGTCATTTAACCTTTGCAGTTACCTGTATACATTCTACTCTGCATTTGGTAGAAGGAAGAGTTGAATGTGACAGACTAATTCTTGTTTGCAAAATGATTGTGATATCTACTTTAAAAACTATAAGAATAATAATTAAGCCTAGAATGCATATTTGAGGTGCAATTAAACAAAACCACAGACTAGCATACTTCCTTGGTAGTTTTGATTATCTATAATTAAGCTCGATCTGCACTATTGTGTCAAAGTTTAAAAATATAATTCTGAGTATTATGAAAAAATCAAAAGGATAAGATTTCTATGGAGTCACATAATCTCTTAAATAAGAGGGAATAAGGCATTTAATTCCTTCAAACCTTTTTCTGAAAGGGACCAGAAGCATGGTAAACAATCCAATAGTAAAGATTATAAAATTATTGACCTGCCATGTCCTACTGAAGACACCAGTTGATGGGGAAAGAAACACCCAGTAAAAAGAAGAACAGGAGTACTTGTGGCACCTTAGAGACTAACAAATTTATTAGAGCATAAGCTTTCGTGGACTACAGCCCAATTTATTAGAGCATAAGCTTTCGTGGACTACAGCCCAATTTATTAGAGCATAAGCTTTCGTGGACTACAGCCCAAGTGGGCTGTAGTCCACGAAAGCTTATGCTCTAATAAATTTGTTAGTCTCTAAGGTGCCACAAGTACTCCTGTTCTTCTTTTTGCGGATACAGACTAACACGGCTGCTACTCTGAAACACCCAGTAGACTCAGTTCAGGCTCAAGGCAGTAGATGAGTTTCTTTAATAACATCTGCAAATTTGGAATTTCTACAGCTGTCTTGTACATAAGTATATTTACAGCTATGTATTACACTTCCAGGAGAATAGTATATTGTAGCACTTATTTTAACATGTTTTATATTGTTCACCAGAGAGCAAAGGTATAGAAAATAGTGTAGCATTGACAGGATCTGAGTAGAGCACAACCATGAACAATCCTGTTTTTCTGGTTTTGTATGATGTTTAACATTGGTGCTTGGAGATGTTTATGTGTGTTAAAGGGCACATTGCAAAATGCATGTGGTAAATGCACTAAGTCTTTTAGTATCGATCACTGTTCTTGTCAATTTTCTTTCACAATGTGCAAAGCATTTCCTAGTATACCAACAAGAAAAAGTTGTCAAACTGAAGGTATAATTGCATTCTAAATCCACATAAGTGAGACATTTATTATGGTTGGTATGGTGTCTGCCAGAACATGACAGACAGGAATAAAGACTGGAAATACAGGATTTTAGGAGGGGAACATGCTCACTTGAAACTAAAACTGTTTGCTAGTGAGGATATGGTATCTACTTTTGTGAAGCTCTTGAATTGATTCTGTTATTGTTTGGGGATTCCCTCCCAGCCACTCCAAAAGGATAGTTTTATTTTAACTTGCACTGAATTATTTGTTGGTGACCTATTGTATGATTTTTTTTTTTTTTTTATCACTTGTGCATATATGTAGCTAGCTTAGGCCCTAACCTCACAGCTCTTTACAGAAAGGTTTCATTTACATGGAATAACCATGTTAAGTTTTTGCAACTATTTTAGAGCATCCACGTGGATGAGCCTGTTCACATGTGCTTTGCAGTGCAAGGAATTATGATATCCAGAAAGACAAAATGATGATGATCAGGGATAGTCTTCATAGCTAACTTTCTGTGTCGTTCCCCATCAAATAGTGGTGTAGCCACATAGGTCGCCTAGTGTACACCTCAGTTAGCTAAATCATGCTTCAAGGTGTTATCCTGCATATGCTAGGAAAAAGGTCAAATTAGGTCAAGGTTAACCAGCATGTGCTAAGCTTAACCACTTCTAGTCAAGACAGACCTTTTAAGGGTACTGATCAGAAACACTACCTGAAAATCAATTGGCAACTACTCTGTGTCACAGAGAATGTGCGCTCCTGGAAAGCAGCATTACTTAATAGGAGAGGACCTGCAATATGCACTAGTTGTAATTTCTAAATGTTTCAAGCTGTAGCGTCATATAGCATATATTGCTTTTGAGCCAACTTGTAGTTAGATTGTTGCAATCATTCACATACAAGGTACACATGCACACAGCATAGGTTTATATAGCACTTTTACTCCCAAATGCTTTGCTGCCTGAAAAACACAGGGCTTATTCACCCACAGTGACATGCAGGCATCTGTAGGATGGAAAGTTGCAACTATGTTCTTTGCCAGCAATACTATATAAGTTTGTTTGTCTCCAACTGAAACTGCAGGGAGAACTTAAAGTAAACAGGACCGAATTATTCACTGGATGTCACTCAAGACATTAGCGCTCCATCCTTTAAACCAAAATGCTATGGATTTTCTAATGATCAGGGCTTCTTTTCTACATCTCATCGGAAGAAAACACCTCTGGCAGTACAGTGTCCCCTAACAGCATGCTGAAGAATTGTTTCAATACTCAGTGGAAAGAGTGCTGTCTAGCAAATAAGTGTGGCTGTAAGCAAACGCAAAGCAAGTGGTGCTTTGGGGCTCTGCATCCTGTGAGATGAAAAGATGCCATATCTCCTTCTGCAGAAGTAGAATCGCACATACTCATGCATTTCTGCAATAAGACTGGAAAGCTAGAGAAATCATGACCTGGCTTGATCCTCCTCACTTTCAGAAGCTTGCTCAATCACAAATCCTAAGACTGGGCCTCCTATTAAATCATCATCACTTCTTGCAGCATCTGTGTTTTCCATGGAGGTACCTTGCTCAAAAATGACCCAGTCTGATTCTGCTTATCTTTTAAAATTACATTTTTAGGTAATCAGTCTACAGTATGTTTGGAGTAACACACCCAAATAAACATACCCGTCCTCACATTTATGTGACTAGGCGATCATACTAAACATCTGTATGTGTTTTCCCCCCCCGATAGGCAGTAGGCACTCAATAAGCACTTACCAGGTTAGTGTCATTTTGTTTATTCTAAGATTATGTAACAGGATGGACTCGGTGTAGTTCTTCAATGAGCCCTGGACACTCTGAACTAAGTAGCATTTGAGATGCCTACTACCCACACACAGCAGAAATAGGATGTAAGTTTGGGGTCCTGGTGACAGATAAGCAGGTAGGCTTTACTTGACACAAAGCAAAAACAAATACTTAACTTTGATTCAGTAATTGTTTTAAATTTAAGCATTTATGCAGTGCTCAAGAAATAATCAGTAAAATAAGAATGATTATTGCATCTAGATTCTTCGTAAGACCCAAGGCAGATATTTTACAGGAAGCATCTGGCAGAAATGAGGAAGATGCCATCCACCTTTATTTTCTCCAGTTGATGAGGAAGTAGTAGTTAGTAGTAAGCAGTAGTTAAATCTCACACAGCTATACTAGAAGCGCTCTATGCCAGTGGGAGAGTGCTCTCCTGTCGGCATAATAAAACCATCTCCACAAGAGGTGGTAACTATGTTGGCGGGAGAAGCTCTCCCACCAACATAGTGCTGTCCATACCAGTGTTTAAGTGGTGTAACTTACGTTGCCCGGTTATTTACAGGGTTATTTACCCCCCTGAGAGACATAAGTTATACTGATATAAGTGGTAGTGTGTACAAGCCCACAATTAAAGCAGTAGCTTTCCAGCCTGTCAGTCAGCCTAAGCATCTTCAATGCAAAAAGCCAAATGGGAACCAGATTATGTAACGTTCACTGGATAATCACACTTTTAAAGACAATCCCTTTTGTGTCCTATTGTTGCTGTGAGACCATTTAAGAGGTTACAGTTGCTCCGAGAGCTATGACAGAACCAATGTGGGATAAATTCTCCCAAGTGCCAGGTTTTAGCTGTATGTCTATTCTATAAAGTCAGTAGGAACCTTGAGGTCCCCTGCCCAAAATTCTGAGTACATGCTACTCCAGAGCCATCCTTCTATATTTGAGGGTTTCTTAACAAGACACCAGCTGGGTGTAAGTGTAAAAGAAGCCACTTAAGAAAGCCATACTACCAGGGCCGGCTCCACCATTTTTGCCGCTCCAAGCGAAAAAAAAAAAAAAAAAAACGCCTGAACTTGCAATACTTCTAGCTGGAAATAATTTGAAAAATGTGAAAAGTACTTTTGTGTTCTCGGTACTCTATCTAGTGAGTCTGATTGAGTTTCTGTTCCTAAGGAACATATATTTTGAAGTTCTATTTTGTACTCTTGACAACTGCTAAATAAAATGCAAAAAAGTATTTCTATATTTAACTGCATGGTTTTATCATTTCATAATTCTGTACAGTAATGTTTATATGGGCTCAAGCATATATGGATACTGGATAAGATGTACTACATTACCCCGTGTTGACAGATTTCAGAGTGGTAGCCGTGTTAGTCTGTATCAGCAAAAATAACGAGGAGTCCTTGTGGCACCTTAGAGACCAACAAATTTATTTGGGCATAAGCTTGCCCAAATAAATTTGTTAGTCTCTAAGGTACCACAAGGATTCCTCGTTATATTACCCATGAGTGAACCTTTCCCCCAGATACACACCAGCAGCTGGTGTGTATCTATCAGATTACTTAATTATGTAATCTTTTAGATACCTTCTGTTTGCTTAGTCGCATGCTTTTGCTTTGAAATGTCAAAGAATACTGGATGGATTTTTATATACAGGTAACAATCAAATAAGTTCTTGACTCAGTATCTAGCATTACCGTTATACATTTAAAAACTATATGTTAATGTTCACAGGGGGACAAACAAATTTATCTAAGTGTGCACACCAGTTCTGCACCAGATTGCTGTTCTGTTCTAATATTTTTACTCCATTCTCTTAGGTGTTTATGACTCATTGTAGGGCTTTCTATGTCAATGCTATGCTTTCTAGGACTGCATTTCACTTTATTTATGTATCCTTTTGTAACCTACTGCAATGCAGACCTGTAGCAGAGTTGTCTCCTCTCACTCTTCTCCCAAGGAATGTATATTTGGTGATGAGATTCTTTAGGAATGGATTTCCCTCTGCTCAGCAGAGTCAATTAGCAGTTTAACTATTCTCATCTTGCAGTTTTGTTTAGCTAAGGATAATCCCATTTTTGATAGTTTAAAGAGTATAATGCTCTTACAGGGAATTCAGTGACTTCCTTATTTCTTGTATAATAAATCACACATATCCAAAATATTGTAGCAGTACTTCTTAGCAAATAGATGTCAGCATTTGCACTGTAAATAATTTTTCAATTTTTGATAACTCAGTCACTTAATTTAAATTCTGGAGCGCCTGTGACACACAGGTTTAAATAATTAATCCATTCATATTTAGTTTAGGGACAGGTGTCAAAATATTGAAATTAAAAGTTGTCTACACTTGTATTTTTCTTCATACTTCCCATTAGTGGTTGCATCAGTGGGAACATTACTATAAATTGGTTGTAGTCATTGGAACCACTAAGTTGTGTAAACCTGCATGTGTAGAAGAGACAGTAGATAAAATGCCAGCTGTCTGTCTGCCTTAGCGCTCCTACTTATTGGTACCACTGATGTAGTGCTACTGTAAGAATTTGAAGAAATATGCAGGCATAGTTTTGGCAACTTAATAGTGCCTCATTTTCAGATTTTTTTTAAATTAACAATACCAGTAAAAGAGCACAGTTTTGCAACAACAACAACAAAAATAAAAAAGTTAATTTAATTGGTAAATCCTTTATTCAGAATGCAGAGATGCTGATTATGATTCTTTGCTGCCCTTTTACACTGCACGTTATTACTTATTAGTGTCAAAGTTGATGGATTTTAATGGGAGTTTTCAGACTCGAATTTGGTGTGTTCCCTATTGTAGTCTGTTACACAGTCACTGTGCTTCTATCTCTCCACCAGACAACCAGTGCTAGATTCTGCAAAGGAAACCGTAAAGCTGTGCTTTTGCACTATTGAAATATCAGTGGTTATGGTGTTTAAAAAAAAAAAAATCACACTTAAGTTTTTATTCTGCCCCAGTATTGCAGGGAAACTGTTCATGTTCAGGGACAAACATTTGTTCGTTTTCTTCTACGGGTGTTAGCCTGGCCCATAGCAGAGGGAAAAGAGGAGTGAGGTACATGGAGAGAAATAAAACCAATGACCTAATAAAAGAGAGACATAGTCCCATTTGGGCTTTTTTTAAAGTGGGTAGGCTACATAATTATTGCCCCTGTATTATATAAATCCTGCCATATGTTGATAATCCCGTTGACTACAATATTTGTTCACCTCAAATAGTACAGTTTTTTTCATTCTACCTGTTAATGATTCTGTGGAGTTTCCAGAAACTGACATGATGTTGGGACACCTCATCACATGCACAACGCTAGTCATGCATGAAAATCTTGTCACTGGTTTCTCTATTTACTATTTGTTTCAAAGCTCTTGTGCACCTGATGAGTGCGTCTTTCAGCGTTGGTATCAAGTGAGTGTGTTGCCCCTGCCAATCTGCAGAGTGCTGACTTCTTCATTGGTCCCAGTGCTGATGCTACGAGCTTCCTCACCAATAACTGAGGACTTGTGGCACATCAGGACCTCCTTAGACAATTGGCTTCAGCCTTAGGTGTATAGGCTATGGCCTTGGCTACACTGGCAATTCACAGCGCTGCACTTGCTGCGCTCAGGGGTGTGAAAACGCCCCCCCCCCCCCGAGCGCAGCAAGTGCAGCGCTGTAAAGCGCCAGTGTAATCAGCGCCTGCAGCACTGCACGCTCGCTCGCAGCACTGCAAGCTACTCCCCTCGGAGAGGTGGAGTACATACAGCGCTGCGAGAGAGCTCTCGCAGCGCTGGCGGTGCGACTACACTCGTGCTTCACAGCGCTGCCGTGTCAGCGCTGTAAATTCCCAAGTGTAGCCAAGGCCTTAATTTGTGCAGGAGAAAACACGTAAGCTAGTGGACATTCTTCAGTCCTTGATCTCAGGGAGCCAATGAGAGGTCACATCAAGGGAGGTACAAGTCCATGCTTGAGGGCAAAGACATTGGATCTCATGGGCAGGAAAACTTATTTGACTGCCTCCTTAAAAATGCAAATTGCAAACCAGCAGGCATTTCTGTCCAAATAAAATAATGTGACCTGGGACTCCGTAGCCAAGTTCAGCCAAGTTTATGGACAAGTTACCCAAATCCTCTACAGAGGAGTTCAAGGCATTTGTTGTGGAGTTTGGTTGCAAAGATTTATTTGTAATCGGCCCTGCACGTAGCTGATATGGTTGCCGGAGTTATGGCTTTAGTGGTCACTATGAGCATCGTAGTTGCAGAATTCAGGAGTAGCAGCAGCTAGCCAACAGTGTGTGGATGACCTACATTTCAATGGTCAACTTCTATTCTCAGGCAAAATGGATGAGACTTTACATTCTTTTAAGGACTCTCCAAGCAAATCTGTGCTCTTTGGAGATTTATACCCCAGCAACAAGGATGCATAATTTTGGCAGTTAGCAGCAATACTGCCCTCAACCATATTTTAGGCAGACACCTTACCAACTGAGACAAGACTGCTCCGGAAAGGGGAATACATTTCAGAGGAGGAGATCTTTAGGGTCTAGTTTTACCCAGCCTATCCCCCTTCCACCGTCATCTAGGCAGCCTATTTGCCTTGCATATCGAGAGTAGCAGACCAGTTGTGAACATCTCAACCTTATCATCTCAGTTTGGGGACAGGCTTTTTCACTTCTGCAGTGCTTGGGAAGCGATAATGACTGACAGATGGGTCCTTAGCAGTCTTGGATTGGGGTACTCCATTCCATTTTTGTCTTCCCCTCCATCCCGTACCTTTTCAGGGACCCTTCTTATGAGTCAGTGCTTCTTCAGCAGATTCAGACTCTGTGCACTGGGAGCTATACAGGAGATTCCTCATCAGCGTGGTGGAAAGGGATGCTACTCCGGGTGTTTCCTGATCTCGAAGTCTAAGGAAGGAATAAGACCTATTCTCGATTGCTGCAGTCCCACCAGGTATATCAAATATGTGAGATCCCACATGGTTACCCGGGCTACTATTATTTCTGCACTGAATCACAACAACCAGTTTGCTGTTCTCAATCTCCAAGATGCTTATTTTCACATGTCAATCTTCCCAGATCTCAGGAAGTTCCTGAGATTCCTTGTCGCAAGCCAACACTACCAAGACAAAGTTCTTCCTTTTGGCCTGTCTTCAGTCCCACGTGTCTTTACCACATACATGATGGTGGGTAGCGGCCTATCTCAGAAGAAGGGGCCTTCATGTCTTCCCATTCTTGAATGATTGGTTAGTAAGAAGCAGATCCAGGAAGTGAGTCCTTAGTCATGTCCAATTCACATTGGACCTTTTCAATCAACTGGGGATGATCCTGCACAAAGAAAAATCAACTCTAACCTAGGGCTGTTGCGTGATTTAAAAAAAAAAATTAATTGCGCAGTTAAAAAAAACTGTTTTGTTTTTGAGTACAGTTATGTAATAAAAATCTACATTTGTAAGTTTCACTTTCATGCTAAAGAGAATGCACTTCAGTACTTCTATGAGATTAATTGAAAAATACTATTTCTTTATCATTTTTACAGTGCAAATATTTGTAATAAAAATAATATAAAGTGAACACTGTACACTTTGTATTCTGTGTTGTAATTTAAATCAATATATTTGAAAATGTAGAAAACATCCAAAAATATTTAATAAATTTCAATTGCTATTCTATTGGTTAATAGTGCAATTAATCGTGATTAATTTTTTTGAGTTAATCGCATGAGTTAACTGTGATTAATCGACAGCCCTACTCTAAACCCAACCCAAAAATTCAAGTTCATTGGGGCTCTATAAATTCAAGGGCCTTTCTCCCATGTAAACAATTCCAGGCAGTTCAGCACCTATGTCTGGACCTCCAATCGCATCCTTCCACAACAGCCTGTGAAGGCATACGGTTACTAGGCCATATGGCTGTATGTATTTACATAGTATAGCGTGCGAGGCTGCATCTTCATACCCATCAGCAATGGCTGAGGTTAGTCTATCATCCAAGTTGCCAGTCATTGGACAGTCCTATATGAGTGCCCCCAGAAACACTGGACTCTGTGCAATGGTGGATGGAGCAGTGTAAGGAATGTTGGGGCGGGGGGGAGGGTCCCTTTGTCTGTCCTCTACCAATAAGAACATTAGTTACTGATGCCTACTCAATAGATTGGGGGGAGAGCATCAATGTTAATTAATGATTCAGGGCTTGTGGGTGGAACAGGAAGCAACTGGTCATGTCAATGTGCTGGAACTTCAGGCAATATACAACACCTTCTAGGACCATATTTAAGGAGCAGCAGTGCATGTACTCCAGGATAGTACTACAGCAATGTGTTATGTGAACAACAGGGAGGAGCCCGGTACAGCCAGCTTGGTCATAAAAAAAATTGGCACTTCTGCATAGTGTATTGAGGTCCATTTTCTGAGAATGGGGTGGCATCCCTTCTTCAATCAACTTATTTGTGGCAAAGGACAACAGAAAGTGTCGTCAATTCTGTTCCTGAGCAGAAGTCAGCCTGGAGTCCATTTTCGACGTGTTCCATCTGAATTGTGAAGAGAGCCTGATGTATGCCTTCCCTCATCTCTCTCCCCATATTCAGGGAGGAGTGGCAATGCTCGGAAGTGGTTAGGGAAATTCTGCTTAGTTGTAGAAAACCAGCTACAAGATCCATCTATTTGTCTACAACATGAAAATGATTTTTGATTTGGGCAACATCTGAGCAAATTCAGCCCACGTCAACTTGGATTCAGGACATTTTGGACTATTTGTTGCATTTGAAATCTTTGGTCCTTGTTCTTAGGTCCCTGAAGGTTCATTTGGCTGCGATCTCAGCTTTACATCATCCCATCCAAGGAAAGTCTGTATTCTAAAACTCCCTATAATGATTTTCAAAGGTATTATTCACCTTTCTCCTCCAGTGAAGGAAATGGTCCTCTTGTGAGAGCTTAATATGGTGCTGGCGGTGCTAATGGGTCTGCTTTTTGACCCAATAGCAACATGCTCATAGCTTGTCTACTGGGAGAGGAGCACCATTCTTGTGGCTATAACATCTGCAAGAAGAATCAGTGAGATATAAGCCTTAATGGCAGATCCTCCGTATGCTCAGTTCTTCAAGAATAAGGTGGTTTTAAGATCACATCCAACATTTTTGTTCCAAGTGGTGTCTCAGTTTCATCTTAATCAGGTTATTTTTTTACCTCACAGTTAGGGTCCTACTAAATTCACGGTCCATTTTGATCAGGTTCACGGTCATAAGATTTTAAAAATTGTAAATTTCATGATTGCAGCTATTTAAATCTGAAATTTCACTGTTGTAATTGTAGGGATCCTGACCCAAAAAGGAGTTATGGGGAGGGACGTTGCAAACTTATTGTAGGAGGTGTTGTGGTACTGCTACCCTTGCTTCTGAACTGCTGCTGGCAGCAGTACTGCCTTCAGAGTTGGGCAGCTGGAGAGCGGCGGCTTTTGGCCAGGATCCCAGTTCTGAAGGTAGAGGTGCCATCAGCAGCAGTGCAGAGGGATGGCATGGTATGGTATTGCCATCCTTACTTCTGTGCTGCCTTCAGAGCTGGGCGCCTGGCCAACAGCCACCATTCTCTGGCCACCCAGCTCTGAAGGCAGCACAGAAGTAAGAGTGGCAATACCGCAACGCCCCTAAAATAACGTTGTGACCCCCCTGCAACTCCCTTTGGTGTCAGGATCCCCAGTTTGAGAAATGCTGGTCTCCCCCCGTAAAATCCCTGTAGCAGTGGTTCCCAAACTTTAACAACCTGTGAACCCCTTTCACTAAAATGTCAAGTCTTGCGAACTCCGTCCTAAAAATAAATATTTCTAGGGATTTTCTCCTTTATCTGAGTATAAATTATAAAAGCAGTGATCTTGGAAATATAAAATTTGTTTTTAGGACCTGCTTATTACACACTATTTATTATTAATTATTATTTATCATTACAGTATTTTTATTACATTATGAAAACACTCTTCCAAGATCTCACTTTCGTAGCTTGTATCACTTTGAATAAGCCTGTTATAAGACAAGGCTCCTATGTTTCATCAAGGAGTATCAGATGTGAAACAGCATGAAGGTATTTAAGAAGACAACTCAGAGTGTTCCTCCTACACAAGCATTCAGGTCTTGAGCAGTCCAGGAAAACAACACACATTACAACAAAGCTTAAACTTGTTCTTCATAATAATTTTAAAAACAATACTAGCTGCCTATTTAATTTTAAAAACAGCAAAAAATATCCACCTTTTCATTTCTTATAAGGAGTCTTGAAGTTTAAATCTCCTCAGTGTGATAGATATGCTTGCTTTGATCTGCTTAGCTCTTGGAAGTCAAGGGGCTCTGGGCTGCTGGCCCTGTGCTACCTGGGATCCCTAGCACATTAGGGAACTTTTTCCTGAGAACTCCCTGTAACATTTCGGGAACCCCCAAGGGTTCATGAACCCAATTTGGGAACCACTGCCCTATAGTATAGGGTAAAAGCACACACAAGACCAGATTTCACAGGGGGAGACCCGATTTCACGGTTCGTGACGTGTTTTTCATGGCCATGGATTTGGTAGGGCACTACTTACAGGTGGGAGTACTTTCTCATCCACAAATAGGCTGCTCTGCCAAATTGGCTGCCTGCTGTATGTAACGCTTAATGTTTTTCCTACTGTTGATCAAGCGAAACCTTTGTTACACTTGGCCCATGGTGCATGATGGAGGTGAAGGGAAGATATGCTGCAATCTGAATAGTAGTATTTTCAGTGCATACAGATCATGAGGAACAAATAGTACACAGAATCTATGTCCGGAAACTGGGGTTTGGTTTGAGGGATGGGCTCATGAGCTTTTAAGCAATAAAATAAAGTATCACTAATTCTTTTACTTTCTGATGATGTCTCGAGATCTTGGAGTTTAAACTACAGTGCTGGTGTTTTCTTCCTCTTTTGTCAAGAAGAAAATGTGCCATGCCAATGTAGTTACTTAGCAAATTTGAAGCAGCTGGCCAGTCTAGGCATCTTAATTTCAGCACTTTTATTGATGTCAAAGATGGAAAGGCAGACACTATTTCTGGAGAGCTTGTTTCCCAATAAAAGAGCAGAGTAGGACAAGGGGGAGAGGAAAGGGAATATAGCTGTCATGCACTGCCAGCATGACTCTCAACTTCACTCTCCTGTTCTTTTTTCATTTCCCCCCAATCCATTTTAATTCACTATGCTAGGATTCAAAGTAGATGAAATCCAATAAGCATCCTGTTTGAAGATGTGGTGATCACTAGAGCCAAGTAAGATAGATGTTTTCAGTAATAGATTAATAATATCTGATTATATTTCTCTGAAGAAAAATATGTTTGAGGAAGTGCCCAGAGGCTTGTTTTTCAGTTTCTGTGAAATTTTGTTTTAACTCTGAGGTTTCAGGAATGAGCTCTGATCATGTCCAGTAACTGTAATTGGTAGGTGCAAGTGTCCAGCAGTCCTTAGGATCAGGCTCTGATCTTGTAAACTTTGCTAATTTGAATTTCAGCTCTGTAGATACTCTAAGTAATATGATTAAACTGAGATATTTATAGCACCACTCTCTTTTTTTCCCCCTTTCCTAGCATTTCCGTGGTTCGGAATGGATATTGGTGGAACATTGGTTAAACTGGTCTACTTTGAACCAAAAGACATTACAGCGGAAGAGGAACAGGAGGAAGTAGAGAACCTGAAAAGCATTAGGAAATACTTGACTTCCAATACAGCCTATGGTAAAACTGGCATTCGCGATGTCCATCTTGAACTGAAAAACTTGACCATGTGCGGACGCAAAGGGAATTTGCACTTCATCCGCTTTCCCACTTGTGCCATGCATAGGTTCATACAGATGGGTAGTGAAAAGAACTTCTCCAGCCTGCACACTACACTTTGTGCCACGGGAGGCGGGGCTTACAAGTTTGAAGAGGACTTCAGAACGGTATGTGGGAAATGCACATAATCTCACTAAGGAGCATCTATCTGTGAGTCCTTCTCCAAAACCAAATATGAGAGAATCTTTCCATTAACTAAAGTTTTCAATAAAATTACCTCTTTGTCACTCCTAGATGGTTACTTTTTTAACTTAAAGAATTGCTAATTGGGAAGAACTATTTAGAACAATACTTCCTTAGGGTGAGAAACTTAGTGGATTGATTTTAAATAAGCAAGCAGACTCTGATTTAAATAATCAATTATAATCCTGTTTTTCATTTGTACTTTTTAGTTATTTTTTTTTTAGTTATTAAAGAGAGGTTGATTCTCTTTGGTTGGTAATCATTAAAACATGTCACCAATTTGCAACTATGTATAGCCTTTAACACTGAATTTGGTATTTTTCTTGCTAAAACCAGGGGGATTTATTTAAGCAAATACATTTCTTATTTACTAATGATGATTAATTCTTTTGTGACTTATTTCAAGATCTGTTTGGATAGAAATTTTAATTCAATGAAAAATGCACCCAAAGCATTTTAAAATTATTATTTAATGAGTTAAATAAGGCTACTGTAGATTTGCTGGATACATTAGAAAAAATAAATTTCTCAAAACATGTTTTGCATTTAAAACCAGGTGATTTATTACACAAAGGAAATATCTGTTGTTAATGAATTGAACTAATTGTTTCTGGTCACCATGTCCTTCAGGAGTTTAGAATTAGATCTCATCATCGCACCTAGTTTTCATTCTTAGATTGGAAGAGGAAAACAAGCTTTCCTCCTTTTTTCAAATCCCAGTCAGCTTCTTAACTTTGAATGAACTATAGTCATTGATTTGAAGTAGCTGAATAAAATATTTTCTCTCTCTCTCTCTCTCTCTCTCTCTCTCTCTCTCTCTGAAAAAGGCTGCCAAACGCTGTTAGCACTGCAACAGGCGCTAGTTCCAGGTCATTAGCCAGTGCAAACAAATACGGCTTATTTTTTTTAAAATTAATTTAAATGATTTTAATAGACTATAGTAAGTTTAGGCCTTTAACAAATATCATAACTTCAAATTAAATTTTAAATGAGTTTATTTTTAAAAAGAAAAATATGTTTAAATTTTAAAAATCTGATTTTTTTAAAAATGATTTTTGTCCAACCTGATGAGAAAAGGGGGAGGCAATATTTCTGTCCTACTCTACCCTTTTGCAATCTCTCAATGATGGATCCATTTGTTTTGATCTCCAGTGAACGGTACTGTGAGTCCAATCATGGTCATCACATACAGCTCATAAGATTAATATGTCTCAAATTCCTAAAACTTACAGGTGCTCATCTTGTGTTCTGGGCACTTATCCCATACGCTAAAATTACTAAATAAGCAAAGGACTTCCCATTAATATGTTCATCTTGGCCCACTCTCTTCTCATCAGCCTTACACAAGAAAAAAAAAAAAAAAAGATGGCCTTTGCAGCCTCCAGGGAAAGCTAAAAAATGTGGCTTCTGACAGCTTGAGTGGGTGGGGGAAGTGAGTTTCAAATCAGAAGACCCATCCTAGAGAAGGCCCTGCCAGCAGCTCTCTGTCATTTGTATTGAGGGAGCTCCAGTGCCCCTGCTGATCTCAGCTGCAACCCTCTGTCACAGGGGGAGAGCAATTAGGTCCTAAACCAATGAGAGCTTGATAAATTAAAATCAGCACTTTGAATTCCATCCAGAAGCTTGTTAGAAGCCATGGCATCCCCCAGAACACAGATCTGAAGTACTGCCAATGTGTAACGTCACTTAGTGCAGAATGCTGCAGCCTGGCTTATTCAGCTTTTGAATCATCCTGAGTTGTATCCATCTGTACAGTACACTGTGGCAGTCTATTTTGAGCATGGATAATAGTGGCAAGGTCTACATCAGAGAGAAAAGGTTGCACAGTGGCTTATTTTGTCATGGACCACAGTTTAAGAATCTGTGTCCTGAAGCATTGAAATGTCATTCTCTGAGTTTCTTGCACACTTGATACTTTTACATGCACACTGTAATGAATTGTAATGTATAACCTAACTATAGGGATGTATATAGCAAAAATTTAGATGCATCCTTTCATAGAAACAGTGTTTAATCTGATTGCATGCATGAAAATCCATGGAGCAATGTATATTGGTAAATTGCTTTGTTTAACCTCTGTAGCCTACTTTTGTATTTTTTCCCCTTGTAACATTCATTTTTGTATTTCATAACAGTATTTCTAAATATCCATGAATTGTACTATCTAGTTTCCTTCAGGATTGCATAGCTCTAGCAGGAAAGTGTCTGCTCTATTATTGCAAAACAACACTTTCATATCCAAGCAGTAGTGTGACTTTTAGTATTGCTGCTGCTTTCTTTTATTCCCCAAAGAATCACTACTTCTTGTCTGTTTGAGAATTGGGTTCCAAATCTCCCTTCTAGCTTTAAATATTTTCCTCAGATTTGATCTCAAATACCCTTATTCCTTCCTATTCTCTCCATTTCTCAAATATTAACTTTTCAGTTCCCCATTTCATATCTCTCCACAGTGATTGGTCCTGATGTTCAGCCTACTCCTCCATCAGTTGGAGTAATGGTTGCCACATTCATAAAACTAAACAAGAAGTTGGTGAAGATTTCTTAGAAGGGGGTGATATATTCTTAATTTCTGGTATAGATGAAGTGGTGAGTGGATACATATTACTATTCTACAGATACAACATTACCACCCCATCCAATCCAGGTGTAGATGTGTAATTAAAACAGTAAGTGACTAAATATTACACTGAAAATAAAACGATTCCCTTACCTCAACATCTTCAAAATGTTAGGGGCTAAAACATCATTTTAAAATCAAACTTTATTTTTGTCGAAGTTTATGGGACCACCGGAGAAGTGGTATAGTATAGCTTCTAGGGCCTACAAACACTTTTTCTGCATTATTGGTCCTTGCCACAGTGAGTCTAAGCACTCCCCACTGGCTTCCACAAATCAAAAGGGACAAAGGACTGTGCATGTGATCAGCAAATCTCATCCAGAATCTCTGTCTGCAAAACTGGGTGGCACTCAACTGGCAGAAACTACACACTTGTACCTTCTTCCTCAGACACTCGATTCAGAGGACCAGAAAAACTAGAGCTACACTGAAGAAGGTTGCCTGATTGAAAGCAGTCCAGTACCATCACCAAATAGCTCACCGTTTGGAGCTGTTCCAATTCTGAGTTGCAGAGGCAGATTCTTAGAGGTGCTAAGCACCTGCAATTCCAAATAAAGTCAGAGGGAATTGAGTTCTCATCACCTCTGAAAATGAAACCTTTAGTCTCAGAAACAAGGAGGCAGGTAAAAATCTCCTATGCCACAGTCAGCTGGATTGCTTTCTAGCCTCCCTCTCTGATGTAGGCTGTTTGTAAACCCTGGTGACTTAGGACAGTGCAGGAGAAAGGCGTGCCTGAGGCTCATCCCGTTGTCCTGGGCAAAACTGATAATTCCCCAGGCCATTGCTGCATTGCTTCTGGCATTTGAGCATTTTCCTTGGTGTTCTAGGATCCAGCTGGATCCATTCATCTCTTAAGCCTATTTCTGTGGTTTCACTTATCAGCCAGAGGGCAATATATAATCCTCAGTGAGGAACATGAACAAGAGTGAGTTAGTAATATGGCAGAATTTTCAGCTTGGCCTTTTTCCTTCCTTCCTGAATGATTTTACTGGTTGCATTTACTTGCAGGCAGCACTGCTGTTCCTGGGAGCTAGCTGTGCTGGCAGTGTTTCTTTACATAGTTTGTCACTCAGTTATGACCATTTTTCATTGGTCTGTATTAAGTCAATTCTTCATGAGTAATAGGTCACAGGGTAGCTGGATCCTGTGAGTAGACTGGGCCCAGCTCCCTGTTGTCAGTATTTATTAGGCCCAACTGAACCAATTAAAAGTGGGGAGGGCTGTACCTGTAGCGAAAAAGGCCTGTAAGAGGATGGGATGAGGAGGTGTGATTGTGGCAGACTGTGCCTGGGGAGAGAAACCACAGAGGAATAGGTCTAACTCCTGTGGTAGCTTCCTGGAACTACCAGGTGCCTATGGAGGTCGCCCTGGGGGCCAGTGTTCCAGAAGGGAAACAGAATTGGCTGAGAGCAGAGCTGGCTATGAGAAGGGATCTGGTAAGCACTGGCGTGCTGCAAGTGGCAGGATTACCTGAGACCCCACTGGCAGGATAGGCCATGAAATCCTAGGACAAAGGGAGAGCTGAGGAACTGTGGGTTTTGGGGTTCTTTGGGTGGGTGGGTGGTCTGTTACACGCTTATGTTTGGACAAATAAACTCACTTAAAGGAGAATGAGTGTGTCAGAGAGTCCTTGTTAAGCGGTGGAGGAGCCCTGCCATTTCACCTGTGGTGGAAAGCTGAGGTACTTTGGCCCTGGTAAAAGGGCAAAATTAGGTGGAACTTTGGTGCCCAGTGAAGAGGGGGAAATCAGAGACAGGGTGCTGCAGAGTGACCCTTGGCTGTGAAGGGGTGCTTAGGTGTCAGGCTCCCTATTTCAGTTTATGTCTGTAAAGAGGACATGGGATTCTTTGCTTGCTCACCTGCAGTATAAATCCTTTGAAAATTCTTTACCTTCTTCTGGAATACCCTGTCTATCCAAAATGCATGTTTCTTCCACAATAAAATGCTTTGTAATATAACAAGAAATAACTCATTCTGTCACTTGGCTTATGTTACAGAGAAAGTCTAGATGAAAGACACTTGAGATGTGGGGTGAGAGATGTGCCTCCAAATCTTTGACATTTCTATAAAAAAAACGGCCATGTTTCCCTACCATATTTATTTAGCTTGTGAATTATAAATCTGACATCAGAACCACTCCCATTGCAGTTAGTGGCAAAATTCTTATGGATTTCAGTGGGTCTAGATGGGGACCTTGTTCTCTATTCTATAGAGAATCAATCTAAGAAGATATCCCTGGAAGCTTCTTAGGCACTTTACCAAGGTGGGAGTGAGGAAGGTAGTTTCTAATCTTTTAAAAATTGATTTGTAAACACTCTCTTTTAAAACAACCTTAGGCATTTTCAGGCAGATTCAAATTGTCTGTTTCTAGGAGTGTATTGTTAGTCACTGCAATGGAAAGTAATAGGGTTAGACTGATTTCTGACAGATGGTGGATCCTGTCGTCCTAAAAGCTTAAATATTTCCGTATTGAATTTAATGAAAACATGTCCATATCAATTATTTCTAGTCATTTTAAGCTGGAATGATACTTTTGTGTGTTCATTAAAATTGTGAACAATTATAAATCAATACACTCAAGAGATACGAATTGTCTTGGTGTACATCTGTTAATTTTATAATGTACATCTTACCTACTTTTTAAATAATATGAAACAGTGGAGCAAAACTACACATAAATGAGAATTGGGAAAGTCTGCTCAGTGATTATTTACTACATGTTTGTTATTCCCAAAAGGCTATTCTTTGTTATTGATAGAATCTTGTTCTATGCCTTCTATGCAGGGCTTGAAAAATCCACTTGCCCACACCCATTAGGAAGATTCCCCAAAGTGTGCCATCAGCTACTGGAAAATCTGACCTTTTGTTTTAAAAGCCCCGATGATTGCAAAAATAACCTTGATGTGAACAAATTATTGATGGGTGCCATGCTGACTGCATAAAGGCAGCTCCCTATGTCTCTATTGCTGCTCATAGCTCTCCAAGATATAGAAGGATGGTGTTGGTTTTACCACTATTGTTCAGAATCCTTTGGGTAGCTGTGATACTGACAAAATTCTTGTTAGTTTTACTCTTCTGCTTGAGAAGGCTAGAAGCTGTCACCTTGGGGCAGAGGAGTCAACAGTGGAATCTTGGGAAAGGTAAAGTAGTGAAAACTCTTACTGTCACCATCACCCTTAGAAGCCAGGAAGCTCTGGTGAGGAGAACAGAGAATGCTCCTTTCTTCGCTCCAGCTTCCAAAGGAGGTTGGGGGAGAGAGGATCTTAAAACTTATCAGATACCTGCTATCTGCAGACTGATATAAAAGATGGAGCCTCTCAAGGGGGGAGGGAGGTCCAAGAATAGCACCCTGGTAGGTATCCTAGCCACCTCCCCTTTCTCAACAGCTTGGAGTGGGACTGTCCTTGAATAGTGGAACCCCACCCATCATTCATGTCAGTCTGTTTCTAGTATGGCTTGTTCTTTGACTTGTAAGTGATGGGCAGATTTCCAAACCCTGTATGGGGATGAGTAGGAATGAGGTAAACTAGAAGAGAAGTAGGTTCAGAAAGATTTTTGTGGAGAGGAGGCAGAATATTAGGGGAGGAAGTGGAGAACACCATTGTAGCGGTAAAGGTATACTGTGATCTGTTATACAAAAGAAAATGGAAAAATTAGAGTGAGACCTGGAAGAGAGAGAAGGCATAACAAAAACCAGAGCTGTAGCAAGTGGGGCTATTGCAGTTGATACAATTGGATTAAAAATGCACTTGCAAAATATTAAATATTAGAAATAAGTTTATATATTTCCAAGAAAAATCCAAAAAGGAACAACTGTAACTTTAAGCTATATTTAGATGGGATTCCAAAATTCAGATTTTATATAGAACACCCAAAAACATTGTGTAAGTTTGAATTGGTTTTGAAAACACAAATACAACTGAATTTGTATGTAATGTGTCTTTTTGACTTCATTTAAAAAAAATGTATACTCATCTCTGCCCTGGCAGGTCCTAATGAGACCATTTATTCTTTGCAAATATTTCAGGTTTATCCATTGATGTTCCTGAACAGGGCTGAGTCATCTTATGCTTTGTTATTAGAGTCTGAGGGCAGGTCTACACTTAAAACGATGCAGCTGCACCTCTGTAGTGCTTAAGTGAAGACGATCCTACGCCAACAGGAGAACTTCTCCCATTGATGTAGCGCTATCTATACGGGTAGGGTGGGGGGAGGGCTAGGTTGATATAACTACATTGCTATGGGGTGTGGATTTTTCACACCCCTCCGTGATGTAGTTATACCAATATAGCTCTGTAGTGTAGACCTGGCCTCAAACACGTCATTTACTTGCAAAGAAATTTTTACTCTGATCCAGCATAGTCAGACTTTCCTGTGGATAACTACTTTACTAATGTCAAGGACTTAAACCTCCCAAAGAAGCAAGAAATGTTCCCCTATACTGTGGGGAGGGGGAAGGGGAGGGAAATCAATCAGTAAAGGCCCCATTCACAGGGTCAGCTGCCACTTCCCTGGTGGCAACTGTCTGGTGTCATCTTTCTCCCTGGAGTCAAGTCAATTTATACTCCCCTTGGGTGTGACCGGTCTCCCTTTGTTCATTATTACACCTGCCAGAAAGGTCTTTATGAAAGCATTTGAAAAACATACTCTTTGAGCGGGTGTACTATATTTGGGAGTGGGCATGGAGATGGAGTAGTCTCTGTTCTACAAACAGTGGCTTTTGTAGCATCTGTTGACTTCTCCAGCACACCACTGTACCCCACTGTCTAACCCTGGAACCTGCCTATCTTTGGAAATTATCTATTGTAGGGAAGGCATAGAATATGGCATTGCTCCCTCTATGGTCACACTAGTTTCCAAGCTTGAGATAAACTTGTCTATAACTTCCTGCTCCTGATGGTTTTTCAGGCCTTCTTAAGAACCTCTCTGTTTTGTGGCCATCATAAGTGTTTCCAAAACACTCCAATAAAAATGTAATAGGAGGTCCCAAACAAAGCCATTTGTGCAATGCAGTAACAAAAAACAAGAAATGGCTCCCACTTTAAACAAGTAAAACTCACTGTAAACTTCACAAGCTCCAATCTTTCCCCTCAAGAGTCCTGTTTGTTTGTTCAGCTGTTTCATCCTCCCAACCTAAAATTATATTTGTATGTATGTTGCGAGCTGGGGAGACGCTATAATGGACAGCAGAATGCTTGTTATCAATAACTTCCTGGGGACAGCAGCTTCAGCCAGAGGGGATCTGGCTTTGTACATTCACTTTCTCATGTGAAAGAGGTGATAGAAGGCTGGAAAATATCAGCAAATACACTGAAGTTAAAGGAGACCATCCTTATTTAATGTAAAAGCTTTCACACAAATCTTTGACCTTTATCATGCATTGTGTACAAAACTTTGGTTCTTTTTCAGCAAAACTGGGTCTTGGAAGGTTGAAGCCAGGATGGATCAGAATATGGCAGAATGATGTCACCAGGAAAGAAATAGACCTACTCAATACCATGGTTAAGGTCTAAGGCAACATCTTTTTTTTCTGAGTCTACTTGAGTCACTTTTATGAAGGATAGATTTTTGGTTAATGAACAGACCTGGTTCTCTTTCTCATGCTACCACTGACTTATAGTATGATATTGGGCAAATAAAGCTTTCTGTAATTCAGTTCCCTCACCTGTAGAATATGAGTAAGTAATACTTAGCTCATAAAGCTGTTCTGAAGCTAAAATAATTAATGGTTATAAAGAACTTTCAGCCACCTAAATTCAGGGGCAAAACTTGTGACAAAATGTTTTGTAATGAGATAAAATAATTGTTCTCTAGTAATTTTTTTGCTGCGAATATTGTGTGAGAAAGAGAGCAGAGGAAGGACTTTTTTCAGATGATTGTGCAGCAACTGACCCAGCAGAGACACCTGAAAACAGGGCAAATTTCCATTTCCCTGTTACCATGGATTGAAACTTTTTCATCCCCTGGGTTTAGACAGCAGATCTGTTAAATCCTCCTCTACTTCCCCTACATTCCATTTCTCTCTAATGGAGCTCTGGATGGATCCCAAGCGTTGCAGAAATTAGAATTTTTGCTGTCAGAATCATAATTTTGTTCCCATCATTCTTCTTGATACTGATACTTCAGGTTATTTTATTCTTAGGGCTGTGTTGTTATACTTTTCATTATATGAAATTGACTTATTGGAGAGACACAAACATTTACAGATTATTATTATGGTGCAATGTTGAATGAGATTTTAAGTCCACAAGTTTTTGAAAGTCAGAATAAAGGGTCATATAACTACTAATTATGGCCCCTTGTTAATATATATTATATCAGATGTTTATTATGCAGCATGTTCACACAGCAATGAACAATGTGTGATGTGAGTTACAAATAAAATGTATTGGAAAGTAACTATATTTCATTCCACTTCTTCAGTAATATAGAGAAAAGTGAATTTTCCTTTGTTATTTGTGTATATTGCATCTGTCTACAGATGCATCTATGGTATGTAGTATTTTGCCTTCCTGCATCTGTGTTGTGTGACTATGTGAGGAAAGATCCTTATAATATATGCACATATTGGGAGAGGATTATGGTTACTGTAGGAAACTTTACTCTGAATTTGGAGCAATTAAAAGTTAACCTCAGGGTTGCATTTAGCAAGACCAAAAAATGGTTTCCTCTGTAATTAATGAGGGATGGTGGGGTTCATGTCTCAGGATGGAGCACATCTTTTCTGGTTGCTGTTCATTCAACTAGAGAAGTGGCAATCTAATAACTGGGGATTGTTCCAAATCCGCATGTTTATAAAGCAGCTTTATAAGGTTACTTTTATTAAACTTATTTAAAATTTTAGTTTTTCCAGCTCCTTTTCATTCTCCTCATTCATCATGTAAACAGTGCAACCTAGTACACCTGAGCAGGGGATAGTTATATTTTTTTCTCTCTGCATCCTTCCCCCGTATTGTTTACTCCCTTGATATGGACTCAACCCCTGTGTCATCTTGAAAGAGATACTTTCCACAGAACTGTCCTATTATACAAGCAGGAAGCATCAGTCAGTCTGAGCCTATTAAGTAATATGTTATGACGAGCTTGAGTCCAGTCATGGGTGGCTTATGATGTTTCATAGGAAAACATCCTTTTTAGACAAAAGTTATTTTATATCTCTTCTTGCCATATTCTTTCATTATCAAGGATTATTTCTATGCACATGGGATTAGTTTCTTACATTTAGATCATGGAGAATGATGACTTCCAATATGTGTTTTCATGAGACATCCTAAACTGATCCACCTGTATAACCTAAGGAAGAAACAGCTTTTTTAAAATCTGTGGATAAAAAGGTGCTGTAGAAGTGTAAATCCTTACTAATAATGTTTCTGTATTTTCTGATGTGCCAATAGCACATCTTACACATTTAAATTTTCCCCCTACTTTCTGTTTTATAAAGCATGGACTGGGGGATCGTGGTATTTTAGCTATGAAGTTACTTAAGTTTAGATTTCAATGAAGTGTTTGATTTGAATGTTTGAATAAATAGATAACTGCATCCTGGGAAATGCTGCTGTCTATGCATGTCAGATACTGTTAAACAGCTGCAGAGTAGGTTTCCCTGCAGAGTTTTCTGATTAATCTGAACTCTGACTTGGTGGCAGCAGTTTGCCGTGCAAGTAGTCCAGAAAATCTCTTTAAGGCAAAGGGAACCTGAAGCTTGTACTGCAGTGATTTTCAGCTTGTGGTCCGTGGACCTCTGGGGCCGCAGACTGTCTAAGATTTCCAAAGAGATCCGCACCTCCATTTGAAAATTTGTAGGGGTCCACAGATGAAAAAAGGTTAAAAACCGCTACTGTACTATATAGTACTGATTATTTTGCGATATGCCTGTTGTTGGGCAGACAACAATCTATTTTTACTTGACTTCTGGCTTAAATAGAACTTTGGCTACTTTAATAGTGACACATTATGCAACTCAAACAGTACAAAGTGCTTCATCAGAGCCTTTTGCCCTTCTCTGTGTTGCATGTGTTGAACTAACAAATGTTCATTTATTAACTTCTTGGTCTCTTCCAGATTGCTGACCTGCAGCTCCATAAACTGGATGAGCTGGACTGCTTGATCCAGGGCCTGCTGTATGTTGATTCTGTTGGGTTTAATGGCCAGCCAGAGTGCTATTATTTTGAAAATCCCACAGATCCTGAACAGTGTCAGAAAAAGCCTTACTGCCTTGATAATCCATATCCAATGTTGCTGGTTAACATAGGCTCAGGGGTCAGCATCCTAGCAGTGTATTCCAAGGACAACTATAAAAGAGTTACAGGGACCAGGTAAGGATGCTATATATACGGGGTCAGATTATTGCCACTTCCCTCACTGTCCCTCCATAGAAGACAGCTTGGAGATACATTAATCCATTGCAGCTGCTGGGGAGCCTTTGCCAGGGACCTAGGGACCCCAACTGAATTTTTAAGTTGCCCTCTCCTCAGAGATGCTTGCATTGCCAAAACCAAAATACTACATTATTTCACTTGCTGTTGACCATTTAAGTACAGCAGTGTGTAATTAATTTTTTAATTATATAGAAAAATTACAAGAATTATACAAAGTATCAGAGGGGTAGCGATGTTCGTCTGTATCCACAAAAACAATGAGTCCGGTGACACCTTAAAGACTAACAGATTTATACGACGTATCTAAGCATAAAATATTATAGCAATTCATACATTAGGGAATGAAAGTATTCCTATATGTGATGAATATTGGGGGTAAGATTAATTAAACTAAAAATTTGGTGGTGGTTGTTTTAAATTATTGAAGCATTTGCTAACATCCTTTTGATTTTTTTTCTATTAATAGTATGAAAGAAATATGAAGTTTGGTACAGTAGATCCCAGCTTGTTTAATCCTCTCTAGCAATGATAATTAGATGTCGTTTCTTCAATTTTGGGGGTTTAGGGGGTTCGGCCGGGGCTCGTCCCCCTCCGGAGCGGTGGGGAACCAGACCGCCTTGCTACTTTGGTCAGGTGTGTCGGGGAACTAGCCTGGCTGTGCGGCAAACAGTCAGTAGCTCAGGACCTCAGGCAGGGCTGAGCAAACAGTTCAATAACAGGCCCAGACCCTGGGTCGGGGCAGGGCAGTAGAAAGTCAATTGCTCAGGCCCTCAGGCAGGGGCTGCACAGACAAATAAGTTTAGGAGGCCCAGGTCCTGGCTCCGAAGGACCTAAGAGACGGGGGAGACTGCCACCCGCACGTTGGGTGGCAGGGGGGACGCAGGCCCTCCCACTCCACTGCATCCCAGCCCGGGGCCCTAGCAGCAGCAGATGGTCCGTTGCTATGTCAGTGGGAATCCTGACCGCAACACACTGACATCGGCTCTGGGTGTGCTGCAGCCAGACTAGGGTTGGCTGCCACCGGGCTATTTCCTACCTCCCCCTCTAGAGGTACCTGCGTCTGGACGGAGTCTTCCAAGGAATCAAGCACTATGGGCTCCTCTGGATACCGGCAAGCGGTAGGCTTTTTTGTGGGGGAGGGATAGCTCAGTGGTTTGAGCATTGGCCTGCTAAACCCAGGGTTGTGAGTTCAATCATTGAGGGGGCCACTTAAGGATCTGGGGCAAAATCAGTACTTGGTCCTGCTAGTGAAGGCAGGGAGCTGGACTCGATGACCTTTCAGGGTCTCTTCCAGCTCTAGGAGATAGGATATCTCCATTAAACAAAAACAAAAAACTTGCCACCAGTAGGCTTAACAGCTTCTCTGGGGTCTGGTCGGCATCAGGCCTTGGCTGGTCTGGCCAGTCCTCGGGTCGGTTGCCAACTGCAGGAGTCTCCCAACTGGGAGCTAGGCCACAGGTGTCTGGCTTCTCCAGTGGCCAGGCCTCTAGTGAGCTCTGGGGTTCGGCTTGTACTTCCCGTCCTGCACCCTGACCTCTGGGGGGCAGGTGCAAGCTCTGCCCACTTTGGCGTCCGGAGGGGCTCGTCCCTCTCCAGGGCGGCGGGGAACCAGACCGCCTCACTACAGGGGGGTTTGGCAATATTTCTAATTGTATTTGTTGTTTTCTATGACTCCCCCTTCATTCATATTAAAACCTCCCAATGTTGCATCTTTTCTCCCACTCTTTTAATGGGTAATCTGTGGCAACGCTCTGTTGTTTCCCCACTCCTCTTTTTGATTAATGTAGAGGATATGAAACTCACTAATGTTCTGTTCTTCATAAAGCTTGACTGTATATTCAGACCTATGGATAGATTACTTAAACACTAAAGGCACACTGAAAATTTCACTGTTTTTCATTACACATAAGATATAGAACATGTTTTTGACTTCAGCCTATATATATAGATATGTGTGTGTGTTCTGCTTTTTTCCTCCATGAGTAATATATTTTCAGTGTGGATGCACAGGAGACCTTTACCTTGAAAACTCCTTTGCCTTTAGCATTCTATAGTCTTGAACTATTTGTCTGTTTCCCAGTATACAGTACAAACAAACAAACTGATAGTAAACACTCACCTTTTAAAGCTATCGGGCTTGGATGTCCTGTTACACACATTTCTCCAAACTTTCCTGTCAACGTGCCTAAGTCATGGCAACGAGGCAGTAGTTTGGCCTATTCACTCCTTGACCCCTTTGCTGAAACAAGAGTGACAATGAGTCCAAGGTGGGACAGTATTTCTATGGAGTGGACAGCTGTCCATCTAGAAAATGAACTATTAACTCATTCCACAAAGGCTACTTGCTGCTGACTTAGGTCAATTTAGAACCAATTAGATAATCTCAGATCTGAATACTCACAATGAAGTACCACTACAGCATGTTTGATGTTTAAGCAATAAGAAATATACATGTTGTTATCATTCAGATTTTTTAATTAGTTAAAAATTATTCACATAACATACGGGATCGTGGGCATGATTCTCCTCTTACAACTCTACTGACGTCAATGGAGCTATGGTGTGTAATTCAGCTCAGTTGATGTATATGAGGATTTTCATCTCCAGGCCTCTCATGCTGCACTGAGCTCACATAAATTAAATTTAAATTAATGGAGATACCCTATCTCCTAGAACTGGAAGGGACCTTGAAAGGTCATCGAGTCCAGCCCCCTGCCTTCACTAGCAGGACCAAGTACTGATTTTCCCCAGATCCCTAAGTGGCCCCCTCAAGTATTGAACTCACAATCCTGGGTATAGCAGGCCAATGCTCAAACCACTGAGCTATCCCTCCCCCCGCAGGGGATGGCTCTGTAAATTCAACTTTAAAAAACGTTGGAGCTCAGATCTGTTAAGGCTGAAGGTTCATAAATCTGGAGTTGTTATGCAAATATTCAACATCCTAATATGCATGTGATAAATATGCACTACTTTATTTACATAACCAACAAATATCCTGATTATCTGAGCTGAAGCCTGACAAGGCTGCAGCATGGAACAAGCTTAAGAAACGTAAGAATTGCCATGCTCCTTGCTGGCTTTGGCACCTGTAAGTAACCCTGGCTGCTGCTTGTGGCTTTGCCCAGCTACATCTTGCCCAGAACTGGAGAGCTGCAGTTGGTTTCTAGGATTGTTGCTTGCCTTGGGCTGGGAGAGTATCTGGCTGTTTCCTGTTATCAGCTGAGGGATGCTTTGGCTGGGCTGCTGGTCCCTTGCTAAGTGCCCAGCTCTGGCTGCTCCTTGCCCATTTCTCCCTGGCTTGGGGGTGCTTTGGTTGTTGATTACCAGTGATTTCCACTCTGACCCCTATGACCAGGGAGAGATGGCTAGAGTGCTGCCCACAGGTGCTTGAGCTGTAGTTCCAAGTCTATGGCCATGCATGGGAGACAAAGTGTGCTGTAGGTTGCATCCCTGTGATTTGAGTCCTCCCAGCTGGATCTTCATAATTAGAATCCCTGGGCTTCTAATCATGGAGATTCTACTGGGCATGACTCGTAACCATAGATTCAGCCTAGAGTATGTCTCCTCATCGTTCCAAATCAGGAGATGTGAACCTCTAGACAGGAACTATGCAAAGAGCAAGTAAAAGCAGGAGACAGAGAATGTCTGGATGGCACTTCTTAGAGCTGCCTGGTGCCTAAGAACTCTTCTCATTTTAGTCTCGGAGGTGGAACGTTCCTGGGTCTGTGCTGTTTGCTGACTGGCTGTGAGACTTTTGAAGAAGCACTAGAAATGGCAGCTAAAGGAGACAGCACCAATGTCGATAAACTGGTAAAAGATATTTATGGGGGAGACTATGAACGATTTGGCCTTCAAGGATCTGCTGTAGCATCAAGGTACATATTTAACTGGTTGTTTTCAAAGAGCTTATTAGAAATTTGCTGTGCACACTAAACTGAGCTCTCAATGCCTACCCTATGTCCTGTGTCTGTATATAAAAGTCATCTAGCTGTATTATAGTGTTTTTACTTAGGATCTCTCTCCTGTTTTTGTTTTCTAATAAAGTATAAAAATATTCAAAGTCTAGCAAATACAATTTATTTTAATTTAAAATACAGTAATTTTGAAAGAAATACCTTTACCCATTGTAACTGTAATTCACCCATTGTGTTTTCTTTATTAAGAGGTCTTTTCTCACATGTCCATGTTATGTAGGGTTGCCAACTCTGACTGAAGCTATTTCGGGAGATTCCTCCACCCGCCCCCCCAATGACATAATGTCATTTTCTTAAAATAGCTATAAAAAAATCCCCTGGATTGCTTTCAATACTCACTGGAAGATGGATGCTGATTCCGGGAGACTCCAGGCCAGTCCTGGAGGGTTGGCAACCCTAATGTTATGCCCAGAGTCAACAGCATGAAATCCAAGCAAAACTGTTTATATTATACGCTTAGTAAAGTGGATTTGTGGAAATTTAACCTTTCTGAATAACTTAAAATAAAAAGGACTGTGATATTTCCAACACAGCTTTGGCCACATGATGAGTAAAGAAAAAAGAGATTCCATAAGTAAAGAGGATCTGGCCAGAGCTACCTTGGTCACTATCACCAACAACATTGGCTCCATTGCTCGCATGTGTGCATTGAATGAGGTAAGTCTGCAAATTCGCTGTAAGTTTCATTGAGGCCTCTAGCATTAGTGCAGTGCAGATAACAAAAACAGTAAGTGCAAAATGCTTATATACCTATTCTATGACTGCCCCGCTAGATAGATGCACACATTTAATTTTGGCTCCTAACTTTTTTGAACTCTACTTATCTCCATTATAAGGTACTCTTTGCTATAAGGCACAGGACATTTGGATTTTAAAAAAATCTACAAGGTTTTATAATAAATGAACACTCCTATAATTAATGATCCCCAGAGCCATTCAGCTGTTCTGACTCTTTAGATCACAGGGACATTAATATCAGCGCGTATAGCGAATCAATTCTAATTATCTCTTGGTTTAGTAGCTCTTGTTGTTATCCCACAAACAATAAAGTATGACTGCAACATTGTCATTGCGTTGGTTTTTGTATGTGTTTGTTTCATGACCTGGTGGTCAAGAACTATTCATGGAGTTAGTTTTTAGCTCTAAGTACTCTCCATTTTCTGGAAAGTCATCTTCAGTCATAAGGGTTTTCTACATTCTTTTTGCTTTCAGCTTCTTTACAGTGTTGCCTTGTGGCATGGAGTTCAAGCAGCATTGTACAGGGCTATCAAAGCATCGAGAGTTACAACAGAGATCCACGTGTGTTGCATTAAGAGGAGAAAAAAAGATAACTAATGACCCTCTGCAATGTGTTGCGCCGCTACAAAGACATTTTTGACTCATTTGTTTAATGGACAGTTTCTTTTAACTGGATGATCTGTAGAATTACTAGGGAGAATGGACAGATGTGATAAATAACTTGCATTTCATAGAGAACATCTGAATAGATTTTTCCCCACCAGCACTTTGATCTTGTTTGTTATGCTTATTTCAGTTGTATGACACAAAGGAAGAACAATTGTTCACAATATGTGATGGGCTAGGCGTACAGAGAAAAATCCTAGGCTGAATAATTAATAAAATAAATATTTTTGTTTTAGAAGCAAACAGTTTGCTCCATGTGATTCACTGGTTGGGATTAATCCAATAACCAGTTCCTGATCTTCTCAGAGAAAGGCAAAGCTATACCCCTACCAGCAACAATGCACATATCCTGTTGTGAAGCATTGTGTGTTGGGTCAGGGCCATGATGATGATTCCTTTGTGACTCGCTGGCGAAACCAGTTTAGGCCATGAAGCATGAGATTTGATGAGTCTTATGACTGTAGCTTAAACATATTAATGAAAAATATTAAATATGAAGATGAAGAATAAATAGATAAAAGATTCTTCCTCCTGGACTTCAGAGCTGGGATGGCTTGCATAAAGCTGGCAATAGTGTGTAAATTCCATCACCTGGACATTTTTGGGTACATATCAATGAAACACTGTCCCATAAATAGGCACAAAGGACCCCCCTCTACTGTTCACAGCTGGGGGAAGTGCTCTACATCTTCCCTCGTTGCAGAGCACCTAACAAACCATATAAAGTGTACAGTAGCCCTCCATGCTGCACCATCAATAAAGATTTCACTGTACAGCTAAATTGGCCACACATATATATGCTATGTAGCCTTCCACAGTTGGGCTACAGTTGTTAATGAAAAACACTACACAGTGTACATCATATGTCATTTTCAGGATGTCATAACTTGATCTGATCAGATCTGAATTTCATCAGAATGCCTCATTGGTTGAAGGCTGCTATGTTTCAACTTTCATTTTGGCTGTAGGACTGTTAAAAGGGTTGCAAGAACTTTATCTGATAATAATAGCGTGTTCTTATTCTCCTTGTACTCAAAAGTGGCTGAACTCTGTTTACTTAAACTTCCACACAAAATGTATCCCTGAGCAGAACCCAGGTCTAGAAAGTTTTATACCAAAAGGTGATCGTTCCAGAAAGTTACAAGTGACTGAAAATAGAAGGTTAAAATTGAAATGGTCATGCCAATTTCATTATTGTAGCCATATTTCCTTCTGTTAGTCCCTATGGAATCTTTAATGGGATTTTTAATCAGTTGTCCAACCAATTAATTGGGTTTTTTAAAAATAATTTGCCATAAATCTTGTGATAGGATAGTGAATGATATGTATGAATAGTTTTCTTTTAGGTTTAGGATCTTCAATAAAAAGTGTGTATGTTCATGTCAGATACCATTTGTTTTGATTTTCTAATAACTTCATGGTCATATTTGGGGGGAAAAAGGAAAGTTTATTAAGAATGAAGTTAAATTTGTTCCTAAACAGTTTGCTAGTGTTCCGTTAACAGAAATGTATTGCATATGTCTTTGCCGTCGGTTTGCAAGAAATGTGTTTTAGAGAGTAGAAAGCACTGTCTGCTTGGGGAATGCAGAATGCTGCTGCCCATTTTTAACCTTAACCTGTAAAATACTGACTTTTTCCACATCTCCAGCCAAATAAGTTCATAGGAAGATATGTGAATGTATGCTTATGTGGCCACATAAGCAAAGGGTTAATTAGAAGTTTTCTATCCTCCATTACTGTAAAACTGCATTATCTAAATAAAGCTGTTGTTGCTAAATATAGTCTCATCTGCGCATTTGACTGTTCTTTTAGCCATGTTAATATAAATAACTAGACCATGATGTACTTCAGCACTATCCAATATCTTACACATTTTGAGTGTGACATCCTCTTCAGACTACACCCTGGACAGTGCTAAAGGACATCATGGTCTAGTTATTTATATCAGCATGGCTAAACTACTTGGAAAAGAACAGTCAGATGTGCAGATGAGACTATATTTAGCAACAAAAGCTTTATTTAGATAATGAAGTTTTACAGTCATGGAGGACAGAAATCTTTTAACTGACCGTCTGGAGTCTGTGGCAAACACAAGCATATGTTATCATTATCTTTAGAGATAATTCTGTGGATATTCAGCAAAGACTGTTAATGAAATATATCATCATCCAAGCTCCCAACATGAGTCTTATGAGCTTTTGCACGTTCAGGTACTCACTTGCTGTTGAATTGTTGACTTGCTGGATGTGAACTATTTTAAAATGACGAATGCTAGATTCTGTTTCTCTTTGTACATCATCACCAGAACTGGATTCAGTGGGGTAGTATAGGTGTAACTGAAGGCATAATGGGCTACAGGAACTTTAATTACAGGTGGTTATGTGTGAAAAGGGTTGGTTTGACCTTTGATTGGCTCTTAGATTGAAATTGGAGAGGTAGTTTTTTGTTGGTTGGTTGTTTTTTTTTTTCAATGCTTTTCCATATAAACTGAGCACAGCTAACATTGAAACCAGTGAGAGACAATAAATGTGGAACCTCACCCTGCCATTTTACAGTCACTTTTCAGAGTGGAACCACAGTTTGGGAATGATGTTTACAGATGCCTTCACCTGTATCTCTAGAGTAATCCTTACCAAATACCCTTCAAAGGTTCGCCTGGAGTCAGGTGGATTTGTTGATTATCTTGACTCTTCAAAGGCTGCTTCCCTTAATAAATGAAATATTAATAAAAACATTTATGTAATAAATTACATACGAAATAACATGGAAATAGCTTTGCTAACTAACACTTCAGTTTTACCACATCAGAGAAATATCTCATAGTATCATGCATCCTGTAAGCGCCATGTGATTATATGTATGTAACACATTAGTGACATATTTTATCCTGTCCTGCAAATAAAATATGCCTGCCTGCTGCCACTTGTCTCCTTAGTAAACACAGCTCCTTACTGCTTAGGGGGTTTCAGTTGGGGGGAATTAGGGGTGCATTGCTATGATGTATAAAGTTGAAAATTCCCAAGTGTTTTTTTTCTCAATAGAAATAAAATTGCATGTCTAAAGCAGCACACATGCTGAATTTAGTTTTATTTTTCATCTGTCTATTGTTATTTTACAGAACATTGACAGAGTGGTGTTTGTAGGAAACTTTCTCAGAATCAATATGATCTCTATGAAGGTGCTAGCGTACGCTATGGATTATTGGTCCAAGGGACAGCTGAAGGCTCTATTTTTGGAACATGAGGTAGGGAAATGTATCCATTAAATTCCTTATTAGTTATAGGAAACTATTTCTGTGATGTTTGAGTGTACAGAGTTGCCACAGAGAATGTTTCTCTTAAAAAGCCAAAGGGGGCAATAGACTAGGTGAAAATGGCCTTTAACTCAGGAGGTGGTTTGAAGATTTAAATCCCTGAATTGTAATTAGTTTGGGTGCTCATCTTGCTGGATTCACTTTCATTTAATAAACCTCATACATCTGCCCAAAACTTTCTCTGGCATAAGACTATGCATGCAAAATTTCAGGCCCGATACTTGTTTTGGTTGGTTGGGATTTTGTTATTACAAAATGTCAAATGGTGTCGAAATTAGATTAATAGGGTTAGAATGAAAACTGCCTTACCATAAGTGCGGAGCCAATATAGTGGTTCCATAACAAGTACTGTTGTGACCTTTGGTTAGTCACAAGAAGCTGTGTAAGGCTTATAATGATACAACTGGGCCCTTTTCTTCTCCCATTGAAATCATTTAATTACAATTCACGTGTTGAATACTGGTATAGGATGACTGCTCTCACAAGATGTATATCTTTTTAACTGCCTTATCAGTGCTGAAAGCATCATAAGTATTGTGCTACTTGGTTGTACTTCAGAATTTCTGATAGTTATTGTTTCTGTTTTTAAGGGTTATTTTGGAGCTGTTGGGGCCCTTCTGGAATTGCTTAAAATGACAGAAGATCAGTGACAAAGCCAACTGGAAGTAGTTACCTGACAAAGATGCTGCTGGATAGAATGAAAGTCACTATAAGGATGGAAATGAAGCCATTATGGCAGTTCTACCTGCTGGATTTGTAAATAATTTAAAATCCTTTTAGCTGATCTCTAACTTTTGGGTTTTGAGTTTATATTTCAAAATTCATACTGGGAATAAAAAGGTTTTTTCTGTATACTGTATTTTTTAGGGGGGGGAGAAAAAACTGTGCAATGTGGCCAAACAATATTTTATGGATTGATTTTAAAAAGTGCATACTGTTTAAAAAAGGACCTATACTACGAGAGACCTGCATTTCTTCTGGGGTTTACTGATTAGTGTGGTAATTTTAACTTCATCTAGTAATCACTCTAGGAGATTTTTATCTTATATTTTTCATGACGTTTCATGATTTACTCTTGGTTTCAAATGAAACTACAAAGCTGGCACATTTTACTGTGAACACTAAACTAATTGATTTTGTTGCCTTCACTTTTTTTATTTAAAAAGATACTCTTCCCTCTCATCTCTCCTCCAAAAAGATGCCCTTTCTTTGACTACATGTGTTTCTGTTAACAAAGAGGTAGTAGCAGACACACTGAGATGGAGATAAGATTTGTGTAGTCACTGGCACCTTTTGAAGTCATGAACATGAGTTAACTGCTCATTGTGTCACCAAAGCCCCTTGCATTTTGGCCTATTCCTTTCTGAAATTTTTGATTACTGGGTCAAAACTAAAACAAAATCTTGTTATGGTAAAATTCATCTATAAAAAGAGCTCTGCGGTACAGAAGTTATTTATACAGTATATATTTAGCATTAGAAAATAACAAGGGAGAGTAATTTCAATATGTCTGAGGACTTTACTGTAGTAATTACATAACTTTTTAAATTTTGTCTTCATCAGATTTGTTATTGTTATTCAAATCCCAGTTTCTAAAATTAGAACCAATACTTATTGTATCATATATTGGATTAGGAACTGAAGTTTAATTTTGCCTCCAGGACTTGGTAAAGTCTGAGTATTTTTCCCTAAATCATTCTGTCTTACAAATCTGTATTTGAAATACATCTTTTTTCATGTGTCACATGATGTATAGGGTCCATCAGAGGGACAGTATAATTTTAGGGAGCATGTGTTCTCGCTGATGTATTTTGATTTTATGTTTTTGTTTCTGAACACAGTCATTAATTTCCATCTCTCTCAAACCTTGGATAAATTGATACTAACAGAAGTGTTGACTTGTCTGCTATAAATAAAGCCCTTTACTGTGTGATGGTTTTTAATGATTCTGTGGAATTCATTTCTTTAAACCAAACTATATAAAGTACATAGTAGTATTAATTTGGTTAATCTTCCTGTTGTTTTTACGATCTGTACCTGGTACTTGTTTTTCCTATGTTACATCACTTTGTCATTTCCTACTTTGATTCGTCCACTCATTTGAGACTTTGTTGTATTGCTTATTATGTGACAGGTTTAAAGTTTTGCCATTTTACATTTTGACTTTTTTCATCGGTTGTATGACTTCTATGAACCACAACGTGTGGAAAAACTTTTAACATAATTAACTGTAACATTCCTGAAAGAGTTACAGATGGGATATATTTGACTGAATACTTCTAGTCCAATATGAACAATATAAGTTACATTAAGCTTTTAAGTTGCTAAAGAGGATAGTTGCATAATCTTGGACGTTGTGGGTATGTC
Source organism: Malaclemys terrapin pileata (assembly GCF_027887155.1). Taxonomy (NCBI): domain Eukaryota; kingdom Metazoa; phylum Chordata; order Testudines; family Emydidae; genus Malaclemys; species Malaclemys terrapin. The sequence continues at coordinate 94,286,583 of NC_071511.1, read as the reverse complement.
TGCACTTCAAGGGCTACTACAGCACAGCTGCAGCTCTGCCACTGTAGCACTGTAGTGTAGACACTTACACATCAATGGAAATTGATTTTCCATCACTGTAGTGATTCCACCCCCTCAAGAGGTGATAGACTGTAGACGCAGCTCGGTCGATTATAAGAATTCTTCCAACGACCGAGCTGTCTCTATAGTGTGGGTAGGTTGACCTAACTACATTGCATGGCACGTGGAATTTTTCATAGCCCTGAGCAATGTAGCTTCGTCGACCAGGTCTTAGTGTTGGCTATTTCAAACATTGCATGCCTCCTGAATTTTTAAAAAGGCAGCAATTATAATGGACATACCAGGTTTACTTTTCAAGCTTCAGTGCCAAGAATGTTCAGAGGGTAAATTTGCACATGCAGAATCACACATGCAAGTATTTCCACAAATACCAGAAAATGGCTGGAGCTGTGAGCTTGGACATGTAAGCTGTGCTCAGGAGGGAAGATCTTCCACAGTCACACTGATTCAGGAGAATTATAGTTTGTATGGCAGACAATTTTTTGGACCTCTCTAAGCAGCATAAAGAAGTCAGACACTGAAGAGCCATCCTTTATCTGGAGTAGATTTAAAAAATACTAGCATATTGTTGTGACGGGTTGGATCACAGAAATCTCCTTGGGAGCTGCCACCCGATGTGCCAAGACTACTTCTATCCCTGCCAGCTCGGGGCCCCAGCACCCTGTCTTGCTGAGCCGGACACTCCCGTCTGCTCCAACGAAGACCCAGAGTCTGAATTACTTGCCTCAAAGCTGCAGGCTTACCTGAAAGCAGCTAACAGAAGTGTGCTTGTCTCTAACACTCAGATGCCCAACTCCCAAAGGGGTCTAAACCCAAATAAATCCGTTTTATCCTGTATAAAGCTTATACAGGGTAAACTCATAAATTGTTCACCCTCTATAACACTGATAGAGAGATGTGCACGGCTGTTTGCTCCCCGAGGTATTAATACATACTCTTGAGTTAATTAATAAGTAAAAAGTGATTTTATTAAAGAAAGAAAGTAGGATTTAAGTGGTTCCAAGTAGTAACAGACGGAACAAAGTAAGTCACCAAGCAAAATAAAATAAAATGTGCAAATCTATGTCTAATCACTCTGAATACAGATAATTTCACCCTTAGAGATGCTTCAGTAAGTTATTTCCTCAGACTGGACACCTTCCAGGCCTTGGCACAATTCTTTCCCCTGGTACAGCTCTTGTTCCTGCTCAGGTGGTAGCTAGGGGATTCTTCATGATGGCTCTCCTCTCTTCTGTTCCACCCCTTTATATATCTTTTGCATAAGGTATGAATCCTTTGTCCCTCTTTGGGTTTCCACCCCCTCCTTCTCAATGGAAAGACACCAGATTAAAGATGGATTCCGGTTCAGGTGACATGATCACGTCACTGCAAGACTTCATTGCCCACTTGCCAGCACATACGTATACAGGAAGACTTACAGGTAAAAGACACCCATCTGCAGACAATTGTCCTGGTTAATGGGAGTCATCAAGATTCCAAGCCACCATTAATGGCCCACACTTCGCATAATTACAGTAGGCCCTCAGAGTTATATTTCTAGTTTCAGATACAAGAGTGGTACAGTTATACAAATAGGATGATCACACTCAGTAGATAAGCTTTGTAATGATACCTTACAAGAGACCTTTTGCATGATGCATAATCCACTTACATTATATTCACTCATTATCAAATTTTTATAAAATCATATAGACTGCAACGTCACAATTGTACCTAACTTTCAGGCAAAAGACTTACTGAACATAGCAAGCACTTAGAGATATTTGTTACTCCCAGGAGAAAAGTCTTTATGTGCTTTTGATTTGAAGCTATAATAGTAAACCCTGCATGCATTACAGGTGACAGGACAACACTCAGTTTGTGTGCTACAGTGTAGAGCACAACTGTGTTTGAGACCTGCAGCAGTTTCTTTCCTTAATGACTTACTTTTAAGGCTGTGAGTCTGTCATATGGGTCATGGAAGTCACTGATTCCTTGACTTTCTGGGACCTCTGTGACTTCCACAGCGGCTGGTGCAGCTGACCCCAGAGCCACCCGAGCAGCTGGCCCTAGGGTCAACCACCCTGGCCTCTGCTGGGGCGGCCCTGGGGCCACTCAAGCAGCAGCTGGTGCAGCTGGCCCCAGGGGCAGCTTCGAAGCAGCAACAGTCCCAAAGGCAGTCAGCCCCCACTGCCAGAGCAGGGGCCAGCCGTAGGCCCACCAGGACCTCCCAGAGCAGCGCCCCCGCCCCCCCATTCCCCAGGGTCCTCCAGAGCAGCTAAGGTTTAGTCACAGGCTATGAATTTTTGTTTATTGCCTGTGACCTGTCTGTGACTTTTATTAAAAATACCCATGACTAAATCTTAGCCTTACTTATTTTCAAACATCATGCTTCAGGTGTATGAAGTGTAAATCCTGTTGTCATTTGTCTATTCTTCTTTTTTCCCCTATTCTTACTCTTCTTGTGTGCTACTATGGGAAAGCCAGAGGCAAACCAATGTCAGTCATCCCATCAATACAATTACTTGTTTCTGATCCACTTCTGCCTTGATCCATGGAGCCCACACAACCCGTTTAGCTCTTCTAATGTTTCTCCTACAGAGAAAAAGACAAGGAGAAGGGATGAGAGAGCTCATTAGAGTTCAGGTAAGCAGCAAATCCCCCCCCATGTCCTCCAACCTGTGTTGGTTCAATTTGGCAGCAGCCTGTGAAATGGACTCTTCTGGCTGGGAAAGTAGGATCACCTCTCCCATCTGGAACATTCACTACAGCTCTAGTAAAACCATGGGTTATTGCCCTATGAGGAGTTGTTCTGCCAGAGGATTTTAGTACTATCTATCATCTCTTGTTCTTCTACTTCAAACTTTCTCTGGCCATCTTGTCCTGTGCGCTCTTCTTGCTCAGAACCTGTCAGCTTTCCCGGTTCCTGCATGTCTCAAGCTGGCAAGTAGAAGAAACAGGTTAGTGTCAGAGGTGTTTCTTGGCTACTGCTTAGATACTGTGGGGATAAGGACCATATAGAGGTATTTCTAGACTTGCTGATACAAGACAAATAATACTATAACCCTTTAGAGCTAATGTTGACCTTGGCTTTAATGTGACAGAAATCATGAGAAAATGGTCTACTTTTAATTAGAATTCTGTTTAACATTTTCTATTCTCTTCACAAAGAAACTCAGTAATTTATTAGTCTTTATAAACTGCATACAGCATCCTAGTGTATTTTAGTTGTTTTCCTTCTCAAAATTGTCATATGCAGAACCATTACAAACTATCTTTTGATGCTGTTATTAACCACAAATGAGCTCAAATATGTTAGGTGGTTGCAACTGCTATAGTAACAGTAGAGGGACCCATCATATCAGCAATGCAAATTCTGATAGCAGTCACTGGCTGTGCTCTGCATAGCAAAGATATTACACATTTTGTTTACATTGTTACAGACACAAATCTGTTCTGTCCTCTTTTCTCTACTCCCCTTGTCTTTTCCTAACAGGTGATTGTTTGACATGAGAACATCCATCACTTTGCTTAATGTGTACTTTACTTAATGTATTGTATTTTCATTTTTCTCGTGACTGGTGCAAGAAGAATACAATTTTAGGAACATAATGTAAATTAACAATGTAAAAAAAAAGGTAGAAAAAAACTGCCTAGTCCACAAATAAAAAAAGGCTCTTGAGGAGAAAGCACTTGCATCAATAGACCTTGCAACATTCCAGGAAGGTCAACAAATTCAGACTGTCAGTGCAAGAAGGGAAGTGAATTCCCGAGTTGGAAATCCTCTCTGAAAATAACCCAACCCCAGCCATTATATACAACAGCCCCTATAATTATATATATATATATATATATATTCTGGGGGGTTGTAAGCTCATGTGTCTCTGCTGGTCTCAACTGATAGGGAAAAGCACAAAATAAGGCTCTATTTTAAAATTCAGTATGTATTCTGAACCTGAAACTTAAAGGGCATAATAGGTTCCCTGCTACAGTGATTAAATGTTTTTAATATTCTCTGCATACCTGTTTGTTTGCATGGATGTAACCCCTTTTCTAGTTAATTTTGATCTCTGAGATTTTTTTATAGGAAATGTATAACAAATCACGACAGTCAAAGCTGCATCACAATACAAGAAAAGTTTAATATTTTTAGCAAAAATATTAGTAAAATTGGGTTGATCAACAAATAGAAAAAGGAAGAAAAATAAAGAGCAAGAAGTAATAAAAGGAGGCCCGAATAAGAAGATAAGTAAAAATATATATGTTGCCAAAGGCCAAAACAGTCCCTATAGTTCTTTTGTCATCTTGAAATCTACATAGTAATCTCGCATGTGATGTTAACAATGTGAGTCACTGTCTTATTCTAGGATTGGCCTGATTTTTAATGCCTTAACATTATTTTTTGCTGTCATGCGTATGCAAATAATTAATATTATAATTAATCCTCTGAAGCACAGATTGCATTATTTTTATGGTAAAATATTTGGATACAAGGTTGTAGCCCTGTCGGTCCCAGAATATTAGACTGGGGTGGGTGAGGTAATATCTTTTATTGGACCAACTTCTGCTGGTGAGAGAGACAATAGAAGTTGGTCCAAGAAAAGATATTACCTCACCCACCTTGTCTCTCTCCAAAATATTGGTGCAGTGTTCACCAGTGTGAGAGCATCACCAACAGACCTGAATCTCTTAGAACATATAATTTAATTATTTGTTGCTATTACAGGATCAGGGCCCTATTGTGCTAGATGCTATACAAATATATCAAAACATGTTCCCTGCCCTACCTTTGGGCTCAGCTACATCCAGTAGAAACTGGGATCCTGAGCATTCTACACTCCATTGCAACAGTGGGGAGGAGTTGTTACAGGGGTCCGAATACAGGGTTCCCAACTCCTCGTGACATCCTGAGGAAGTAGACTGCCAGGTGAGGGAGATCACCTGGTTTGCAGATTGTTAAAACATGTTCAAAGCACCATTTCAGTACAAATTCCTGGGACATCCATACAAAACCAGGCTGTGTTGATCACCTTAGCCTTCCTCTCTGATATCTGCTAAAGAGTCTCTCACTGCCCTAAGGCAATAATTCATCTGTAAAATGAGCAACATGGGTGAGATCCTCTAGTTTCACTTTGGGGCATATTCTGTTTCTTCTAATCCCATCCCTACTCTCTAGAGAAACACCAACCAATGTGGCCCCCACTTTATAATGGCCATTTTAAAAAATAACAATCGGTGGTTTGTTTTTTCTCATCTGATTAATAGCCTTTTTAAGGAAGGTCAAGTCTGTGCCTCATCACTTCATAGGGAGATAGATAATCTGAAGTGTAGTTTCAATAATAAAGACCTCTGAATACAATATTAGGTAGAAGTTATTGTTGGCTGTGGAGGGTGGTGAAGGGGGAAGGTACAAAGAGTAAAGTTTTTGGTTGTTGTTTTTTTTAACTAAAATCTGCTCCTTATGAGAAGAATACACAGGTTTCAATTTAGATGGAAGTACATATGATTTCTTGTAGGATAGTAATACAGTATATATTTGATGCTCCAACTTTGGCAAGGCTATTCCAGTTGTTAGTCTTCTCAGCATTCATGTTCCTTTGAGATCGTCATGAGGATAGTCACAAGTGATTTTTGGCAGGACATAATTGCATTTTTGGAGAGGAAAACCATGTGGGGTTGAACTGGTGACAGAATAAACATGTGTGATTGTTCCTATTTCAGAGTGGTTGGTCCCTCATTTAGGAGATGTCTTTTAAACATGCAAAGAGCCTTTGTATCCAGAGGAAAAACAAGATAATACAAACTGTAGAAACTATGCCAGACATTTGCCCCTACCTCCACAGCAGTAGATGAGAGCTAGAGGAGCTATACATAATATATATTTAAAGATGTAAAATGTAATCAAATAATTTCTAACTTTCAGTGGTTGGAACTAGCAAGGGGAGCATGAGAGAGGTGCCCTGGCACTGGGTGTAACAGGAGTGGTCTGATGGCCCTTTAGCAAAATCCATGTTCATGAGCCCAGTCTGAGAAGAGACACCAAGAGGTGGTCTGCAGAACCCACACCCATGTCCCAGACGACACTGGAATAGAGGCCAGTCCATCCTAAAGCGAGAGTGGTCTGGAAAAAGAAATAGGACAGGAGGGAAAGATGTGAGGACCATGGGGAAAAGAACTAGGTAGTTAATATAGGGGAGGGAGAGAGGTAGAGTTGGGAACAACATGAGCCAAGGAGGAAAAAGGGAGAGATGGGGGTCGGGGTAATAGAAGAGAATATCGAGGCAAAAAATGGAGGAAGCCAGGAATTGGGTAGGAAAAGTGAGAGAGCACGGGGGAAAGGAAGGGATAAAAAAATAAAAGGAAGAGAAATACACAGGAATGAGATACGGTGTAAAGAGGACAGTGGGCAACAGAAGGAGAGAAAAAGAAAAGTCTAGAGGAATGGAAGGGAAAGGGAGAGCCAGACATGAGAGACAGCTGTAGGGGTAGAATTGTTTTATTAATTGATTCTGTTCTCCGCATTTAAAAAAAAAATATTTATGTATTTTTTGTACTTTCCTATAGGGGAAAAAAGCTAAGGGGAGGTGGGGTGTTTGGTATGTGTGAGGAGGGTATCTGGGCTCACCATGGCTCAGGGCCCAAGTGCAGGGAGCAGGAGTACTGAGAATCACTGAACTGGAGGTGAGCCATATTTTGTATGGGATGGGAATAGACTCAAATTTTTTCCTCTATAAATCAAGCAATGCACACAAGGACCAACCACATCTTTGAGGCTGATGGAGTTACACTAGGAATGGATTTGGTTTACTAGTCTATAACTGATTGATTTAGCGTTCACACAGTAATTCTGCAAACAGTAGGCCATAAAGCACTTGGTTCCAAGAGAAGGTAGTTCTTATATGGGTTATATCCCATCCCATAATGCAGAATTTGAGCAACACCTACATATACAAAAACTCTGTTGATAGGGCAGGGGAAAGAAGAAATCTTATCTCTCTGCTGAGTATAGTCTTAATCCAATTCCCACTTAGGTCAACGGGAAGATGTGATGGGATCTGATACTGGCATACAGACTGGAACTGTGGGACTGCTGTGCCCCCTTAAGTCTCCAGCCTGGGTGGTGTCTCACAAAGCTATGCCAGTGACAAACAGCAACCCCCTTCAGGCGCTGTGATCACTTAGCCATCAGCATCTGGAGACACACAACCTAAGCCACTCATGAATAATACAGAGAGGGACACCAGCCAATCACCCAGCCCCAAGCCTTGCACTCCAGAAATATACCACCTTAGGCTGCTCAAGACTCACTTGGATTGTGCAAGCTAATTAATTAGTTCACCACTCTGACAAAGGGTAGTGGACATGCAAGTCTTTGTTAACCTGAGCTGAGATTCCCCAGGCACTTCCACCAAACCCACACTGTTTTAGGTAAAACAGAAAATAGATTTATTAACTACAGAAAGACAGATTTTAAGAGATTATAAATAGCAGGCAGAGAGATCACAGTTGGTTACATAAGAAGTAAAAAAAATGTTTAGTCTAAATTCTACAAACTAAGCAGGATTTGAATCAAGCAGTTTCTCACCCCACTAGATGTTCCAGGCAGTTTACAGCTCTTAATACACAGGCTGGATTCCTTTCCCAGCCTGGGACCAATCTCCTTAATTTAGAGTCTTTGTCTTCCAGATGATCTTCCAGGGAGGTGAGAGGCCCAGTGATGATGTCACGGTATCTCTTTTATATTTTCTTCCAGCTGCTAGAAAGATCCTTGCTGTGAGGTGGGGGTTAGGCAGCCCTCATTGGGTACGTGCCCTCTCTGAGGAATTTCTGGGGTAGTGGATTCTTCTTAATGGGCCATCAACACCTGTCTAGCTAGTCCCGATGTAAATCTGTTTTACTAGATGCTCCTTTATTGCCACTGAAAGGCTGGCTGTGGGCATCTCCCAACTTCACAACATATTTCAGTCTCACACACACACAGAAATACTTCATAACTTCAGATACAATGGTAACTCAAAATTCAACAGGGTAGTAATGTGCAACAAATCAAGACTTCTTACGTGATACCTCACAAGGCATACTTTGTACAAAACACATTGTAATCATATTACAGTGGTGAATATGGGGGTCTAGGGTGCTACTTTGAGGTTCAGAGTGTCACAGAAGACTCCTATAGATTTCAGTGGGCTTGAAATCAGCCCCTATGTGTGTCAATAGAAAGTTAAGCTAATTTCCATTTACAGTAAAAGAAAATTATTTTTCTTTTTCATATTACTTTTGTAGTAATATTTATTTAAAAGCTTGTTTTTTCCATATGTGGGTGTGTCCTTTATATCATCAGTAGTTACCTCCCTCACATTGCTTATTCACAGTACACAGGAGAAGCAGCAAGGGGTGTAGAACCCCCCAAATGGTTTTTGACATCAGGCACAATTACATCATATTGACCGAGACTTTCAGTTCTTTTCTGCTGGCCACTAGTAGTTCGTTCTGTTACATACAGTTGTCCTTGGAAGCTGGTTGCATGGCTGGGTCAGCCGCCCATTGTTATGCTCATGCTTTTCAGTCACACATTGAGAGAGAGAGAGAGAGAGAGAGAGAGAGAGAGAGTCCTGCCAGTTGATGTTTATAGTTACCAGTCTGTTGTAGCTCGAGTCAATCTAATGGCCAGTTAGATTAAGCACGAGTGAGGAGCTGGGCTCTTGTCGGTCGCGATCCGATGCTCTAAGGCTTTGCAGGACTGAACCCAGAGTTCCATGGCAAAACACCCCAGCTTTATAGTTGTAAATTCCCATTTGAGTCCATGCGTTTTGCAATGTCATCCTATAATCATTAGTCCTTAAATGGTGTTATCATTTGATGGTTATTGTCAGGCTTCCCATCATTATCTCCTATTTGTTGTCTCGCCTTCGGGGTTGCCTGCTCACCTCTGAGGTCATCAATGCTGCTAACATGTTTACAGGGCTGGTGCAAGGATGTTTCGCGCCCTAGGCGAAACTTCCACCTTGCGCCCTCCCCCTTCCCCAAGCCCCGCAACAGCTCCCCACCCTCTCTCCGCCCTGAGGCGCCCCCCCCGGGGCAGCTCCCCACCCTCCCCTCCGCCCTGAGGTGCCCCCCACGGCAGCTCCCCACCCCTCCCGGCCCGGGGAGCTGTGCAGCAGCTCCCCAACCCAGCTCACCTCTGCTCCGCCCCCTCCCTGAGCCCTGAGGCAGCTCCCCACCCCCCCCGCCCTGAGCAAGCCCCCCCCCCGTGGCAGCTCCTCCCCCCACCCGGGGAGCCGTGCGGCAGCTCCCCACCCCAGCTCACCTCTGCTCCACCTCCTCCCCGAGCACACCGTCGCTGCTCCACTTCTCCTGCCTCCCAGGTTTGCTGCTCCAATCAGCTGTTTGGCGCTGCAAGCCTTGGAGGAAGAGAAGCAGAGCGGGGCGGCATGCTCAGAGGAGGAGGCGGAGCAGAGGTGAGCTGAGACGGGGAGTTCCCCTGCATGCCGCCTGCCCCCTTACTTGCTGCAGGCGGCCCTCCCCGCGCCTCCTGCCCCAGCTCCCTCCGCCTAAATGCCAACGATGACCGGGGCGGTCGAAGATCCGGCCGCCATGGTCACCGCCGAAGAAAATGCCGCCCCCCAAATGCTAGTGCCCTAGGCAACCGCCTAGGTCGCCTAATAGGTTGCACCAGCCCTGCATGTTTAGGATCGGATACAATGGATGTTTTCTGATTGTCTCCTGGTCTTTCCAAGTCTCTCACTTTTTCTTGACTATCTGGACATTTGTGATGGCTTTCACACCTTATCACCTCATTCACACAAACAATCTCTTACAGAAACCTTCAAAGGTATACAGACAGCAGTATTTTATATTCAGCAGAATACATTGTAAATCAAGTCTTGCTAAATCTTATAACTAAAACAATTCACACTGGGGCTTCAGGCCCTCAATGTTCCTCTAATATCCTTAACATAGATACAATACAAGATCCTGTCTCTTACTTACTAAAACCTTAAAACAAAGAAATGTATATTTAATTAGAGTGCCTAATTTGTAATACATATAGGAAACCATAGTAGACATTATAACTTATCCTAAAACAAAAAGGTGACCATAATCAGTCATAAGGATTGTTCTGGTCTGTCATTCCTTTCTGCTATTCAAAAAGGGTGGCTGACAGGATGAAATCAAATCATACATTAATTCTCATAGTACAATTATAAAATCCTGCTCCTACACCATTGCTTCCACTGAGCTAAACTCCAGAGGGCCTGGGCATATGGCACATCCTTAATGGGCACCAGTGTGCAGCAGTTAGTCGAAAGGAGACGTCTTTTGTTTTCACATGGTGTTTTCTTTCTAAATACCATTTAAAAAACAATAAATCGAGTTAAAGTTGTGATTTAAAGCAACAAAGGAGAGAAAACAAAAAGCCACATTTGACACCCATCATCCCAAAGCAACATGTCACTCCCTAGCCTGAACTCTTACGCCTTTTTGCTTGTTTTGTTTCCACAATGGTCTGAGATAAAGATGCTTCCTGACTCTTGTGTCTTTCCAAGTTCATCACGTCACAATTTTCAAACTTGGAAGCAAATCTGATTTTAGTAATGTTTGTCCTGCTGGAATGTTTACATGGCACTAAATGGAGTAGATGTGGCATCCATACTGCATAATGGGAGAATTCTACAAATATGTATTAGAGTCAGATCTAATGTCCATTGAAGTCAATGGGAGATTTCAGTGGGTGCTGGATAAAGCCTTAATTCATTAGATAATTTCTGTTTGTAGAGCGAGTCTTCAGGATAACTTTTTCAGTGACACACACAATTTTGTTTTACACCTTTGGCTGAATGGAACTTCCCCCCAGGTGGAAATACTACCTATATCCTATTCATTCCTGTTCTCACAGCAGCAAGGGGGGTGCATTGAGCAAAAGAAAAGGGATCCAGCACGTTGGGAAATTCAAAATGCAGATTGGTTAGCATGGGATAATTGGTGGTTGCAATAGTGGTGTCAACAATACACTACATCAGGGGTCAGCAACCTTTCAGAAATGATGTGCCGAGTCTTCATTTATTCACTCTAATTTAAGGTTTCGCGTGCCAGTAATACATTTTAACATTTTTAGAAGGTCTCTTTCTATAAGCCTATAATATATAACTAAACTATTGTTTATGTAAAGTAAATAAGGTTTTTAAAATGTTTAAGAAGCCTCATTTAAAATTAAAATGCAGAGCCCTCTGGACTGGTGGCCAGGACCCAGGCAGTGTGAGTGCCACTGAAAATCAGCTTGCGTGCAGCATTTGGCATGCATGCCATAGGTTGCCTACCCCTGCACTACATCATTTAAGCAACAGGCCAAAACATGGTGTGTTTTGATTGGCTATTGATGCATCACTATTTGTTGTTTTTTAGCATCCACCAATGTGCTCGACGGCACAGAGACCAAATAGACTGGTCCCGGCCCCTAAAACCTCAGAGTGCAGATGCTGGACTTGGTAGAAAGTGAGCATATAAAATACAGTGAGGATGAGAAGGTTTAGTTCATCAAGCCAGTGGACAACTCTCCAATCTAAACTCTCTCCTCTCTCTCATTCCTATCTTCTTCCAACAGTTAGAGGAAATAGCTCAGGCCTTTGACCTGAGTTACGGTGTCATGCCTGCCAACTGGTGGCCAGTCTATAAAGCAGACTTAACTACTCCTTGGTCTCCCCTGCTGGTTGCACTCTTTGCTAGCATTCCAGATGTAGACATATCCTCAAGCTGGCATCTCACTGTTTCCCCTGTAACTCATTTTATTAAATGTATGAGTGTATTTGTAACGGGGCACAGCTGGCCTAGTACTGTTAGAGCAACAGAAATGCTGGGGAAACATAGAATAATTTCTCCAAAGGAAAAGGCTGTTTCTTGTTCTCTCTTTGGGCTCAGTTTGGAAATTAAAGTCTCAGATAAAATGGAAATAAAATTACTGGAGCTGAATAAAAACGGGACCCTCCATCATTCTAACTAGATGGCAAAAGGAGTTTTGATAAAGAATATATTTAATAGAAATGCCAGTATCAGTTACTGGAATCCTGTTAGCTTTTAGAGCAGCCTCAACTCAAGTGTATTTGACTAAGTAAACAAATCTGTGTTATTCTAAGAAGATAAGGCATTTTGAAAAGGATCATGCTGTTACTCAGCTAGAGTTCAGCATATTTGCTCTTGGCTACAGCAGACAGCTCAGAATTCAGATAGGTTAAAGTTTAGCTGAAGTCTCCTGAGTTAGTTTACAGCTTTCACCAAAAAAAATCACAGTGACGAATAATCCTGAAATATTCATCAGACACAGAAAACATAGATGAGGATTCTAGCCTTGATCTCTGTGTTTCTCATCATTTCCTTTTCTATCTCAGCCACCAGCTGCAGGTATAAAAGATCCCTCTGTTCCTTCAAGTACTGGAGATAACTGGTATCATTTCTCCAGCAGGCATTGCTGTTGCTGTCTACCCTTGCACAGCATTGACAACTCTTCAATGCATGATCAGCCTCTTTAAGGTTTGAGTAGGGAGGGACTATGCTGGGGAGGCTAAGGCTTGTTCTTTGTGAGAGCCCCAGGACCCAGGCATTGACATCATCTCACTTGACAGATTGCATTCCTCATTTTCAGATAGGCAGGAGTTAATGGACATCCATAGTTCCCTGTGGTGTTTTACCATGATTTTTCTCCATTGTCAGAGCTGGAACCATGTTTAAAAAGTTGCCTTTTCTCTAAAGACGATCCTTTTGGGTTTGGTCTTTGATCTGGGTGAAGAAACATAAATGTAAGTTGATTTTCTTTCTTTCAGTGAGTATTATTCACCTTTTCCCAGGCAGAGTTTTTGAATCTCTAACATTATTTATTTAACATCTCTGCTCTATTACTAGGTCATTGAGAAGTAATCTTCCAAACAAAAGTTTGTTACAAAGCAGATATGCAAAGAGATTGTACTTTCCTGGACAAATCTAAATAGCTTTCTCTCTTACAATACAGTGGTGGTGACATTTTAAAAATGTTTATTCTATTTATGTCTCATGTGCCTTTTCCCTGTAGTCTATCAACCTCACATCTTCAGTTATTACATCCTTTACTAGGCGGGGGGCAAGAAGGATCCCTCCTGACATCACAGTGTGTGTGTGTGTGTGGGGGGGGTAGTTGTGTGAGGACATTATATAATAAATGGCTTCATCAGCTGTGAAGTTGGTAACACTGGGACTTTTCAGCTTTGAAAAGAGATGACTAACAGAATATGATAGTATCAGAGGGGTAGCCATGTTAGTCTGGTTCTGTAAAAAGCAACAGAGAGTCCTGTGGCACCTTTAAGACTAACAGATGTATTGGAGCATAAGCTTTCGTGGGTGAATACCCACTTCGTCAGACCCAGGATATGATAGAGATCTATAAAATTGTGACTGGTGTGAAGAAAGTGAACAAGGAAGTGTTTTTTTACCTCTTCATATAACACAAGAACCAGGGGTCACCCAATGAAAATAATAGGCAGCATGTTTAAAACAAACATAAGGAAGTATTTCTTCACACAACGCACAGTTAACCTGTGGAACTGGATGCCAGGGGATGTTGTGAAGGCCAAAACTATAACAGAGTTCAAAAAAGAACTAGATAAGTTCATGGAGGATACGTCTATCAATGGCTATTAGCTAAGATGGGCAGGTGTGCAACACTGTGCTCTCAGTGTTCTTAGCCTCTGTTTGCCAGAAGCTGGGAGTGGAAGACAGTGGATGGATCACTTCACAAGTGCCTGTTCTATTTATTCTCTCTGAAGCATCTGGCAGTGGCCACTGTTGGAAGACAGAATACTGGGTTAGATGGTCTGACCCAGTATGGCTGTTCTTATGTTAGTGTTGGAGACAGATCCAGAGGCTGAAACCCCTTTATCCACAAAACAAGTAGTGAAGAGCAAGCTCCCCCTCACCAGCCTGCTCATTTGCCTCAGCCTGCTTTTTGGAGGAAAGAGCCTTGTTTTGTTCCTGTTCCTTTTCAGACCTTGACGTTTCTGCTTAGCCTGCGAACAAGACTGCCAGGTGTGGTGGTCAGGATAGTGATATGGACGCTTGCCCACTAGGAAATGGACAGAAATCTACCCACTCTTTTTTATAAAGGACAATAAACAACCACCACAGAGAAATGCTCTTCATTCCATAACAACCTATTCAGGCTTGGCTTGACCCAGTAACCTACCAATGAAGGAGTCGTCTCAGTCACTAGTTTTCAGATCCATCCATTCCCTGCATACAATGCATGTTCTTACAGCAGCTAGAAGATATAGTTCATATACCAGCAAGAGACAAGATCACACTGAACATTCTTCACCAAGAGAAGGCTTTAGGCTTCAGGTGTATAGATGGTGACTGGTACATGTCATCCAAGAATTGGGCAGGATGCCTTACACAGACCCAGATGGGAGCAATTGCAAGTCCTCTTTCACCAAAAGCTGAAAGAAGAGGGGACCCTCTCCAGCATAAGATTAACATCTCATGTTTTTCAGGGCTGTCTCCAAAATTACATAGGTGGGTTTGTGTGGAATCATTCTTACATGCTTGTGCAGTGGAAAAACTGTATGAAAAATTGTTGATACGAATGGAAACATTGATTCATGCTGACCTACTAGCTCTTAGTTTTTATAACATTTTTCCATGGATGGAACTATGACACCTAAACCTCTTCTTTCTCCTCCTCTTCACATAAAACCACGGTGATATGTCTGATGTTCAGCGCTCTGGCTGTGTGCCACTTTTACCACTAGATGGCAACATTACCCCGGATTTTAGTTATTCATGCTGGTAAAATGCTGAGAAAAGAGAAGGGTGTCTTTCAGACACTCCCCCATCCATCTTTGCTTTCCCAGAGCTGAGTGAAAAGGTTGTTTAGGATACAGTATGCCATTTCTTTTGCCAGTTCATTTTGTATGATCCCCCTTCACTTGAAATGTAGATCTTTTATTAATGGGTGGCAATCTGGTAGCTAGTCCCTGAATGTTCATTGTAAGATTGTCTTTCGTGCACACCGCCTCCCACATTGAGAGTGGCAGCTTTGCTCCGTGCAAGCAGGCCAGTTGGTGGGTACTTTTCAGAGGAAGGTTGGTAATTAGTATTATCGGCATTTTACAGATGGAAAACCAGAGACTGAGGGAGTTCAAGAGCCTCAGTTTCCCCATCTGTGAAATGAAATTAATGTACTTCACAACACCGCCAGCTTTGTGAGCTGGTGTGGAGTGAGGAGAGGGCCATGGCTTCACCTCCATCTCTCTCCCCCCACCCCTGCAGTTGGGTATTGCACACCCACTGGGGAGTAGGGAAGGAGCAGGCCTTTTTTGTCCTCAGCAGTGGAACTGCAATTTTGCCTCATGTTTGTAAAGTCCAGGTGAAGGGGGAGAGGTCCTTGCCCTCTCCTCCCAGCCCCCGCTCTGTAAGAGCCAGGCAGAATCTTGTCTTGTATCTGTAGTGTTGTGTTATTTTTTATACAGTATGAACTACTAATTCCATGTGTGTGGAAGAACATGCCAAGCCATGTCACAGACTGCCCTAAGGAAGAGCAAAAAGCAGCGGCAGTGCCCCTGAGGCTGCCAGCCTTCAATAGTACAAAGCAACACCCAGGAGCGGCGCCAGGGTTTTTGGCGCCCTAGGCAGGGGTCCTTCCGCGCTCCCGGTCATCGTTGGCAATTCTGCGGCGGGGGGGTCCTTCCGCGCTCTCGGTCTTCAGGGCACTTCGGCGGCGGGTCCCGGAGCGAGCGAAGGACCCGCCGTAGAATTGCCGCCGAAGACCGGGAGCACAGAAGGACCCCTCGCTGCCGAATTGCCACCGAGGGCGGCAAAATGCCACCCCCCCCAAATCCTGGTGCCCTAGGTGAACACCTAGGTCGCCTAAATGGAAGCGCCGGCCCTGGCAACACCTCAACCTGATCATGGAAATGGGCTCTATCTAGCCTTTAATTTGGGGTTAACTGGTTGGAAACCCATGAACTGGAGTTGTTCTTTAAGGGGCCAGTCTTGAAATGTGATGAGCAGCTCTTGGATTTACTTCACAGGAGGTGGTCAGCACTTGACATGATCAGGCCCTAAGTATCCAAGGAAAGTGCAACAGTGTCTAACATCATGTTAGTTAACACAGTTTCTAACACGATCATCCATTTTCCCAGTGTTGACAATGCCTGGAGGATTTTCCCTTTCAGGCTTTTTGGTATTCAGGCTAGCACCGAGTGAAAAGAATAAGAGATCACTTCTGTACTTTCTCATATCCAATTTTAAAGTATGTAAGCTGGTAATTACTGAATGGAAATGGATATTTTTGTTAAACTAATATTAAAAATCGATATGCCTATATTTAGCCTACCCGATCTAAAAGGCTCTAACCGGTAACTCTATCAGAGATGCAGGAAAGTGGTGCTGAGATGTATGTAAAATGGTCTGTGAAGAGACATGCAATGATTTCTAATCCCACAACAGCTATGGGAGGGTAAATATTAAGCTCTTGTTAATTTCTCATATTTCTTTTTTTCCCTCTAACCAAGATTTCAGCTAGCACAAATAATTGTCGTCTTAATTAATTCTATACTGTGGACATTTCTTCCTTAAACTTTATTTTTCTATTTTTTGTTTACAGATCAACCCCTGTACATTTTATCTAAATGTATCTAATGGAACTGGAGTTGCATTTATGTATTTTTGAGGCTGCAGTGTATTCTGGTGTTGGATTTAGACTACCTTCTGATCTCCCACTGATGTCCAATAAATAGCTAAGAAAGGCTACATGATTTGGTCATAAGATCCTTTCCTTGCTGGTCTTGAATGTAAGGAGTTAAGAATTGCATGTTCCAAAGGTGTCCAGGTTTGGGTGCAGATAGGGAATTCTATTTATGGATGCCCTGCCTGAGAGCTTGAGGCTGACTTTCAGAGATGCTGAGGACCCAAACACTCATTGATTTCAAATGGAGTTGTGGTGCTCAGCAACTGTGAAAACTACAGGCAGTCCTTGACTTGACGATGTTTGAGTTACGATGAACAACACTGATGACATTTATAAATTGACACCTGACGTCGGTTTTGAATTTACGATGCTCGATCCGATGCAACGCCATACCAGCGAACAAGTTAATACGTTCATACGTGCGCATTGACGTTCTGCGCCGCCCATCTACCTGACTCAAGACGCTCAGTTGCTCTTCTGATGCCATTTTTATGTGGTGAATCTTTGTGTTTCCAAACTTCTTCTTATCATTTTGTGTTTATTTTCCCATAATAATGGCAGAAAAGAATAAATCTGATGTTTCTTCTTCTTCTTCTTCTAAGAAACTTAGAACAGTTACTATGAAAACAAAAATGGAAATAATTAAGAGGTTCAGAAAAGGTGAGACGCCAACTGAAATCGGTAGAGCTTTGGATAGCTCCTGAACGACTATTGTGACCATCCCGAAAGACAAGGAAAGAATTCAAGAACATGTTAAGGGCTCAGTTCCTATGCAATCAACTGTGATAACTAAGCAGCGTGTTGGACTTATTGCTCAAGTTGAGAAACTGTTAATCGTTTGGCTGGAGGATCAAAATCCATGTAATGCAAGTAGGGGATGGTTTGTGTGTTTTAAAGACAGGGCCAATTTGCATAACATCAGGGGCTCAGGTGAAGCTGCCAGTGCTGATGAGGAGGCAGCTTGTGCTTTTCCTGAGACATTGGCTGAGATCATTGAAGAGGGTGGGGATTGTGCTTGGCAAGTTTTTAATGTTGACAAAACTGGTCTCCTTTGGAAAAAAATGCCATTGAGAACCTACATTGCCAAAGAAGAGAAATCCATGCCAGGGTACAAAGCTGCTAAAGATAGGCTCACTCTTTTTCTTGGTGCAAATGCTGCAGGTGACTTTAAACTTAAACCTTTGCAGCTTGTGTACCATTTAGAAAACCGCAGGGCTTTCAAGGGATATTCCAAGACATTTCTCCCAGTGATATGGAAATCCAATCCTAAGGCATGGGTTAATAAGAACATTTTTGAGGATTGGTTTAATCATCATTTTGTGTCAAGTATCAGGGATTATTGCAACAAAAACAGTCTTGCATTTAAAGCATTATTAATCCTCAACAATGCTTCTGGTCATCCAACCATCCTTTATGACATGCAGCCTGACATCAGAGTGGTGATTCTGCCCTTGAACACCACCTCATTGTTGCAACCCATGGACCAGGGGAAATTGCATCCTTCAAGGCCTACTATCTTAGGAGCACATTTACCCAGACTATCAGGACAACTGAGAAGGAAGGTGGACCAACTCGTAAGGAATTCTGGAAGGTCTTCAACATTTACCATGCAGTTAAGAACGTTGGTGAGGCATGGAATGAAGTTAAACAATCAAATTTCAATGGTGTTTGGGGAAAATTGTGTCCTGAGTTTGTGTCTGAATTCCAAGGCTTTACAGACACTGTTGAAGAGGTGACCAAAATGTTGTTGAAATGGGCAAAGAACTCAGCTTAGATGTTGCACCAGAGGATGTTGATGCATTGCTGGCATCACATTCTGAAAAATTAACTAATGAGGACCTCATTGAATTGGAACAGCTGAAAGTGGCAGAGCAAGAAGACGATGCATCCATTGGTGAAGAGACTCCTCCTCGTAAAGTCTTGACATCAGAAGTGTTGGCTGAGGCATTTCAATATTTGGAAGCTGCCATGTCCCTGTTTGAGGAACATGACCCCAACATTGAACACAGTGCATCTGTGAATAGGGGCATATCCAACATGTACAGCTGCTACAGAGAAATTTACAAGGAAAAGAGGAGACCATCTGTCCAAACTTCCTTGGACACTTTCTTTAAGAAAGCAGACAAGACTCCAGAAAAACCTTCAGCCAAGACTCCTGAGAAGACTCCAGCCAAGAGCCCCTCAAAAAGTCCAGCAAAGTCATCTCAAAGAAGTCCTTTCAAATCACGTCAAAAACCCCTGAAAACTTCACCCAATTAGACCTAGTCATGAGCTCAGAAGAAGGTGTCCCATTCTTCATTCCTTCAGTAGGTTTCTTAACCTACAAATCAAATGACAAGATCAGCAGCACCCAGGAATGATGAAGACAAGGTATGTAAAAAAAATGTTAAGACTTTAAAATTTGTCTATGCTTTTTAGATCATTTGTAGGTAGGGGTAATGTACAGTACTATATTTTTTTATGTATTTTTAGCTTATGTAATTTTTATGTCAATATAATTGTTATTTACAATATAAATACATTAATGTAGCTAAATTACTCATTTATAATTGATTGAGTACAAAAATCTGGGTTATTTTGGTGAAAATAATGTATCTGGCCTTGGTTCAGGAACCAGTCCCCCATTTATAACATTGTTCCTATGGAAAAATCGGTTCAGAGATACCATGTTTCGACTTAAGACGCTATTTTCAGGAACCAATTGTGTCGTAAGTCCGAGGACTGCCTGTAATCTCAAGGTGTCAGAGCTGGGCATCCAAAAATGGAGGCACCTGAAATCAGTGGCCATTTTTTAAAATGTTGGCCTAAACACACCATTAAAATATATTCCTTAATCCTGGCCTGGGGAGGTTTAATGGGGCAGGGAGAGGGAGGTGGTGCTGCGCTGCTTTGAGTTTATCACAAATAATTGCTGTAGGTGAAATATTAACATTCATGTACACTTATCTGTGTGAGACAGCTAATGATATTATATACTGCGAGCATTTATTGCCCTCCCAAACTTTCCAAAAGCATTCACCTCACGCATCTGGCAATTTCTAGCATCATGGTTTCTGTTTGTTAGGTGTTGCATCACACTGGTTTCAGAAGGGGTTTGAAAAACTTGAAAGATTTATGTTCTGTCCCACATGGACAGAAAACTAAACAAGAGCTAAAAAATTATATTCCTGGAAATGCACTTCTTCACAGCCAAGTATTCCAGGTAAATGAATGTGTTCCTTTGATATGAACAGAAAATTTTAGAGAGAGCAGTAAGGGATCAAAGTGAATTCCATGTCCATTATTGTTTGATAAACTGCTTCATGTAATATCTTAAAGTACTACTTCTCATGCAGCAACAATTGAAATGTACATGGGCTAAAAGAAATGTCCATGAGTAACATGGGGAAACCTGTCAGAAAGACATGAATGTAGGACAAGATCCTGCAACATTCTTATTGGCCTGGAGAATTTCTTTCAGTTCCTGAATGACTCAATGAAGTCATGTATATTACTCTAGCCAGCCATATCTCAGCCCCTACTATTACTGACCACTATATATACACATGATGTAAACAAATTACATGATTTGTTAAATTGTCATTTTCCAGTGCAGCAGACTGTAGTTGCATTACAAAATGTCCATGTATTCCCAATCCCTGTAATGTTGATGCTTTATTTATTTGGTTATGTATTTATATATGTATATGTTTTTCTATGGTGCTTACCACCTTCATATTTGAATGTATCTTTACAACACCTCAGAGAGGTAGGAAAGTATTATTACCCCTATTGTATGAAGTAGAGAACTGTGTCTTGTCAACACAAATGAAATAGCAGCAATTGGCTAGATCTCCACCATTACTGTTGCCATTGAGGATAAAGACCAGTGCAGGCATAGGCGCTGACTCTGTGTGCTCCAGAGTTTGAGCATTCACAGAAATAAAATAGTGCGTACTCAGCATCCGCCAGCAGCCCCTTGGATCAGCTCCTTTCCCCCCCTCCTCGTGCCTCCCACTCACTGGTGGGCCCCACCGATCAGTTACTCCCCCTCCCTCTCAGTGCCTCCCCACCCAGCGATCAGCTGTTCAGTGGCATACAGAAGGCATTGGGGGGGAGGAGGAGCGGGAGCAGGAAGAGGCATGGGAAAGGGGTGGAATGGGGTGGGAAGAGGCGGGGTGGGGATGGGAGCTTGGGAGAAGGAGTGGGGGGTGGGGCCTGGGGTGGAGCGGGAGTCCAGCACCCCCAGGGGAAATCACAAAATCGGCTCCTCTGAGTGCAGGCACTGTCTAAATCATTTTCTGAAAGATACACAGGAAGTGTGTGGTAGAGGCAGGAATAGAACTCATGTCTCTGGAGCGGCAGACCAATCTAAGAAGAGCATCTCTAACTGTAATCAAGTGTTACAATACAGTATTAAAAAGCTGGATGCCCAACAGAGGTGCTCTCACACATTGTATTAACTCTACTACTAAATCATGAGTTCCCTATGCGGAAAGACTTTTAATACTAAGATAACATCACAGGGTTTTAGTTTAAGACCAGAAACCAGAATAATCTGAACCTCGCCAGAAAATATAACTGTTGTATTTATATATATTTTTAAATGACCCCCTATCAGTTCTGTGCTTGTGACAAATCCAGCCCTGGGCTGAGCACCCCCTGGCAGCAGAATTGGGGTGATTCCATAGTACAAGGAAAGAGGTATCCAGGCAGCACCCCTGTGCAATGCAGAGCCCACTCCACAAGAGCACCCTGGATGCCTGGACATGGGGTTCAGGTGAAAGTAGGGCATGTGTTGTCAGGGCTGGAAGACAAATGGGCTACTCTCACCTTTGGATTGCAGTATCCCTGCAGAATAGCTCCATGACCTGGGGAGAAGAATTTCTCTTGCTGCGCACATACTGCAGTTACTTGTGCTGGGTATGGGGCCCAAGATTTGGCCCTGAAGAAGCTCTGTGGAAGCTGTGTAATAAATACACAACATAGCTCTTTTCCTCGGTCCTGCTTCTGCACCACTGAAGTCAATGGGAGTGTTGCGCTTGCTTTTTGTAAATTACATACAGCACCACGGACAGGGAGCCAGGTCTGGGATGGAAGACAGCTACCGAACAACACTCAGCACACTGAATAGCATCGGAGGAGGGAAAATGTTGGCCCTATTTTGCTCATAGTCCTATATAGTAAGTGCCATGGGATTTTTAATGTCCATGTAGAGCTGAGAGGGCCCAGATCTCATCTGAAAAATCCACCTGCAGTATTCAGCATGCAACTCAGTTTATCTTCTTTATATAATTGAAAGGCTGCTTGCATTTGAGCATGTTGTTCCAAGAGTTTGAATCTAGGGTCCAAAGCCCATTGAAGTCTATGGGAGTCTTTCCATTGGGTTCAGTGGTTTCTGAGCCAGGCTGTAAGCATTCAGAATCAATGCTAGCAGTCCAACTCATACATGTACTCTTACCACGATGTTTAGAGATTTATGCAGTACAGCACATTATCCATGCACACTGAAATAAGGAGGCATCCTCACATGGGCAGTATTCTATTATTTATCTATTACAATTAATGGAAATGCTAAAAAAGTGGACCTATCCATATGAACTAAGTGCATTTGGCGCAGCTTAAAAATGCATCCTAAAGAAAAATGCCTCCATATTCTACCCTGGATCTTTGAACAGAATATATCAAAATTAACATTTAATTAAATTTAATTGCAAGCAGACACAGAAAAGGGTGACCCTGATGGTCATACATGGGGAAATTACTAGTACTTAATCAACCCAGGTTCTTAACACTATCTGAGTCCTATTGAGTGAAGTAGTTGATGTTCTTCTTCGAGTGATTGCTCATATGTATTCCACAGTAGGTGTGCGTGCTCGCCACGTGCACCGGTGTCGGAAGGTTTTAAGTCGTGCGACACTTGTAGGTGCCCGATGCCAGTGAGTCATCTGCATGTGGACTGTTTATGCTGTTTGGGTGAAACTCATCTCACGGCACCACTCCCGCAGCCCTGGGTATCAATCGCCGGTCAGTCCCTGTCGTGGATCCGCCCGTTGGAGCCGATTGCCGAGCAGCAGTACCGATGGTACCAGTCCTCCACGTTGAGATCGAGGTCTCAGGGTCGGCACCACTCCCGGGGCCACCACTCCTTCCAGTCCAGGGACAGTGGCAGGTCATATATCAGCCTGGCCTCCCTTTGTAGCCATCCATCGATGGGTCAGGCCAGCCAGGCTGAGCAGCCCACTCCCCTGGTGCCACATCAGGTGCAGTGGCACTGGGCCCCGTGGCCGGCACAATGGTACCAGTGGGCACCGTGGGCCCTGACGCAGCCTCCGGTGGGGGTTTGCTCAGTGGCCGGAGCCTCAGAAGGGCCAATGGCCTCCCTCTCCCGGCCTCCAAGGAAGGAGTCGGTGGGACGTACAACCTCAGCACTGTGCCCGGAGACTGACCAGGTGGTGGCCCCTCCGGTGCTGGTGGACAGGCAAAGTACGGCGCTGGCTTCCTCGCCCTCCCCTGATAAGGCAATTATGGACCCGGAGGGAGGATTCTAAGGCCCACCAAGAACAATTAAAAAGGGTGGCATCAAGCTTCAACCTACAGGCAGAGGAGGTGGAGGAGCCCTCGGACTCCCTGTTTAACGTACTGTCCACCTTGGTACCAGGCAGGGTGGCCTTGCTGCTCCACGAAGGGGTGGCGAAAATTTCAAATGCCCTATGGCAAACCGGAGCCTCATTGGCACCCATCTTTAAGAGAGCAGAACTCAAGTATTTTGTGCCCACCAAGGGGCATGAATACCTATACACCCACCCTGCTCCTAATTCCCTGGTGATTGAGTTGGTCTACCAAAGGGAGCGGCAGGGACAACAAGCCCCTACTCTGAAAAATAAAGAGTCAAAGAGGCTGGACTCATTGGAAGAAAAATTTATTCATCCTCGAGCTTCCAGTTACGGGTAACGAACCATCAGGCTCTCCTGGGCCGGTATGAGTTCAACCTGTGGGGCTCTTTGCCCAAGTTCGAGGTCTTCCTCCAGGAGCGTGAGAGGAAGGAGTTCAAAGCACTGGTGGAGGAGGGTATAGCAGCGGCCAGGGCAACCCTACAGGCAGTGGCTGATACGGTACGGCGGACACAGACACGCGGTCCATGGCCTTCGCGGTGTCCATGAGAAGGGTGTTGTGGCTCCTGCTCTCTGGGCTGTTCAGTGAGGCGCAGAGCTCCTTGCAGGACCTCCAGTTTGACAGCAAAGCCCTGTTTGCGGAACAAACTGATATAAAACTCCGTGGCCTGAAAGACTCCCACATGATGCTTCAGACTCTGGACCTCTATGTTCTGACTCCGGCTAAACCTAAGTTTAAGCCGCAGCAGGCTCCCGCCCAGGCCTCGCACTCTAAATACGAGCCCACTTATAAAAAGTCACGGGACTATAAGAAATGCCTGCAGAGGCAGTCTCGGCCTGCCCCCCAGGCAAACAGGCAGAGAAACAGCAGTTTTGACAGGACGCCCGGGGACGCCCTGCCAGTTCTCATCAGGAATTCACCCACAATAAAGCTTCCCTTCTCCAACCGGTTGTGTGCTTTCCTCCCGGAGTGGTCACATCTTACCTCGGACCGATGGGTCCTCAACACCATCTCTGGAGGTAACACCATCTCTGGAGGTTACACCCTCCAGTTTACCTCCACCCTGCCCAATCACCCTCTGCTCCCGTCCCTCCTGGGGGACCCCTCGCTCTGCTGGAGCAGGAGGTGTGGCGGCTCCTAGGCCTAGGAGCTGTGGAAGCGGTACCCGGGGAGTTCAAAGGCAAGGGGTACTACTCCTGCTATTTCCTTATCCCAAAGGCCAAAGGGGGGCTCAGGTCCATCCTGGACCTGAGAGGTCTGAACCAGTACATGGTGAAGCTCAAGTTCCGCATGGTCTCCCTGGCCTCCATCATCCCCTCCCTGGATCCCGGGGACTAGTATTCTGCCCTCGATCTACAGGATACGTACTTCCACATCCATATATTTGAGGGGAACAGACACTTCCCCTCGACACTTTCATGGTTGGGCAGGAGAACTACCAATTTACGGTCCTCCCATTTAGCCTGTCCACTCCCCCAGGGTATTTACAAAGTGTATGTTGGTGGTGGCGGCCTACCTCAGGCACCGGGGGGGTCCAGATCTTCCCCTATCTGGATGACGGGCTGGTCAAGGGCAGCCCCCCAGATCGCAGGTGTGGGATCACGTGGTGCTCCTTCTGTCCACATGTGCCACTTTGGGCCTGTTGGTAAACGACACAAAGCCCACGTTAGTCCTGGTACACCACATAGAGTTTATCGGGGCGGTCCTGGACACCACGTCAGCCAGAGCCTCCCTCCCTCAGGACATGTTCGAGTCCCTGAAAGGGCTCATTGACACTGTCACAGGTTTCCAGTGACAACAGCCAGAGCATGCCTCCAGCTCTTGGGTCACATGTCGGTATGTATGTATGTGGTCTGCCACCCCAGACTCAGGATGAGGCCCCTCCAGCTCTGGTTGGCCTCGGAGTTCTCCCACGCCAGACAGGATCAACAAAGTCCTCACTGTGCCCGAACCAGTGATCGCCTCCCTACGATGGTGGTCCTCCCTGGGGAACATGCTCCACGGGGTCCTGTTCAGAGGCAGGCCCCCATCGATGGAACTGGTGTCCAATGCTTCGGACCTGGGATGGGGAGTCCATGTGGGGAATGTTCAGACCCAAGGTCTGTGGTCTGTGCAGGACCTGGCCCTCCACATCAATGAGCTCAGGGCAGTGCAGCTGGCATGCATGGCTTCCGCTCGCACCTGAAGGGGTGGGAGGTCAGGGTTTTCATGGACAACATGGCCTCGATGTTTTACATCAACAGGCAAGGCAGGGCCCGATCCTCTGCCATCTGTCAGGAAGCCCTCAGGCTGTATAGCCCACAACATTTGCCTACAGGCCTACCACCTACCAGGCACCTGGAACTCGCGGGCGGATCGCTTGAGCAGGGACTTCTCCTCTTAGCACAAGTGGTCTCTTCACCCAGAGGTGGTGTACAGACTTTTCCAAGAGTGGGGAACTCCCCAGGTGGACCTGTTTGCGACTCGGCAGAACCATCGCTGTCCCCAGTTCTGCTCCAAGGGGGGGCTGGAATGGGGTGCTATTTCTGATGCCTTCCTCCTGTCCTGGTCAGGCCGGTTTCTCTATGCCTTCCCCCCCATTCCCACTGATAGGTAAGGTCTTGGAAAAGATAAAGGCAGACAGGGCCCAGGTCCTACTGATTGCCCCAGCATGGCCCAGGCAGCATTGGTACGGGACCCTCACGAGCCTGGCAGTCGCCCCGCCATGGCCGTTGCCGTCCCACCCGGACCTGCTCTCCCAGGACCAGGGCCACCTCCTCCACCCCAACCTAGCCGCACACCATCTCACGGCATGGCTGCTCAATGGTTAGGCTGGGAGGAGAGGACGTGCTCACAGGGGGTCCAGTGCATCCTCTTGGAAAGCAGGCGGCCCTCCACGCGTCAAGCCTACTTGGCAAAGTGGTCTCAATTCTTCCAATGGGCGGATGAGCGGAGCATTTCCCCCGTGGCTGCCCTGATCCAGCTCATTCTGGACTACCTCCTTCACCTTAGGGCCTAGAGCCTGGTGCCCTTGTCTGTCAAGGTGCACTTGGCAGCCATATCGGCCTTCCACCCACCGGTGCAGGGCTACACGGTATTCTCCCATGCTATGACTGGCCGATTCCTTAAGGGATTGGATCGTCTCTTCCCGTATGTCAGACCCCCAGTCCCACATTGGGACCTGAACCTGGTGCTGGCCCGCCTCACAGGTCCCCCCGTTTGAGCTGCTAGTTACATGCTCCTGGTCGCACCTCTCGTGGAAGGTAGACTTTCTGGTGGTGATCACATCAGCTAGACGGGTCTCGGAACTCAGGGCCCTGACCTCTGCGCCCCCGTACACGGTGTCCCCTAAGGATAAGGTCCACCTCCACCCACATCCTTCGTTCCTCCTGAAGGTGGTCTCCGCTTACTACATGGGTCAGGACATTTTCCTGCCGGTCCTCTGCCCCAAGCCCCATGCATCCAGTAAGGAGTGCCGCCTCCATACGCTGGATGTGAGAGGGGCTCTGGTTTTCTACCTGGAGCGGACAAAACCGTTCAGAAAATCCTCGCAACTGTTCATCGCCTCGGCCGAACGCATGAAGGGTTGGCCGATCTCCATTCAGCGGCTCTCCAATTGGATCACATCATGTAGTCATATGTTCACACTTTCACCTTGCATTATGCAATCGTCTCCCTAGCCAGGGAGGACGCTGGGTTCGGCAGGGCTGTGCTCCATCCCGAGAATTTGTGAACTCCTACCCACCTCCAACAGATATAGCTTGGCATCACTTACTGTGGAATACACATGAGCAATCACTTGACGAAGAAAAGACAGTTACCTTTTCCGTAACTGATGGTCTTCGAGATGTGTTGCTCATATCTATTCCACACCCACCCTCCTTCCCCTCCATCAGAGTTGTCTGGCAAGAAGGAACTGAGGGTGGGGGGAGTGCGCAGCACCTCTTATACCGCATCATGGAGGAGTCACTCCAGGGGTCACTAGGGGCGCTCTCCTATGAGTACTGCTAGGGGAAAAACTTCTGGCACCGGTGCATGTGGTGAGCACGCACACCTACTGTGGAATAGACAGGAGCAACACATCTCGAAGAACACCAGTTACGGAAAAGGTAACTGTCTTTTTTTTCCTTAAGTGAGTTAAAGGAAAGTCTGGAGTTACTGTTAGTAAGAGATAAGTTCAAAGGTTGTCTATAGGCTCTGTCTTGATGGGCAAAAAGGGTATGTTTCTAATTGTATTAGCTCGATTGAATTAACTAAGAAGCCCTCTTAGGGTATGTCTACACTGCATGTGGGAATGAGCCTCCCAGTGCAGGCCATAGACTTGCACTAGCATCCTAAAAATAGCTGTGTAAATGTTGCTTTAATCTTGTGACTTGGACTCTTAAGTCCTTCCCCATCCTGCTCCAGGCTTCAGAGTCCGCGCTCCACCCCCGGCCACAACATCTACGCAGCTATTTCTGGAGCACTTGCGTGTGTTTGTGGACCTTGGCTGCGAGGGCTTGTTCTCACCTGCAGTGTAGACATGCCCTTAATGCTCATGAAGACCAAAGAGGCTTGTTAATCCTGTTAAATTAATTTGACTGAGCCACAGTAATTTAAAAAAACACACCTAATTCATCTGTCAAGAGTCAGAGGGTTTAAAAAAATATGAGAAAGGCACAGTAGCCTCCGAGGCTGTGGCTAGATGGACAAATAAGGAGACTTTTTCCCCTCAGGTAGTTTTAGCACCTGGTGTCTTTTTTACCACATTCACTAATGTGGTAATTTCCTAATGTGGACACCTCAGTTTGTAGGTTTTCCTACCTTAGCAGGCTCTGAGGTAAACCCTCAGCTCCCCACTGGTATTTATCTCTGACCCATGCATAAATTACACTTGCCTTGCCCACTTTAGGATTTTATCACGCATTATCTAGTACACAGTAACCTGTTCCCCTCCACTTTTTTGTTTTGTTTTGTTAATGTGGATGCACCTTTAGAGTATTTAGAGCTGGTTGTTAGGCTTCAGTGCAGCAAAGTGCAGCCTTATTCTCTGCCTGCTTGCAACGTGCAGGAATAGAAGGAACCCAAAGAGCATTATTTTGAGACAAAGATGTCAGGATTTAGATCTAAGAAGTTTAACTCTTCCTAGCAGGTAAAGTCTAAGAGTTAAAGGATATCTTAATTGAGTTAAGATAACTCATCTGAGGAAATTGGATTGAAAAACGCTTTTTTGCCCCAGAAGACAGGACTTTATTGTGCTGAATACAGGCCTTGTTTAGACTAGATTCAATATGTGATGTTGGCACATATAATACGTTTTTGAAGACTAGTGTAAACAAGGAACATTGCTTTAACCCATGCTAAAATGGCTGAGATAAAACGGGTAACATCACTCCACAAATCTTAGCCTAGACAAGTCCTGGACAGTCCAGGCATAATTCACTTCCCCAAATTAATCTCAACTTTCTGTTTGCTTTTGCTCCCACCTGTCTCTAGCAGCTCCCCTTGACTGGACAACAGGTACTATGGCGAGCCTGTCTTAACCAAATATTAGCATCAACTTGGGATAATTGTGAGTGAAGTTCAGTGTTGGGAAAGGTGCTGGGTTTATCCTACTATTTCTACTGTGGCATAGATTTAACTAAATCATTCCCAGAATTCTTTGTCAAATACCGAGTTGAAATAAGGAGCTCCTTGCATTTCAGACAGACACTGTCTTTCCCTGGACTAATGCAGTTGACAGTTGTAAAGTGAGGAACGTTATTGTGAATAAAGCTATATCCAGCCAGCTCATCTGGCCAGATTTTCGATCTTAAAATCCACAGCAATTTCTCCGATACTTTATAAGCTGCTTAAAGTGATGCCTAAAGTACTTTTGAAAGATACGCATTTACAGGCTTTGGTGGTTAATTTTTTAAGATCCGAGTATTTAATTGAATCAAAGAGAACACATCATGCCGGAAGCAAAAACTAACACACTGGCCTCTCGTTCCACAAAGCTCTCTCCCGCAGCCCACTTGGAGGCAATCCAGATCAGATTTAGCTCTTTTCAGCCCGGTTTGTATTAAATCCTTGTGGTTTCAGGTGCCCCATGGGAAGTAAGCCGAGGCCAGGGGAGTTGGTGTAATCCGAGGCCAGTGAGCTAGGGGCGAGGATTTCACTGTAACTTGGCTGCGCCTAGCGCACGGCGGATCGGCACGAGCAGAAGTTGAACGCCCCGGGCAGCCCTAGGAGGAGTCTGTATGTGCCCCGGACCTAACCACCTCTTCCACACGGGTCTCGGAGCGTGCGGGGCGAAGCTGCAGCCCAGTCACCCGGCGGCGCCACACGCGAGGTAAGCGCCTCCGGATCCCCGGGGCCGAGACTGAACCGGGGTTAGGGTTTTATAGCAGCAGCTCGTCAGGGCTGGCTAGGCTGGGGCGGTGATAGCGCTAAGCGGTAGGTGAGTTTGGGTGCGAGGGGGGCAGCGGGGTAGTGGAGGAGGAGAGGGTGCGGGTCCTTGGGGGAGCATTGGGGTGCGATAGGAGATGGAAAGGGATCCGGGGTGTTAAGGGGGGGCTGCAGCGGAGGAAAGACCTGTGGAGTTAAGGGGGGCGGGGGATGCATTATTATTGGGATTGCAATAGCACCTACCGGCCCTAGTCATGGGCTAGGACCCTACTGGGCGAGGGGGAAAGTGAATGTGTGTGAGAGTGTGGGGGCAACGAGGTGTGTGGTGAGGGTTGTGGTGGGGGGAAAGGGCCGGTATGATTGGGGGAAGGAATTCAACGGAATTGTTGCTTGTATATAATGACAAGAGAGTTTCTCTCTCTTGCCCTACCACCCCTGTTCATGTTCTGAGGCAGCCAGTCCCTTAGCAGGAGCAGACAGACAGACATCCAAGGTGCAACGGCAGCCAATGGCAGGGGCGGCAGGTTTGTATAATTTTTGGGGGTGCCCAGAATGGGTCCAAGTTCCCCCCACCCCAACACACACACCTGCCTTGTAAGCCGATATATATTTTTCAAACTAATGTGAACACGGACTGGATTAACAGTTTCCCTATATTGCACAATGTGGGGTGGGGGAGACGATGACTCTGGTTGGGAGTGCAGGCTCTGGGTGGGGCTGGGGATAAGGGGTTCATGGTGCAGGAGGGGGCTCAGGGCAGACGATTGCAGTTTGGGGTGTGGGGGGGCTCAGAGCTGGGGCAGAGGGTTGCGGTGTGGGGGGATGAGGGTTTGGGGTGTGGGAGGGCTGGGGCAGAGGGTTGCGGTGTGGGGGAATGAGGGTTTAGGATGTGGGGGGGCTCAGGGGTGGGGCAGAGGGTTGCGGTGTGGGGGGGTGAGGGTTTGGGGTGTGGGAGGGCTGGGGCAGAGGGTTGCGGTGTGGGGGAGGAGGGTTTGGGGTGTGAGGGCCTCAGGACTGGGGCAGAGGGTTGAGGTGCAGGGGTGAGGGCTGCAGGGTGGGGCCAGGGATAAGGGGTTCACAGTGCAGGAGGGGGCTCAGGGCTGGCAGTGTGGGCTTTGGGGCCGGGCTGGGGATGAGGAGTTTGGGGTGCAGGCAGGCTGCCTCGGGGCTGGAACCAGAGAGGAGGACTCCACAGTCCCCCCAGCCCTCTCCCCATTGGCAGCAGCAAGCTCCAGGGGAGGGGCCCCTCCGTCCGCCCTCAGCAGCACCCTCATCCCGCACCATCACTGCATTGCTCCTAGGTGCGGGGCCCCTCTCAGGTCCAGGAAGCCCCCTCGCCTCCACTGTGGTGGGTGCCAGGAGGGCTGCCATCACGTGTGCGCCTCCTCCCCTCTGCAGGCGGTGGCTGTGCCACTGCCTCAGCCTGCTGCAGCACCACTCCCTTTTGTGGCTGACCAGCAAGGGAGCACAGTGAGGAGCAGCAAGGCAGCCGCCCGCTGCCCAGGGTGCAGGCAGGGACACTCCGGGGGAGGCGCGCGTGGGTGGCAGCTGGGGCTGGGGAAGGCGCATGGGGCAGCAGGCGGGGGCAGGGGGAAAGACCCGGCCCCAAACATTGGTGGAGCTGGGCCCCCGTGGCTTGAATTTGCTGGGACATGGGCACCAAGGGCCCATCTAACTCACTGCCCCTGGCCAATGGCAACAAGATTTCCAAATGCTCCTCTAGTTAAATCAGCTAGGAAACTTCCTGGGGAAAGTGGCTTTTCCTTAGTTGTTTTAACAGTCTCAGAACAAGGATGTGGTGTTGTTACCTGGGCAAGGTGAGGTAGAGAGGTGACCGGAGGGGACATGGGCAGGGGTCTCCCAGAGCAAAGTGCAGCCTTGTTCTCTGCCTGCTTGCAACGTGCAGAAACCAAAGCAACCCAAAGAGCATTATTTTGAGACAAAGGGATGTCAGGATTTAGATCTAAGAAGTTAGACTTTACCAGCTAGGAAGAATTTCAACAGGAAATAATTTCAAAAATGCACTTTGCAAAACTGTTACAGGGCAGAGTCCGGCTTTCTCCCCTTGAGTTCAAAGGCAAAATGCCTAGTGAATTCAGTGGGAAGAGGGTTGCTGCTTTGGAGCCAGGCTGTGCTGTGTTACTCACATCGAGTAGCATTGTCCTCCACAGGTACCCTGTCAACTTCAGTGGTATTAACTCAATGTGTGAGAGTCAGAGGTACCACAAGCTGGCATTCTGTGCTTGTCTGTCAAACACTCTTCCTGTAAGTGTATTGGAGATGAGATTTTAAAGAGACAGTGTGTTGTGGTAGACCTATATTTAGCCCTGCATATATGGAAATAGTTTGCTGCAGAGTAGTATAAAATTATAAATGTGATTATTTTACAGCTTATTAAAAACCTTGAACTTTGAAAATTTTGTACTAAAACGAGCACATATTTCATAAAAAAGTGTGTGAAAAATTCATTCCATTTTCTAGTTAGCTGTGGAGCTAGTAGAAACATTTCAAAATTCAAAAAAATTCCACAGGAAAAGTGGGATGGAACTTTCACACACACACCAAATCATTTGAGTCCCATTTTTTTGACCAGCTCCACAATATTTACATTTTTGTTGCTGATTGTATAATAAGGCAAACTTACATAAAAGCTCTGTCATGTAGTCCAATAGTTTGAATCACATGAGTTTCTTAACCAATATTTTAAGTGAATGGTCTTCAGATTCCCTCTACTTTTGTGGTTTCCAACCACAGAACTGTGGTTGATTGATCTTAAAAACATATTTGTTTTCAATTTTTCAGTTTATAATGGATCAGTATGATTAACCATGAGTGATACAATCAAAAAAATGCTTTAACTGTCCAAATTCCCAGATGGTATCACAGAATGTAATTCTCTTATTCCTTGGGATACCTGTACAACTATACCTGTTCCAAATTCTTTTGGAAATAATTATTTCAAATATAAGAATGAACATTGGAGCATTTGCAGCATGAGCTATGCCTTTGTAGTATGTAATATGTGCAAGAGGATTAATTGTCTTTCTGTCAGTTCATTACCTAAGACTTGATCATGCAAAACCTTAGTGATGCACATAGTCTTTACTTATAGAAGTAGTCCCATTTAAATCAATGGAAGTAATTTTGTGATGAAGGATTGCTAAATGTGGCCCATATTCTTTTACAGGGATATTAAAACCATAAAAATAAAAATGGCGACTGAGACAGGGCTCAATCGCGTTGAGTGCCTTCTGGGAGGTCCTCAGTGCTAGCGGTATCAGCATCTTGCTGGGCTGAGCCAACCCATAAGTATGAAGTAATATAAATATGCAAATACCTTCAAACCTACCTACACTATAAAGTTTTTAAACAATTATTTGTTTGTATCTCTATAAATTAGTACATGCTTGATAATTCAACTAGAAACCAAAAAAGCAAAATATACTTTATAAATCTTATACTGATAATGAGTCTTGGCTGAACTAATGCTTTTTGATTCACTTACTTTTAAACTTGTTTAATTTCCAAGAATGTAGACTCTTAATGAAACATTTTGGATGAATTCAAGTACGTTTGTGTGATAACCTTTTGACTGTTGATTTTATCGGATTAACAAGCTAGTTGGAGCAGCCACATTCTATTTGTTGTTGTATGTCTGTTCCTGCAGAGTCAGTGAAATAACGTTTCCTTTAATGCTGGGAAATTACAGGGAAAACATGAAACTTAATGAAGTGTAGCAGGATTACATTTTGCTCAAAAGAGGTCTGTTATGCCTTTATTGTAGATAATATTGTTATTAATGTAACAATCATTACAATGAAATCTTTCACAAAAATAGTCCGTAGTATTATCCATTCATTACTTTTTCTCCACTATTTTATTTCATACCCTATTTTTCCTTTCTGTTCTATTTTATCTTTTACTTTGTCTTTACCTATGAGAGCATGTGGCAACATCATTTTAACTGAGGATATGTCAGTATTTTCTTTAGAAGCCTCCATTTTTAGTACTTTAAAACTCACTCATTAACTTTTGCTTTAAATTAAGACTGGGAAATGGCATGAAATAAAATATCTCAATGGAAGAGAGTACATTTTTATTTTACAAAGCTTTGTCAAAATTGGTTTAGCTACAAAAATTCAAGAAGGAAAAGCTTGAAAACAGAGTATTTTGTCCAGCTTTTGGGGTTGAGTGTTCATACCTTTACCTAACAAATGGCTTTAAAAAAAATACAGTTTTAATGACTGTGAAGGCTGGGCCAAATGCTGAAATCCTTTAGATCGAGCCTGTAGGGAGAGATTTTCAAATGTTTTAGGTATGCACAGGGAACTGCCTTCTTTAATTATGTGTGTGGTTACTGCACTTGCATGAAACAAAAAGTAACTGAATGCTCAAACATCCTCATATGATCATTTGGGCATGCAGTTAACAGGTAGGTGTGTGCAGCCATGGTGATCACACACAAAAAGAAGGCATGCACTTTTATGTATATTTGGCAGATGCTTGTCCTCATTGATTTTACTTTACTGGTATTTGGTGATAATTGTAATCAATTCCAGGAGACATTTACTGTACCGTTCTTTTTGCCGTATGGGAGCTTTACAATCACACCTGTCATACAGGAAGGGATCTTTGTATTGATAGGAACTGAATGTTATTCACTGGAATGCATTCTGCCAGTCAAGTGGAATTGTAAAGCTCCAGGAGTGTAGTGTGTCCAGATAATAACCAATACTCTTTTTGTAAAGCATGCTGAGATGCCTCTCAGCATACACAGTAGTTAAAAGTAGGCAAAGTTACCTAGTCACAATGTATACTACTTAGATTTTGGAAGCTGCCGTGCCCACTGAGTTTTCAATCTCCTTGACTGTGCTTCTAAATGAAAACATGGCTAGTTGCATAATACTTTTAGAGGATGTAAAACTTTAACAGCACAATACTCAAAGTGCACACAGTGTAACATTCCCATATGTTACACTGTGACTGGTTCCCGACTGGAATAAAAGTGTGTTGCTTTTATATCAGTATTTTAAAATTCCTATTCCCACCCTGGCCTGATACATATATTCTTTCTACATGATGATCCTGCTGTAGCATCTTACAAAACATTTACATCAAAAGACATTTCTGTGTTGTTCTGTGTGGGTATCAATAAAAAAACCACTGCTATACTTCATTGTTCTCAGAGATCGAGAGATATACTGTACAGTACGG
The DNA here is from genome assembly GCF_027887155.1 of Malaclemys terrapin pileata. Classification (NCBI taxonomy): domain Eukaryota; kingdom Metazoa; phylum Chordata; order Testudines; family Emydidae; genus Malaclemys; species Malaclemys terrapin. The sequence continues at coordinate 94,251,677 of NC_071511.1, read as the reverse complement.
GCAATTTACAGTGAGTATAAAAACTATGCCACTTCTTACTATTTCATTTAAGTTCAAGAGACCTCTTGTCATCCCTACTATACTTTTCTAACAGGAACTGAATTTGATACTCATATGGGGAAAGTTCTGAATTACAGTTACTTGCTGTTAAAGTCCTGAGACAGTGGTAAAGAACCACTGATTTGCTGTCTTCTACATGAAATGAGAAATTTTATTAGAATAAAGAAGCCAGTATTTTCCCTAAAGTTACTCAGTCTCCCCAGCTCTTCATCACTGCAGTTTCATCTTAAAAATTCCTGGAACCCAGTTGTTTGGAGACCCGGAGACCCATTTAAAGAAATGGTACACATATTTCACATCTCCTTGTTTCCTATATAAAGAAACTTAAACAAGAATGAATATTTAAAAACAAGTTATTGATCCACAAACCTCGTTGGCTTCATCTTTCATCCCTGGAGTAGGGTTTTTTTCACTTGGATTATCCAATCCCAAAGGTGTAGAGCTCTTCTCAAAAGGATGATCTCCCTTTGCTATGGTGGGAGTCCCATTGTTGCTAGGGTCACACATCAATTCAAACTGGATTTGGAAGCAGCTGCCAAATTCTTTTTCTGAATTGCCTACCATGATCAGTTTTGAGCGTGCAGGATTTCAGGCGCAGCTGAATGTGGTGACCCAGCTGGTGTTGGCCAATATTTATTCCCCTTCAATTTTAATTAGGGCTGTGATCTCATGGTCTAAGGTTTGGTGCATTTTACTGCCCTCTATGTAATATAAATGGCTTCTGCTGGGGATCTTGGGTAAAAGTCTGCAGTTCTTACACAGCCTTCACTATGGCAAAAATTTCCTTGGGCTGGATAGTAGATAGCCACAGCTTTGCATTGTAGGTTGGAGTGCAGGACCACCCAGCCCAGCAGCAGCTCTGGGATGCATTGTGCTGCAGGGAGACACAATACTTCTGGAGCTCTCAGGAGCACAGATGGCTGCTGCACAACTCAGGGAGAGGGGGGCTGCAGCATCCACTTCTCTCTGCTTCCCCGTCCCCACTCTTCCCTGCCCTCTTTACAAAAGATAGCACTAACAGCGGCATTAGCAGTAGCCCATTGACTTCCATGAGAGTTATGTTCTAGTGAAGATTAGATAAGGAATGCAGGCATTGGCCCCTTACCAATAAAACAAAAGAAGCAGCCTAAAATTTCCCTTTGTAGGACCCATCTGACCACATCTAGACGTCATATTAATCCTTTAGGAGCTGTGCTCTAGTATCAAAGTAATGGATATAAAAAAAACTCCTTGTATTTAGGGTTATTCTTCATTTTGGAGTAGCAAGACATATCCCCAATTTTTATTTCACTGGGAAGGGGTTGATGCCCTGTAGAACAAACTCCGTGCATATTCAGTTACCATATGGTCTTTAGATAATACAGTGATTGATCCCTGAGATCAGATTGCTCAGGCTGCATGTTACGGTGCCCTGCAAAACTCAAATATAGCTAGGAAGAACCTCTAATACTCTCTCCTTCAATAGTTGAGGCCAAATCCGGCACTCATTACCTGCAAACTTCAGAGGCAGTAAATCTTAGTCAACAGCAAGATAACTTAGCCAAAAGATGAGCCTACTGTTGGAGTCTCAAAAGCCTCTTCCCCGAGCCAGACCTGCCCTGCAGCTGAGACTTGTAGAGCTGCTGTGGAGAATGAGATCACCAGGTGTGTGTGACTTTATTAGAATCAGTTTGTTTATCCCTGTTAAACCTGATCAGTTACCTGTCATGAAGTAAATGATGCCATTTAAGAGTTTACTTTGGCTGCAAAGCCTGTGCACTGAGCTGTCTTGTTTGCAAGGTTCTCTCTAAAGTGGTGTACTCTGCTCTTCTGCTCCTAAGCACTTGTAACAAACCAAACAAGGCTTTCATTTTTTTCCCTCGTATGTGTCATAATTATTTGTCTGTGCCTCCCTTCTATAAACTCTCACATTTAACTACTTGATGCTCTTAGAAGGTGAAATAATGAACTTAGAGGATGGTAACTGAAGAGTTTGTTAGTGTCATTTTGAGTCAGTGATGTTACCTGTCTTTCACTGTTGGAATATTTCCCTTTTCTTGTCTCCTTTTTCTGTTATTTTATTGTGAGGTGATTTTTATTGGTTTTATTCTGAACTCCATCTTAATAAGTTGTAGAAAAGAAAGAAGCAGAGAGATGTACACAAGGAACTGTGTTTTTATTAATCTCTCTCTGGGGAAACCGATTTAGTACACTTAGATGAATTAATAGACTAAAGGAAGCTGTATTTTTATGGGGGAGAACATGTAAATGTGTGTGATAGAACAGATTCTCAGGTTGATGGAAAGTGTAGTTTTAGGGCCTAACTCTTCTTTAACTTGTATTGGTGTAAACAGGAGTAACTCCAGTTAAGTCAATGAGTGTAAAATGATGTAAACCCACTGTCACTGAGAGATGAATCAAGGTCTTAAATAACACTGAGGTATTTTAAGTCTGGTTCCCTTCAGCTATACCATTTATCACTGGTGTTTGCTGTGGCATGTGCTATATTGCCTCTGGATTTTTCAAGTTATGTACAATTAAGTGCTATGAAGATCATCCTGACAAAGTGCAGACATACTGCGAAAGTGCAGCTCGGGGCCAGAAGTTGGAATTTTACATCATTTAAATCTTGTTTCAATTCAACCTGCATGCATCCTGAGGAAGGGGAAGCTGGACCAGATCTGAGGGAGTGGCATTGTGACTTGATGCATGAGGTCACAGTTCTGGATAGGCCGCCAGTCCAAATTTGCATAAGTGGCATTGCGACCTGGCACACAAGTTCACACCACCACTCAATTTTAATCCAGCTACAACTCTGTCCTGACAGAGGGGTGTCCAGGCCAAATTTCCAGCTCTGGTCAGGGGCCAAGGAACTATTGAGCCCCTTGGTGTAAGCATGATCTCAATGGTGACTCTCCTGGCCTGCACCTGTCCTTAAACCCCCAGTGTGCTGCTCTGGCATTCCCTGGAATGCTATTACCCAGCGTGTATTGGAACTCTGCAGGTGTGCTTGTGTGCCTGCTTGAAGTCTCTCCTTAAACATGCTTCTTCCTAAACGCCTGTAACCTTAGCCTGCCCCTCCAGGAATCAGTAACCAAATAGGTGACAGGAAAACTTAAATACTAAGAAAAAAATCCCAATGCCAAAATGGTTTAACTGTCAAGGCATGTGCCAGTGTCACCACTCAGTCACTTGCTGGCTATTCGATCCCGCCCTTCATATAGTTAGACTGTAACCTCCACGGGCCAGGAGCTTATATTCATTCTTGTCTGTGAAGAGCCTAGTGCACTGTGGATAATAAATAAACAATTACAAGTTTTTTAAATGCATCAATAAGGCTGAGATTTAGTCACCGATATTTTTGATAAAAGTCATGGACAGGTCACAGATCGTGAATTTTTATTTATTGCTTGTGACCTGTCCATGACTTTTACCAAAAATATCGGTGACTAAATCTCTACTTCTGGATCCCTGCTGCTCCAGGGGTCCCCTGCTGGGTGGCCCTGCTGCAGTGTTGGGGGTTGACTGCCCCCCAGCTGCTGCTCCCGGGGACAGGTCTCCAAATGGCCTCAAGGTGTCCCTGGGGCTGCTCCAGCCGCCCAGATCCTGCTGCTGCTTGGACGGTCCCCAGGGCACCCCCTAGGACCAGCCAGCTGCACCGTCCGCTGCTCATACAGTCCCTGGGACCAGCTGACAAGGGCCACCCAAGCAGCAAACCAGCCGCACTGTCTGCTTCTCGCACAGTTCCAGGGACCAGCTGCCCAGGGCCGCCCAAGCAGCAGCCATTGTGGCTGGCTCTGGGGTGGGCCCTGGGACCGCTGGTTTGGCCTTCCCTAGGGCCGCTCCCAGGACTGCTGCTTGGGCGGTCCGTGGGACCAGCCGCACCGGCCGCTGCTTGGGCAATCCCTGAAGCAAGCTGCCAGTGGCTTCCCAAGCAGTGGCTGGTGCGGCTGGTCCTGGGGACTGCTGGAGCAGCTGGCCCAGGGTCGCTCCAGCAGTGGCCAGTGTGGCTGGCCATGGAGCACCCGAGCAGCTGGCCCCAGGCGGCCCTGAAGTCAGCTGCACCAGCCACTGCGGAAGTCACAGAGGTCATGGAAAGTCACGGAATCCGTGACTTCTGTGACCTCCGTGAAATAATCGGTGCCTTATACATTAACAATGCTGAGTTTAATGAGACCAAAGAACCATCTTTTCAATCACAATCTTTTCAATAACTTTTCAGTTTGCAGTGTAATGGTTTTTCTCAAAGCTCAGGGAACTGATTCCCTGAGATATTCCAATTTGAGACTGTGCTGATTTTAGTTTTCTCTGTTCCTCCTCCTCTGCTATCATTTGTGTAGACCAGACCAGTTTGTATTAACACTTCTTTCTGTCTGTAAACTTTCTGATTTTCCAGAAGACATGTTTTCATTTGGATGACAAAGCACTCTCATCTGCCCACTCTCATCTGCCCATCTTTCATCTTGCATCATATGCCTGGAGAACTTTCCCACCAGCTGGCCACCTTGCTCTCATAGAAACCACTTCTTAAAATACATTTCTTCCATAAATCCTTTAAAATGAATCCACCAAAGAAAGGTCATCCTGTCTGAGCTGCCTGATCTACTCAACCAATCCAGTTTGCTCTTTGGGGAGAAGCTTTACTTCCATAAGCAGTATCTTCCAGACCCTCCCCTTCCCCTCTTCCCCACCTCAGCCTACAGTGCTCCTCATTTCAGTTCAGGCTATGTTTTGTCATTTTGTTATGTTTTTTATTAGAATTGCAGTCTCTTCTTGGCTAAGAAGCCTGTGATGTGCCACGTACACCCATGGCATAATGTAAATAAAAACAAATCACATCCGTACACTGACTGGCAAAAACACATCTATGTTTTTAAGTGGCGATAGAGGTTTAAAATAATCCCTCTGTGAAGACACGTGAAATGAAATGAAACCTAGCTGAGCCAGAGTCTGAGCAGCAATTCTACTCTGCAAGGGCCTGATTCATACAAAAATAAGCAACTTCTGCACATCAGGGACTGATGTGAGGTCCCAGGAAGCCCCAGTTTTATGATGTGAAAGAAGATATTACTGTTGAACTGGGGCTTAAATTTGCTAATTTCCCTGTCTACATCATTTCAGTCACTTTCCCTCTATTTCATTATGCTTGGGTCACATTCATATTTGCAACCAAAAGGGGAAATGGAGACTCTACAGAATACAATTCGATGAGCGTAATGAATCCGACAAAGTGAAGCATGTACTGTATGCAGCATTGCAGCTTGGAGAAAAAAAACCTTCAAAGAGCAAAAATATGCACAGTATGTCATTACGCCACACAGACACTGTCTTCTACCTTAAAAATGTGAAAATGCTCAGCCTTCAAAACAGGATGTTATTGGAGAACAATTGTGTTGCCTCAATTTGGTTTTGGTTTTTGCATGTGGCTGAGATGTAAATTGGCAGGGCAACAAAGTTTCACAACAGAGACATCACTGTGCACACAAGCAAGAGCCTGTTTCCTGTAGAAACAAGCACTGTGTCCTTGGATGACATTCTTTAATCCAGTAGTGCACAATACAAATCTCCCAGGGTTTGAAAAATAATCAGTCCAGGTTGCTTAGGGATCCAGATGTGGAAACAATACAGGGACACTGTTGGGTGGAGGTGGAGGAGAGAACCTCAAATTTAGTGTTATTGTAGGTTGCTGGTCCACCACTAGCCCGCTCTCTGCTATTTGGAGTCATTCTCTCACCTTTTACCTGGTTGGATTTTATCCTATTAGTTTTAATTTCATTTACCCTGCTGCAGTAGCAAAGTTAAAATGAACTAACCAAGTAATTCAACACAGCTAGTTGGTTGTTGGAGAAGTTAGTGGATGGATAGTCATTTTTTGGGAGCTGCTATGGAGCCAGGTTGTATAATGCTGCTTTTGTTTGTGCTGCACTTTGGGCAAAAATACCCAAACACACACAACTGGTGCTGAAATGAAGCCTTCATCCAAGTGCCTTCTGGTATAGTTTTCAGGATCTGATTGTTTGCCAGCAAGATACGGATGGTAGTAGTAATATACTTCCCAAATGAGAGCGTTCACATGGGAAATTCTTAAAGACAGAATCCCAGATGACTTTCTTAGGGGATTGATTTTACTTTCTAACCTGTGCTTTGTTGAAAGAGTAAATCCCAGGAGGCACTTTGGATAACCTGGAATATAGGACTGCCATTTGGTTAGACTGGTTAAGGAGCAAGAGCTTTTGCAATTACTTATAGAATACAGTAACCATATGAAGCACTTTACCAATACATCAAAGAGCAGTTCCCTGCAATCTGCTCTAAGACATTAGTTAAAACTGAAGTACACAAAGGTGCAGACATGCTGTCAAGGAGAATAACATTGGAAGGCTTCGTGCAACAATGTAAAACACATAGAGTATATTTTTAAGGATCGATTTTAAAGAGAAAAAGGGAGGTTACTTGCCTCAGAAGGAATGGGAGGCAGTTCTTTTACAGATGAATGTAGCAGTTTACAACCGGTGAAGTATATCAAATGAAATCTCACAAAACACACAGTCCTTGCCCCAAGGAGCTGGCTGTTCAAAGACACAAATACATACTGTATGTAGCATACAGACACAAGACAAGGAGTATTGGTATTTGTGCAGTCCTCATGACATTCTATTTATTGCCATATTTGGGTCAAAAGTCCAGGATGCCCTGAAGCATAGCCTCTCCGAAATGACTCTTCAACTTGTAATTAAACTGTTCACAAATAATCCACATCTCCACAAACAGCATTCAGTAACGTAGGTGATGGTCAATGTACGTGCATAACCAAGAGCAGAATATGGCCCACAGGCTTTTAAAACATGCCTAAATTGTGATGCATAATTCATTTGCAGTTGAACTTTTTAATAATAAATCAGGTGAGGCTTTCAAGCTAATAAGAACTTGATTCCAAAAGAACAAGAAAGGCAGTTAGAAATTGTAGGGGATTAAGGGGGAGACGGAGAAAGAAATTGAAGCTGCACTTAACTGGACAAGAAATAAGAGCAGAGATGGATGAACTATTCATTGTGAACAATGTATTTATTGGATCTGTCCTTGTTTTCTGTTCATGAATTGTCCACAAGCAGATTGGAATTCGTACTAACTTGTTTGTTCATAATTTTTTGCCAAACAGTTATGAACATACAATATATGTGCTCGTGGCTTATCTTAACTGTCCAGAGTGAATCCTTTTTCAGATATTCAGTATTTAGAATTTAGTCACATGATTGCTCACGTAAATCACATAGTAATAGTTTCTCTGATGGGATTAATTTACTTTTATAAATAGGAAAATTTTCTGAAGAGAACACTGAAGCATTGCATATTTCAGGGGAAGAATTGAACTAAATCAGACAAAATTGATTTTTAAGAATGTGATCTTATGTTTTTACAGCTAAACTTTTTTCTGCTAGAATCTCAGTCCTCTGATACTGCATCATTCTTGTTTCTCTTGATGTCTTGTGTAATAAGCTGGTTAAGGTTAAATAGATTCACTTAATAAGGGTTATTGGTAATGGAATCTAGTTAACTAGACTGAGTAGAATAATAGGATAAGGGGATGGTTGTTTAGTCCCTGAAGAGACTGATGAGTCTTATTCTCTATTGCTCCTGAGTTCACAGGCTGACATATATTGACAAATGACTAGACTGGGGTTCTCAAACTTCATTGCACTGCGACCCCCTTCTGACAACAAAAATTGCTACCTGACCCCAGGAGGAGGGACCGAAGCCTGAGCCAGCCTGAGCCCTGCCACCCTGGGTGGGGTGGAGTGGGAAGGGAGACAAAGCCAAAAGCTGCGCTCCACTACCCGGGGTGGGAAGACCAAAGCCGAAGCCCAAGGGCTTCAGCCCCAGACATAACCTGAGCCTCGACACCTCGGGCTGAAGTCCTTAGGCTTTGGCCCAGGGCGGTGGGGCTCAAGCTTCGGCTTCAGTCCTGGACCCCAGCAAGTCTAACACCAGCCCTGGCAACCCCATTAAAAAGGGTTCGCGATCCACTTTGGGGTCCTGACCCACAGTTTGAGAACCACTGGACTAGACTAACCACCTGGGTTAAAGTAAGCTGTAGAATTCTCATAGACTCATAGACTTTAAGGCCAGAAGGAACATCATGATCATCTAGTCTGATCTCTTGCATATGGCAGGCCACAGAACCTTGTGCATCCACTCCTGTAATAGACCCCTGACCTCTGGCTGAGTTACTGAAGTCCTCAAATCATTATTTAAAGCAGAGAATTGACTCCAGAGGCTGTGCATGAACAGCCCAGGAGTGGGGGTTCTCACAGCAGAGCAGGGTAAGGCTGGCTCCTACAGTCAAGGATTGGACTGACCTAGCAGATCACCTGTCCAGATAACACCAGAGAGGAATGTCACAGATCGTTAGAAAACTTTGTCTAATTTCAAGCCTAAACTTACTGATGGCAGTTTATATCCATTTATTCTTGTGCCAACATTGGCACTTAATTAAAATAACTCCTCTCCCTCCATGGTGTTTATTTCTCTGATGTATTTATAGCGAGCGCTCACATCTCCCCTCAGCCTTTGTTTGGTTAGGCTAAGCAAGCCAAACTCCTTAGGTCTCCTCTTGTAAAGCAGGTTCTCCATTCCTCAGATCACCCTATTAGTTTGAATTGATACTTTTAAAATATGGGAGATCAGAACTGCGCATAGTATTCCAGATCAGGCCCCACCAATGTCTTGTACAATGGTAATAACATTTCCTATCTCTACTCAAAATACCTCGCCTAATGCAATCCTAGGATTGCATTGGTTGCTTCATGTTGGTGGCTCATAGTCATCCTGTGATCGATTAATACACCAGGTCTTTCTCCTCCTCTGTTGCTTCCAACTGATAAATCCCCAGTTTATAGCAAAAATTCTTATTGTTAATCTCTAAATACATGACCTTTCACTTCAAATTATTAAATTTCATCCCATTTCTATTATTCTTTTGTATGATATTTCAGTCCTCCTTTGTATTGGCAATACCTCCCAACTTTGTCATCTGTAAATTCTATTAATAAACTCCCACTTTTTGTGGTGACCAGGGCCGGCTCCAAGCAAGTGCTTGGGGCGGCCACTCTGGAGAGGGGCGGCACATCCAGCTATTCGGCGGCAATTCGGCGGACTGTCCCTCACTCCCACTTGGAGCGAAGGACCTTCCACTGAATTGCCGCCGCAGATCGCGATTGCGGCTTTTTTTCTTTTTTTGCCGCTTTGGGCGGCAAAAACCCTGGAGCCGGCCCTGGTGGTGACATAGTGGTAGTTCCTTTAGCTGAGGTATGTGTTCAGTTATTTGCCAGCAGCTAGGCATGTGATTGTGCAGGCTGGCAAGCCAGTGACAACTTCTCCTTAGAATGGCTCACTGATCAAGTCTAGCGGGGTGTCAGGAAGATGATGTACTTGCTCCACTTCTGCACACCCTTGTTATTGTCCCACACCCTGTGGGAGAACAATACCATTCATATGCTGTCATCTGATACTTATTTCTATAATCTTTTCTAAAATGCCTGCCTGGTCAAGTATTTTGTCTTGTAAATTTTCTAATCCATAGGCAAAATGACTGTGCAAGTAGGGGATTGTTTAATGGGAGGGAGATATAGAGATTTTTGTGCAGTTTTCCTGTAAGTGGTTCATGGATAAATTCATAGATTGGTTTATAGATAGTCAGTCTTTGTCTCTCTCTCTCCCTTTGTCTTTTCAGGCTCTTTAAATGTCATCATTCACAGGATCTGTTATTATTAATTCCTTCACTTCTTAAAAAATGATTCTCTAATCTGCAAGATTGCTGCCTCACAGTTCATTGACTCACTATCTTCTTCTCTTTGGCTAGCTCAACCTTTCTTTTATGGCTCTCTTTCCTGTTTCAGTGTAGCTACTAACGATCAAAGAAAAAATGTGATGCCATCTTTCTCTCTGTTTGCTGTCTCCTGAGCTCTGATGTGACTCAATCTCTTTTTATATAAAACCACAGGCTTCCATTTGTACTAGTTAATTTTAGCATCATGGACATCCTTTAGTTATTTGTTGTAGTTCTTTAGTTCTGTGCATCTCACCTAGCTAGCACCTGGTCTAGTGTTTTTGAGTGTTGGGCTAATCCTCTGATTTCATGTGCAATTATTTCTTCAGTATTTCCCAGTAGTTACAGATCCATACATTGAAACATATGAAGAATGTAATTCTCCTACCAATCACAAAGTCAGCGGTTAAGGGAGATGAATATTGAAACTGTACTCCTGGGTTGCAATAGGCCTGGCTTCAAGCGGTACCATGCCTGGAAGTCGCTGCAGATTCTCTGTAATCACACAGCTGTTCCAGGGTTTGCTCTGGAGTGGAAACTAGAGAGGCAGTTTTCTTATAGCTTCAAAGATGTCCTAAGAGTAAAAAGAAACAAGCTTAATGGGAAACTAGTTTAAACATGAATTATTCAGTAAGACAAACTGGGACATTGAGCATAGGGAATGTGCCCATTTATTTCAGACATGTCAGCTGTTCTTTGATTCATGGTAAATAATTTCTTCAAGAAAATAAACTTTTACTTGTGAACAGATCAAAGTTTTTACCCAATTTCACAATGTGCTTACAGACTAATAGGTTCTTCTTGTTCAGAGGTTGTTTTCTAAGGAAAACAAAAAAGCATTTTCTTTTGATCTCAACCTGTTTCCTTCCATTTTAATGTGATGTTTCCTTCCCACATAGTTTGGAAAACTCAGAAAAAAACCCCAATCTCTATTAAAAGGTGCCAAAAAGAATATATTGTAATTGTATTATTTGGACAGATATGATTCTGACTAAATCCAGAGACTCCAGACTGATAGAGAACTTGGAATTTCCAAGAACTCTATTAAAGAATGAACAACTATTTAAAGGAATCACATGGTTTACGAATCATTTCACTCACCACTGAAATACAGCTACCTGTAGTGTGGAAGTCTGTAACTTTACAATGGCAGACAGTGACACTAGTGCACTACTGAAAGGGAAGAATACTTTAACCAACTGAAATAAGGGAGATTTTTATGTAAGCAGAATATAAATTATTCAGCTGCAACTGGCCAAGTCACCAGGGCGAATATCTCTACTCTTGTGAAAAATGCCATGGAATCTTTAATGACACAAGTGGTCAAAAATTTTATATCTCATCCAAAATATGACATCTCCATGCAGTCACACTGTGCGCTCATCACCTCACTGAGGCATTGATTCAGCACTGCCTTAGAAGGTAGTGTGCAGGCTATTGTCTCCAACCCTGCTTCCTGTAGCATGTGTTTCCTGTGGTCTTCCCTACGTTTCCTAGCTAGGTTCAACTCATCTTTGTTTGTGAGATCAGACAGGATCACAGCCTGATGTGCTGCAGATATAGAAGGAGCTATCTGAATCATAACATTATCATAAAGATGGAAAATAACTATTAGGTGATTTGCGTGTTCCCTCTCCCAATGTAGGGTTGTTCCAGACAGTCTCCCTGGCTTTGTTCAATCTAGTTATAAAGTGTGCCAGTAATGAGGCTTCCAGCACTTTCCTAATAAAATGGGATGATTGAAATGAAACATATTTCAGAATCCCTGCTGTACCTCTCTGAGAGCTACATTTATGGTCACAACTTTTAATATTTTAAATAATATTCAAATTAACTTATTGTTAATTAACCCCATTCTAGGAAATCTTCCTGCTATTGCTCATATTGCTGGAATGACTTTGTGCAATGTAAAATATTTACAAAGGGCCTAAATTTATACCAAAGATTTACAGATCTGTTGAATTAACACCAACTCTGGAGAACATCTGAAGAATCTACATTGTAAGAGTTATTTGAAAAAGCCGAGCGTACGCAAGGAAAGAAAATGGAAGTGTCCTGAAAGCAGAGCTGTGTGTCTTTTATGGAAAGTCTTCAGAGAATCAAAAGAGATACTGCATGCCCTCTGTTGTATCCACCAGGCAAGGTATTAACAAACTTCAACAGAACTTTATTTACAGTGGAAATCTCTTTACCAAGCTGTAGCTGCACACTCTGTAACTCTCCCAGCCTCCTCAATTCCTCCCCCATCCTTCCTGTTTCCTGTCCTTTCAGACTCCCAACAGCCAGTGCTCCCAGTTCTAATAATCACATGCAGCATCTAAACACCACACCCTCCAGCTAGGTCTGAGATTTTCTAGGAGCTTTGTGATAAAGTTATACATTTTTAACTATATATGAAAATATTCGGAGTATATAAAAAGACATATTATTAGCCAGGGGAATCAGACTTCAAACTTTTAAAATGCTTGAATGAAGTTTCTCTTGAACTCCTAAAGGACCAGTATTGGAACTTTGGCTGCTTATTATTAAATGATGCAGGTAACGGTACTTATGGTTGTACTGGAGTTGTAAAGAAGTAGTCAGGTCAGGAATGGTTCAATCAAAGGGAAAAAAATTAGGACCAATTAGCCAAATTCTCTCTTAAAGTACATAGATGCAACTCTGATTTATTTTAATGGGAGTTGTAAACATATATCTGAAGGCAGAATTTGGCCAATTACAGTCATGGTCACATGTGAATGCAGTTTGGTGTTAATGAACATGGAGTAAGAACAAAGGAAGACACCTTTCTGTTTAGTAAATATGTCTCTGCTATAATGCCTACCACAGCAGGAGTGAGATTGGAAATTATTACAGAAAAATCTCTAAATCCATTCACTGAATGCAGGAAAAGATAGAGTTATTCTAGTTTTCTTAGGCTCTGGTTATAACTCAGATTAGTGCTGGTATATGTGGCAAAGAAAAGTAAATGTTGTTGAAGGAGGTTCAACAAACAGAATTAAAATAACACTCAGGTTTCAAAGATTTCTCATGAAATGTGGCCTTATTCTTGTCGGAAAAGAAGAGCCTTTGATGTGACTTATTAGAAGTTTATGCTGGTTCCTAGTGGATGGTAAAGTTGCATGCACACAGAAGTATATTGTCCTGTTGTTTTGGGAAAATATCACAAAGAAATCAGTCTGGTATTGATACAATAATCATAGATTTGTTTCTATTTGTGCCTTTTATTATAAGAGTGCCTGCCATGAGAATGAGGTTATGTGGAAAAACAAAAAGCTGTGGGGATGATAGAGGCAGTGACTTTCCTTTTGTTTGAATGGTTCTTCTAATCAGATGATGACTTGAGGTGCAACAGTTTATAGTCCTACACTAATTTCTTAACATACAAGGGAAAATTTAGGCTTATACAGATTTCTGGAACAAGGAAAGTCAATCATATATTTTATATGTGAATTCACTGTTTGCCTGTCTGTTTCTTCCTTACAATGTTTCTTATTCATAGGTATTTAATACTTTATATTTTTTTATATTGATTGAAAGTGACTAGCACATCAAAGTATTCTCTTGTACCTAATAGCATGTGTTTCCTAAAATCTTACTTGTTATGGATATGAATGGCATAATTTGTTATTGACTAGTCACCTGCACAGATGATTGGTTTCTTTTAAAGTATTTTAGTTACAGGAGAGTGAGAAAATTTCTTAAAACAAACTTTAACTATGCATTACTTTTTTCATATAATTTGTAATAGGCAGATAGGTTAGGGATAGATGGGATAGCATCCACTGAGGGTTTTTATTTGATACTGTATAGACTGGTATTGTTGAGAAACAGAGAATTATTGAAATAATGGGAATTTTAAGGTTATGAATGGAAAAAGGTTGGCCTGTGGCTTATTGTTTGACACTTCAGGGAAAGACAGCAGCACCCTCCACCTGTTAATATACAGACAAACTTTATTCTGAACAAAGTATATGCTCACCCTTTATTCTGACCACCTAACTAAAATAATGTCTGTAAAGGGACAAGAGATGTGAAACAACACATTTACCTAGAGAAAACAGAGTTTCATTCAGCATTTTGTAAAATCAGCTCCTCCTGCACTGATACCTTTTATTTCAAAGATTGTTTCAGAACAATATTTTATGGCCTCAATGACTCCTAGATGCAGAGGTGACACAGAAATATGATCTCTAATAGCATGAAAGGCATTGCTATAATAGAGATGCCTTCACTCATTGATGTCATTGGCCACATTTTTTACTCTCTCTTTGAGGTATCTGTGGTTTGTCTGGTGACTTTTTGGTGCCTCAGTAATGTCGAGCCCCATCATTATTAAACCAATATTCATCAAAAGCAGCAGTCATTTCAAGAACCAATGGGTTTCATCTTTTTTGGTTTTCCTTTGTGTCGAACTCTTCTCTCTCCTATATTTGGAGATGCTGCTCCATTACTGCCTTAAATCTATCAAAGACCAAGGATGTTTTCATAGATTCATAGATTATAGGACTGGAAGGGACCTCGAGAGGTCATCGAGTCCAGTCCCCTGCCCGCATGGCAGGACCAAATACTGCCTAGACCATCCCATTTCTATTGAGAAAAATCAACAGAGTGTTTTAGCTGATGATGTGGCTATCATAATTTTACAGGGATCATGATTTCAGTGGTATACCTAACAATTGAGATGTACAGGAAGTGGAAATAATAGTCATAGTGGCAATTTAATATCATCGTACGTAATGGATGTTGCTCATTGGAAGGACACATACTGCATTAAACATACCAAATGATTTGTTTGGGTATGTAAGTGTGAGCGAACGAGGGGAAACAATCTGTTCTGCCTTTTCATGTCTGATTTTTTTGTAAACAAATCTTGCACATTGTAACAAACAACAATGAGTTGAGCTAATTACAGTACTGGAGAATAAGAAGAAAGCATTGAGAATCTTCCTAAGAATTATTTCTGTATTAAAAGAGACACCCCTTGTCTTATTCTAAGAGGGTTATGATGGGGAGTGCACCCCACACAGGCCCTGATGGGGTTAATGTGAGCAGCCCCTGCAAAAGAGAAAAAGCCAGACCTAATTGATAATGAAGCCTACTGAGGAGGGCCTGGGTGCTGACTATAAAGCCATGAAGTTTGTAGTAGAAAGAGGCTGCAGGGAGAGTCTGTAGTTACTTGCTGGGGGATAGAAGAAGTAAGAAGCTGTCCAGGGAGGCAGCAAGGAGTCTGACAGAGTAGACCTTGGCTGCCAGCTACAGGGTCCCTGAGCTGGAACTCAGAGTACAGGGATCACCTAGGCTCCCCTACAAGCCACCAAGGAAGGTGGGGTGAAACACACTAAAGTAAGAGGTATATGTACTATGGAGCCCAGAGACCGATGTAGTTTGGTTGGACTCTGTTCTCTCAGAAGGGGTGGACTAAAGCATGACTTGTCCGGAGGCCAAATTGCGAGACGAGAGACCACTGCAGTAAGCGAGCAACCTCGGCAGGGGGCTCCATATGGGGACAACCGCTGTGCTACGCCTGGCCACATGGAGGTGCTCCTGTGGTGAATTAACTCCTTTACAGGGACATTTTTGCATTTTACTAGAACTCAGGTACATTACTGACCAACTCAGCCTTTTGTAACTTGAATGAAAACAACTCCACATACAGAAGGGATGAAAAAGCATCAGATGAAAAATGAGAGAAACTCAAAATACAAGTACATTTTCTAAAAGCACTAGGTCAGGTCATCTCAACTTCCTGTAGCCCTGACTACTGCTTACTTGGTATCCACTATATTTAGGAGTATTTTAGGCATGAATAACAAAGCTCCCATAAACCTGCAGAACTATTGCCAGCACTTCCCTAAGGCTCTGATCCTACAATTGTGGAAGAAAGTGTCCACCTGCGTAGATCTCACTTCAGGACTGGGACTTGAGAAAGCTGGCAGTATCCCTGCTTTTTAGTGGCCTGGGTACTTTTCTTATAAACCTATCTATATGAGCACATGATGTAGCATACTCCTTTTTAATCTACATAATGTTATACTCCCCACACAGCTAGGGCTGCCAGGGCACCAAAAATCTTCCTTAAATTAATGATGAGATGAGCTTTTTCTAGGTCATGTTCCCTTTACAGTTCACATCATTACTAGACCATCCCCAGCTAACGAAAGGAAGAAGAACATTTGGATCATTGTCAGGGTATCTCAGAGATGAAATTGGTTTGCATCAGTGAATGGAAAAAAAGTAATAATTTAATCACATTGATCATCAAATGCCTTGAGAAAAACAGCATATTCCCATGTGTCCTATTGCAGTAGTACAGCAGAATTCTTTCTCATGGTAGTGTTCCTGCAAGATGGAAGAGCGTAAGGCTTTACAAAAAGCTTTTTCTGTATTTGCAAGTAATTAAATTGAAAAGTTTCACATCTGTTTAAAGGCATAATGGGAAATTGATGAAAACCCCACCTAAAGGAGTGAATTTATGATTCCCAGAACAATTAGGGAAATCAAGAAAATGAAAAACTGAAGTACCACCACATATTTAGATGTTCAACTGTAAAAGAGAAGTGTTTTATTGAATGTTTAAAATATAACAGTATTAAAAAAGA
The DNA here is from genome assembly GCF_027887155.1 of Malaclemys terrapin pileata. Classification (NCBI taxonomy): domain Eukaryota; kingdom Metazoa; phylum Chordata; order Testudines; family Emydidae; genus Malaclemys; species Malaclemys terrapin. The sequence goes on along the minus strand of NC_071511.1, from coordinate 94,235,210 downwards.
CAAACTTCAGAAGTAACCCCAAAATGAAGTATAATTGCGGAATCAATATATAACTTGGCAGTTCTAAGAAACATTCTTGTAACCTTCCATACTCACTAAAAAGTGAACAATGAATTGACAATGTATATTAAGTACAAATATTGAGAAAAAATAATTAACTGTGGGGGAGGCATATGACCTCTATGGTAATGACTGCTGAATTCCTGGGTCAACAGCCTCCTGAATAATAAATGTGTAGTTCACTGCTGATTTATGATTAAGAAAAAAATCTAGAATTCTAAAAGTCTTCCCACTGAATTACATTTATCATACAATCTAGTGAGTAGGAGAAACCTTGAAGTCAGTGCAAGCTGTAAACATGAACCCCAGGGTAGGATTTGGCCTAAGATGACTTTTTTTCATTAGTTTTATTTTTGTATTAATAGAAGGCATACTCCAAAAACAGTCTCAAGGAATAAAACAATCCACGGAGCAGGCTAAATCTACATGTCACTGCCATGCGATGACACAAGTTAAATCAGGTCACTGACAAAATATATGCCCCAATTCTTGATGTAAAGGATACCAGAAAAACCAGTTATTTCTATGTTGTGGTCCACTGGTTTTCTGTCACTCCCTTTACTTGAGGCCGAGGTACTGTATCATGTGTGTTTAGTCTCTCACGTCTGATTGGGATAGCTGATATTTCTAAATGCTTCAGAGCCATCAAGCTATGCACATTGTCAGCCTATGGAAATGCATGTTTGTATACTATTACATCCTCCTCCCTCTGATTGGCTCACACTCACTGGTTTTTCATTTAAATCATATTGGAAATAGACCGTGTCAACCTCCATGTTTGTATAGCACCTTGAACAATAGGCCTCTTGCATGGCACCTTTGGGTGCTACCACAGTACAAATAATAACAACACATTAATTAAAATAAAATAGGGCTGTGAGTGGCTCCAGTTGTGGTGGAAATTACACCCCCTGTAACTGGTCAGCTTCCCTTCCTAATTCACAGTGGCTTCCAGTCTCATTAATTTGTCAGATCCCTTACCCCCAACATAAAAAATAGCCCCTGTGTCAAACTGAACATCTGAAGGATCTGTAGTTTGGTTCTATAGTAATGGTTATCTTTGCTCACAAAAATCTAACAAGAAGTCTCAGGCGTCATTGCAAGAGTTTTTATGAGCAGCCACAGGATTAGGTAGCTCTGCCACAAACATTCCTATGTTAAAATGTACAAGCTAGTACAAGTATAAGGTCACTCTTGCAAGAGTAGAGACCACAGACCTTGTCAGTTCGAATCTAGTTCGAACCTCCGTGTCATCCCCCGCAGCCAACTAACTCGCAATCCCCATCCCACTGAGGAGTCATTACAGCTAAAGTCCCTCTGAGCTCTCATAACCCTGGGCTGTAGCATGTTCAGTCACTCTGTGGGGATGGCACATGTGCAGTCTGGTCAGCACTAGGCTAGGAGAGGATGGAGCATGCTCAGTGAGGATAGAATCTTTGTAGATTTTAGCTGTTAATATTGATGTTTTTATTGAGCATGTGCAAACTGCAATTTTTTCAAAGGCTTATAACTTGACCAGATATGCGAGGATTTTCCTGCGGTTGGCAATAGGCATGTCCTTGACACACAGGCGATCCCCTGTCAAATGTCAAGTCCCTCCTCCAAAGCATGGAGGTACTAGAGCATTTCTGAAAAAGTCTCAGGAATTTTTTAACATGAGCTAAACAATGTATATTTCCCTAGCTTCTTTCTCACAAACAGGTGGACCATTTTGGCTGAAAGTTTCAAAGAAAATTCAGCCTCAGATTGACAGCAGGCATGGAAAAATTCAGCACAAATAGTTAAAGTTTTGTAAAGTTATGAGCAACTGGAAACAGAGTCTTATAATGGGAAGTGTTGAAAAAGCCTCTATAATAGGCAGTGCTTCCAGCCCTACCTATAACAAAATAGAATCACTTTCAGAAGAAAATGCCAAATTCCTTTCACTGACTTAGTTTTCCCCAGCAAATTCTTCACATGGTATATCCAGTAAACTAATAAGTAACTTAAATTATGTCTATGCCAGGTGTTTCTGGCTCTGTCCACTGCACGTTTATTTTGGCATTATGGCAATTTGATTTTCCAGTTAGAAAACACCTGTCATTAAACAAATCCAGTGTTAATTTTGCTAATGATGCTATACAACTGAATTTCTTTGGGTTGTGGACTCTGCAAGCAAAGTCTTGAAAAACACTAATGAGGCATGCAGCTGTGTGACCCTCTGTCCTCCCCTCCACCATTCCTACTTCTCTCTGTGCTCTGATCTATTGCATCTTAGCTTAAACAAGACACTAAGCTTTTTGGTACAGGAAGTGTCTTCCCAGTGTTTTTACGGAATCTAGCATATGACATGACCCTGATCCCAATTGGTCCCACTGGGGGCTGTGGTAATACAAATAATGCGTACATCGTGAGTCTTGTTCTCAGATTTGGAGGAGGGGAGGAAGGGTTAAGGGAAGAGATCACTAGAGAGTTTGCACTTTGGAACCTTTCTTGGCTAATTTCTACTCAGGCATTAAGATGAATTTGTCTTATAATGAGTTCACATGAGGCTCCAGGGGGAAAAGGTAGCAGAAATTCTGCTGATGTATAAGAAAACTCTCAGCTCTTCTGTGTCTCCAGAAGAGGAGTCACTGCTTAGTGATCTGGTTCTCAAGTTAATATGTTAGGCTCTAATCTGGCAAAATAAATAGCCTTTCAATTACTTTTACAGTTGTCTTCAAGATCCCTGTATAGGAAAAAACAGTTAGTAACAGCATCTTCCTCACTGTATCTGCTCAGCCAACAGAAAGAAGAGGGCAAGTTTGCTCAAAGGACACTGCCTCAGTGTCTCACCTCATCAGGAGATCCCTCTCCTAATGGTAGGAAGGCAACCAAATCCACTGCAACCTAGCAACTGGCCTCTGCACATCACATGAGCCACCAACCTTTTAAAAAATGGCACATAGCCAATGAGGCATTCACTACATCTCTCCGTCCATCTGTCCTTCCACAGTAAAAAAATTCATTTATGAAACAGTACAATTCAGTGATACAGTGATATTGCAACAGCTTTTGTGTTTTAGAGGATATTAGTCTAAGTTATGGACATTAGAGAGAGTCCCTTGTTTTTTCTTTTCCAGTTCATCTCTTCAATCTCCAGTGCAGAGTTTCTGGTTAATAATACTTCAGAAAATAGCTACTTCACCCATTGCAGATGTTGTATGATTCTCAAACTTTTAGGCTTCTCATTAGATATTTGATCCATGATGGAGAAACAGACATAGGGCTGGATTCTGCTCCCCCCCAGGGTAAAGCTGCAGTAACTCTGTTAAAGTTGATTACCCTTATTCTCATTTATACTAAGCCCGCTTATAAGTATAAAGGGGGCCTTAAAGAGGGAGTAAATTAAGGCCCCTTTGCACTGCAAACACAGCATAAAAGGGCCTGTGCGTAACTGAGAATCAGGCCCAAGAAGTTAGTCCGGATTTACAGCAGTATAATGGCAGTCAGAATCTGGCCCATAGTTTCTACATATGTCAAATAATACAGAAGGAAAGGTAATTTTCAGGAGACACAGAATGAGTAACAAAGGGATTTAGATAGTGTTTTGTCAGGAGAAAAATTCTGAGAAAAAGTTGTGTGTGCATAGTCAAGTGTTTGATATTCACTTCACTATTTTAGCTGTAGTGTTTTGCTCTGATTGGGTCAGATAAGGTACATATGATGACTGCCGCTGTGCCCTGAATGGCTGAGGGTACAAGTTCTCCTAGAATGAATGAATTTGCATGTGTGAATGTAAAATCTGTTTCCTGTGAATAATCATGTACATAGATTTGAAATTCACTTTCTGGGAATGAATGTTCATGGAAAGTGAATACAAGCTGTATAAGCAAGGCTAATGCAACATTAATTTATAAATTAGAGTGATTAATCAAAGCTTTTTGTGTGTGTGCAATATTCACCTAGTTCTAATAGGTTTATTATCTTCCTAAGCAACTTCTTTTTCCATTTTTCCATAAGATTTTCAATGCAGGGTTCAGATTATGAAATTTAGTATAAATTGTTGGCGTGCATATGTTATATTAATGCATTAACCTCTTGCTTGGATCCTTTCTGGTCTTTGTTCTCTCTCCTCTGAATATTGCATATTTTGTCAGTAATGGAAGAAAGGGAAAGGGCAGAGAGAGGAAGAAGAGCAAAAGTTGGAAGAAAAAGAGGGAAATGGGAGAAAGAAGAAAAAATGGATGGTAGAAAAGAAAAAAATAAAATATTTGATAAGTGCTATCAGAGCTGACTCATGTGACCTATATACAGGTTAAGTCTGCATATGATTCCTGAATGTGCCTTGAAAGAGTTGTTTGTCTTAGAAAGGTTTTCACTGCTGCATACGGATGCATATAAACACATAGAGAACGTAGCCTAAACCAAGCAGCAGATTTGAAGGAAGATGAGATAGTACTCGTGATATGAAATAGCATGTTACTTTACTATGATCTGATTCTCTAAATTGGTAAATATTAAATATGGTATCAAGAATCTTCCTTCCCCACTCTCTGGTGTCCTTAGATGTTTACTATCCATTTTATTTATTTTCTAAGTATAATTAAAGATGTTAGTGCACATAATAATCTGCAAACCTTCTTTTTAGGAGCCATTTTTAAGTAATAAGAGGGGACAAGATGTTGAAGGGCACAGGAACGTAGTCAAATGAATTATTATGAAATAGCACCAGTTCTGGCCTCCCTTTCCATTTTTCCATGACAATTACATATCTCTAATGGCATTAAAATGAGAAGTTTGGTAGTCAGATTTTAACTTGTTCTTTAATGCATGGGAAACAAATACCCTTTAATTCTGGGATTCAAAGGCATTTTTTAGTCTAATATATTTTCTCCAATTAAGAAATGAGCTGTCCCATTTTGCAACCTTGATTAGCTATTTAACCAAAAAAGAACAGCTTGTTTGGGTAAGTAGCCCTGAGTTCTATGATTATGACCTTGCCTTGTTTTTAATAAAACTCACCTGAAAATCTTAGTGCTGCTGCCCAAATGTCTCAGATTTCTTCTCTACTTAGAGATGCATCTGTCTAATCTTTAGACAAAACCAGTTGTTTATGCTCTTCTGAGAGAACATGTGGGTTTACACATCCCTACACAGGTTGCCCAATTAACATTTGTCTCCTTGGATTACACTGACTAAGGCATAGAGTTGTTCATGCAACTTTTAAGTGAGTCTTCCTAACTTCACTGCTTTCCTTAAAGCGTTACAAAAGGTCATTAACAATTATCATTCCTTTAGTGAATGTTGCCTGTCAAAAAGATTTCAGCCAGATTATTAATCGCCACAACAGTGCTGAGATGGTACATACCTACTCTTGACTAGCTTACATTCCTTATCTCACTGTACCTTTGAGAAACATTTAGCCCTACATCACTCTTATCTTTAACAGACAGTCATCCACAATACTACGCATTGCCTTGTTTCTAACTGGGTGGCATCCATCTGATCGGTAGAGAAGATTTAAATGGAAATGAGTGCACTAGGCAAGCTTGTACTGCTATTAAGAAGTGTTAAGAGTGAATCCAGCCAGATGTCTATTTTTCTAAATTACAAATATGTTATATTTTGGATCATATACAGGCCACACTGATATAGCCCGAGTTTGAGATATACCTTATTTATCTCAGTGCTCTCAGATTAGGGGCCAAATTCAGCTCTCAGTGCAGTCACTCAACCCTATGGATGATGACAATATGGCTCAACAATAGCCATGGCAGGTATTTGAGTAAAAAATTCATTTTAAAAGATGACAATGCCTGGTTTACGTGCATACTATTCTGTGCTCTTACTATGCATACTGAAGTCTTACCATAGACAGACCTGGTGCAGACATACCTACATGCATTTCAAAGCATGTTATTTACCGCCGCTGCCCACCCCCACCTCCCACAGGGTGCAATAAATCCTTGATACTTGTTTCACTTTATCAACAAAAATATATTTAGATAATTTTTAATCTGCTAGTTGGTAAATCATTAATCTGCTTGCTGACCTGTAATGATGGACTTCCGTACATAAGAATGATGATAAACATGAATTTGTATTCTAGTAGGTCCAGGCCCCAAATCAGGATGGGGGCCTCAGTGTTTCAGGCATTATACAAATATACAATAAAAGACAGCCCCTGCTCTGAAGAGCTTCAGCCTAAATAGAAAAGACAGATAAGGCAGAGAGGGGAAAGGATGTAGCTTATCAACAGAGCAATCAGGATGATGGGTGGCAAACATGTGTTTCATTTGGTTAGTTGTCCATTTATATGTAGTGGGAGACGGTGTGGGAAGGGGGAAGGCATGAGGTACTAGGAGCATGGAAACAGGAGAAGGAATGGCAATATGGATAGGGGAGGGAAGGAGAAAAGGCAAGAGGGGAAGGTGGAGGGCAGCGAGAGTAAAGTTACAGCAGATAGACTGTGGTGGTGGGTGGAGGGAGTTGGAAGAATAACCACTCAGAAGCAAAACACAAGAAAAAAAAATTGAATACTATTATGGCCCACCGCTGTACTGGGATTAGTGTGGGGGGACACTTATAGTTATAGTTCTTGATTTGAATGGGACCATGCAGGAGCATGAGGGTCCACTCACACTAGTCCCTTTGCAGGACTTAGTTTGTGAGATCTGGTGAGATCACAGACTCAGAACATGGCTACAGGCCCTAACAGAGGGCATCAGTAGTCTGCTGAGTCCATAGGATGCACATTAACACTTTACAGTGAAATTAGTCAACTTTAGAAACTTTAGGGATTCGCAAAAGCCAGCAGTCTGACACAGGTGGTTTATAGCAAAAGGTGCAACAAAATTATAATCGTATGGTCATTTAAAGTGGTTTCTTCAGAAAAAAGGACTGGCTATGATCATTAATCCTTATTTAGTGCAGGTTTCACTACACATATTTACATGATAGAGTGTAACAAGCGTGAAGGAGTATTCAGAAGAAAAGTAATTTTGTCTGAGACGCCTTAGTCCAAGTTTCAGCCTGGAGGCAGTAATTATGGCCAAATTCTACTAAACTCACCTGGAAATATGGATTTCTGATTGTAGCCCTGACAGACCTTTAACTAATCTATGTCAAGTGTCACTGTAATGACAGTACATAGGGCCAAATTCTAAATATATTGGTCTAAAAGAGAGGAGAATTTGGCCCTTTAGAGTGCATTCTCTCAATAAGGTTACTCTATGATCACATACAATAAAATATGCTTACTGACTGAAAAGAGAATTCTTCTAACTGAGACTAACTGGAAGCCAGCACAAAATGGACTTTTTATAAGTGTCAGCATTTTAACAATAAATTTTTGTAGATTTTTCCTGTGGATCTGGAACAAAGCAGTCCCAATTACTAATAGACATCTGAAAATGTTAATAGTAAAGACTCAGTAATACTCCAGAAAGTTATTTGGATCCAGTCTCTGTTTGAAAGAAAAAGGATTAGGAACTCTGAGCCAAATTCTCATCTACACTGGTGTCAATCCAGAGTGATTGTAATGGAGTTATTGCAAATTTACTCTGCTAAGACTCAGGATAGAATTTGGCCCTATGCTCATTTCATTCTAATGGTCCATTACATTTCTACAGTAAATAAAAGTCTAATCAAAACACATTTGCATTAAAATAACAGCCTGAAACTGCAGACAAGTGCACGTTTCCATATTGCAATTCCTGGTGCATTGTAATACTGCCCTGTAGATTGAAACTTCTGCCTTTGGAAAGAGTTTTCTATTTCAAAATGCACAAACTGAGATGCTACGGCATATAAGGGTGGATTGTGCAAGTTTCAGTGGGAGGACTCAAGTTCTTAATGTTAAGCATGTGCTGTAGTGCTTTGCTGGATTGTGGCCATAGTGCTCTGGGCCTTCAGGGTCAAGCCCCTGTGCAGTGTCTGACTGAGGAACTGTGTGATTTGAGCAGGTATCTCGTCAGAGATTTAATCGCTACCCTGAGTTGTTATCGCTGTGTACCTTTAAAGAGCCCCAAAGCCCTTCTCCAAATGTTATCAGATAACATTTCATGGGACTGCCTGTGATTCTTGTCAGCATGAATGTTGTATGTTCAGCATCTACAATATTACACTATAGCTGTGCTATTTTAGGTTTCTCTCCAAGCAAAATTGAAACACATACCAGACCGCTTTGCTTGTTTGTTTGAAGTCTTTACTTCATTCAGGAAAAAAAACCAACAACCCTGCAACAAAGCAACTAGCCCTTAACAGTAATCACCCAAACCATGCAGTCATCCTGCCCAGACCTGAGAATGGGGAACAGCCCAGACAGCCAGGCTGCATGTGCAGGAAACTGAGTGTAAGTGGGGTTTAGCCTCAGAACGCTCAGCCTTGCCTAGTATTGTAGTGGCACTGGTCACTATGGGTCCAATCCTGCAAACATGTGTAACATGAGTAACTTTAATTGTTAAGAAGGCCACTCACATGACTTTAGTTGGTTACAGGATTGAGCCCTTTGGGTGGAATTCAGTCTAGTGCAGAGGTCCAACCCCAATCAAATTGCATTTTCACCCTGTTTTAATTGGGGTTTTAATTGGGATGTAAGTGGTGCACAGACACTGTGTTTTCATGGGAAAGGGTAAAAATTCCTCCCTTTAGGCTTCTCCCTTCTCCTTACTCAGAAAAATCATAACTGAAGTCAACAAATTTTGCTGGGGGGGAGGAGGGGTTCACTCACCTGGAGTTCAAAAAAGCTCAGACTTCCAGGGATATTCACCTTAATGGGTAGGTGAAAATTTCAGCCCCAAAGGTGAATTTTTCAGTAAAGTATGTGTGAGTGAAAACAATTGATTATAAGGAAAACTGTTTTACAAGTTTAATTAAAATCAGGCCAGAGCATCAGTTAGAGTTAGTCAGTGTAGCTCTGTTGAAGTTAAAGGAGCTACAGGGATTTATACCAGTTGAGGATTTTTGCCTGTACATGTGGATCACTGCATTTTGTGGTATTATCTGCTAGGGTGTAATTGCGGGAACAAATATTAAAGGTAGAAAGTCTCTCTGCTTCTCACAATGCACAGAATGACAATCATTGTAAAAAGAACAGGAGTACTTGTGGCACCTTAGAGACTAACGAATTTATTTATTTATTTGTTAGTCTCTAAGGTGCCACAAGTACTCCTGTTCTTTTTGCGGATACAGACTAACGTAGCTGCTACTCTGAAAACAATCATTGTAGTTAGAAATAAATCATCACATACAATAAAACAACGGCTATATTTTACCCTTTGATAATGTGGTTTCACAGGGGTTGGGTGAAAGGTGATTTAGTTTGATTCTCTCCCTGCTGTTTTTCTGTTTCAGATGGCAAATAATCCTTGTTCCAGGTAACATTCCATGCATGCTCTGCATGTCAGCTGGAGTCAGTCCCTTACAGTGACTCTGGAAAGAAGAAAAAAGAATCACTATCACAGCTATGGCAGCACCAAAGAAAGTTCTGCTCTCCTCCCCTCCCGATGGAGGCTGGGGATGGATGATTGTTGTTGGCTGCTTCCTCGTTACTATCTGCACTAGGGCTGTAACAAGGTAAAATAGCTTCTTACCAGGCTGACTCTTTGTAATCTTTTCTTTTCTTTTCTTAGAAAGAGAAAAATAAGAAAGATACTCTGTAATGGCTAATAGTTGAAGTTAAAGGAATCAATTCTGTCTGGACTTTTTACTATCCTTCTAATCTGTTTTGTTTTTGAAGGCCTCCTGAAATCTGTATGGGGGCTGGGACAGCTAAGAGATTAAGATTCCTCCAATATTAGTCCTGCTTAGTCCCTGATGACAGCTGTTATGCCCTGTCCAAGAACTCCTATCATCACCCTTACTATTCCGCACTATCAGAGTTACTTCATGCTGTAGTTGTTCAGTGGGGACTAGAGGAGGCAGTCAGGGTCTTTCCAGGACCTGTGTCTCTCTCTGACCTTCCTGTGATTTGTTTTGGCCAGTTCCTGTGGATTTGTTTGAATCTTGGGTATATCCGATTGAGCTGTTGTGTAATCTCTTTGCTCTCTACAAGCATTTCAGGTGCCATCCTGCATGAGAGCTATGACCTAAAGATAGGGTTACCATATTGAACAAATAAAAAAGAGGACCCTCCACGGGGCCCTGGCCCCGCCCATTCCCACCCCCAGCCCTGCCCCAACTCCGCCCCTTCCCCGCCCCAACTCCGCCCCCTCCTCCCTCCCACTCCCAGCCATGCGAAAAGGGCTGCCCGAGCGCTACTGGCTTCACGGTTTGCCGGGCAGCCCCCAGACCCTGCGCCCCCGGCCGGCGCTTCCCCAGCGCAGTTGGAGCCCGGGAGGGGAAGCGCCCAGCCGGGGGCGCAGGGTCTGGAGGCTGCCTGGCAAACCGTGAAGCCGGTAGCGCTTGGGCTTCGGGCAGCCCCCATGCCTCCGGACCCTGCACCCCCAGCCGGGCACTTCCCCTCCCGGGCTCCGGTGGTGCAGGGTCCGGAAGCATGGGGGCTGCCCAAAGCCCGTAGCGCTCGGCTCTTAAACAGAGCCGAAGAGTCAGGGGAGGAGCAGAGCCGCCGCGGCTGGAGGCTCTGCTCCTCCCCTGACTCTTCGGCTCTGTTTAAGAGCCGAGCTGCCCAAGCGCTACCGGCTTTGGGCAGCCCCCATGCCTCCGGACCCTGCGCCGCCGGAGCCCGGGAGGGGAAGTGCCCGGCCGGTGGCTGGGGTCCGGAGGCACGGGGGCTGCCTGAAGCCCATAGCGCTCGGGCAGCTCAGCTCTTAAACAGAGCCGAAGAGTCGGGGAGGAGCAGAGCAGCCGCGGGAGGGGAAGTGCCCGGCCGGCATTTTCCCTGACATGTTCGGCTTTTTGGCAATTCCCCCCGGACGGGAGTTTGATTGCCGAAAAGCCGGACATGTCCGGGAAAAACCGGACGTATGGTAACCCTACTAAAGAGGCCCTTCACCATATATACCTCAAGTATCCTAACTATGCAGGGAATATTTGTTGCTGTATTCCTCAAAAATAGAAGGAGAGAAAATAGGCTAACATACTCTGAAAAGCTCATCTATACATTTGGGGACAAGAAGGTTCCTTCTGCTGGTGTTGCTGTGTTTTATTTTTACTATACATGGGAGGATGGTCTATGTTAATATGAACATGTAAACTGTATGAGGGATATCGGAGACAGGCAGCACAGTATGTGAGGGGCATTGGAGCCATTTGAACTGGCAACACGATACAATTACAACTCTTCTTACCTACATAATGTATTTCTTTTTAAATAAAGCTGCCAGACCTGATGAAGGAATTGTGTGGTAAGTCTCATAAACACTTGTCTATAACCATGTAAATGTTGATCTAGTGCTACCATATTACTACAGCTACCTGAACTACATACTAACACTACAAGTTTTTCTAAAGGCAGTTTTGTCCCCATAATGTTTGCTTTATGCATGTGAAATACATTGATTTGCATTATAGAACTGATATAATTGATGCTATATTTCCTAGAACAGATGCATCTGAAATCTGGCTTTGAACTGAGAGACAGTTGATTGATTGGGGACAGAGCAGGAAGACCACCCAACAATCCTTTTCTTATTTCGCAAACTTGAAATATTCCTATTTCTCAATCAGATATTGGATGTGTGGATATTTTATTTTAAAGTATCAAAACACAGCACTAAATAGTAGTACGGTGCCACATAAGCAGTGAAGGAGACCATGGAATTCCATGGTGAATTTGAGATCAGACATAGATACAGCCAAAAGACCTGATGAAAGGGTCTATTTTACCAGACTATATTTGAGAATTACACTGTGCCTCTCATCCTTACTGATGCTTTCATTCCAACAAAACTCTTATTGTTTTTCTTTAGTAACATGTTCCTAGTAGTACATAAATGCATTTTATCCTAAAGGTCAATTTTGTTCATTCATGTGATATGGAAAGATGGCAGATACATCCTGCACTTTGATGTAGTGGATTCAGGAAAGAAGAAGAATGTCTGTATATATTCTTAAGTATCAGGGGGTGGCAGTGTTAGTCTGTATCCACAAAAATAACAAGGAGTCCAGTGTCACCTTAAAGACTATGGGTACATCTACACTACAGCGGGGAGTCGATTTAAGATACGCAAATTCAGCTACGTGAATAGCGTAGCTGAATTCGACGTATTGCAGCCGACTTACTCCGTTGTGAGGACGGCGGCAAAATTGACTTCTGCCGCTTTTTGTCGGCGGCGCTTACTACCACCTCCGCTGGTGGAGTTAGAGCGCCGATTCGGGGATCGATTGTCGCGTCCCGACGGGACGCGATAAATCGATCCCCGATGGGTCGATTTCTACCCGCCGATTCAGGCGGGTAGTATAGACCAGACCTAAGATTTATTTGGGCAAAAGCTTTCGTGGGCAAAATCCCCACTTCTGCACCTGAAGAAGTGGGTTTTTTTACCCACAAAAGCTTATGCCCAAATGAATCTGTTAGTCTTTAAGGTGCCACCAGACTCTTGTTGTTTTTGTATCTATTCTATTGCAACTCGGGCTAATGAAATCAGTGGGGCGTTGGCTCTGTCCACACTGAACTCATTGCGGGGTCAGAGCCTATGCCCAATCCTGCAGACAGTCATGCACACAACTTAACTTTATGCACATGAGTCTCACTGATGCTGTACTTCATAAGCTTGTCAGAGCAGGGGTTGTGTTATTTGATCTGCAATAGGAGGTACCTAAATAAATAGTACTAATAAGTCTAACATAAATTGGCATTAATATAGACAGGGTGTGTGTGTGTGTGGGGGGAGATTTGCTTACTATTTGTACTTTAACATTCTACCTTATTGGCCAGATTTGAAACAGATGGCCTCCTGTCTTTGTGTTCACAATGCATCCATGAGTATTTACAGCCACAAAAAGGGAGGGCTGGTCTCAGAATCAGTCACTGTATGTGAAGAGCCATTCAGAGTCTGTACTGTTAAATTAGCCAGCATTTTGGATCCTTTGTTCAGTTACAGTGTATGCTGCTGTCTGCAGGCATATGGGCACAGGATTCCTTGATTACTGTGAGTTTATTCCAACCTTTACATAACGGAATAGCATTTTGTGTGTAGGTCTGTATATCTATATGTCTCTGTAACCATGAATTGGAATCCTTCTTCTGCTATCAGAAGTCACTTAGGGCACAGGGAAGATTCTGCCATCCCTGTCTATCATGTTGTTTGCCGGAGTGGCTATCTTGTTGTGTTTCTATAACTTCACTTTTTTACAAGGATAGGTTGTTGGCTTACTGCTCAACCCCTTCTTCCCACAGCCCCCAATCCCCCGCAGCCTGGAGGACCGTAGACTACTTTTCATCTGGTCCCTCCCTACCCGTTGACCTGTCCTGCTTGGGTGGCCTTGCCAGGAGTTAAAGCCTCCTCTGTCATAGCTCTCAGGGTCATATGCAAACATTCCCACCACATTCAGGTGCAGTCCCCAGGGAAGGAGAAGTGTATCCTTGATGTGGTGGGAAGCGATGGGAAGGCCTCTGCATTCCAATGACCCTGAGAGCTATGCTGGCAGCATTTTAAACTTCTGGCGGGGCCACCCAAACTGGACAGGTCAAAGGATAGGGGCCAGACAAAAAAGCAGTCCCTAGGTCCTCCAGGTTGCGGGGGAGAATGACAGGCCAACATCCTATCCTTGAGAAATGTCTTGGTGCCAACTGACTGAGAGCACAAGGGGTGCAAAGAGTTTTATGGGGATTGCCAGGTCAAATATATACCTAATAATTCAGTAAAGGTTGGCATATAAAGTCCTTACTGAGAACCAGTAGCCCACTGATCCATCATAATCACTGCAAATTGTATGCACAGATAATATTTAAGAAGTTATGTCTATACTGAAAATGAGATTCTTAAGGCAGATAACCAGGAGGTGACATGTCTTGGATGACTTCCTTTCAGGAAGGGGGTAACAGACGCTTATCTCCCTGCCTGGTCGTTGTTTATTGTGTGTGCCTCAATGGAGGCCAATTTGCATACTGAGCCAGATGCTGATTAAGAAATGGCAAAGTCTACAGTAAAGTAGTAGACAGGAAGAAACAACCAGCAGGTAGTATCCTGTTTATAAATATGGGCAATGAATTGTTCTGATCTAGCTGGGAATGCAAACAGACACCCTGGATCTTTCACTGAGGAGGCAAGCTGGCAGCTTGACTTGTCTGATGAATGGAAGATCACAGCCAAGCCTGGTTGTAATACACTGGAAGGATTTTGGATAAGTATTGCTCTAAGATTTGAAAATAAGTCTAAGTTCTAGAATGCATGCTATGGTTTTAATTAATATGTAACCATTTGTTTCCATCACTTCTACTTGTTATCACTTGAACCTGTACAGTTTATTAAATAAACGTTTACTGTTTTCGCTATAAACATAACTAAATGCTGTGTGTTAAAGAGAGCATTGATCTGAGATGTAATTGGTAAACTGGGGTGTCCTGCTTCTTTGGAAGCAGCAATTCTGCGAATACTGCAAGTGTCTGGTGGACCAGGGGCTGAACATTCCAGGGAGATGCTTGGGGGAGTTTGGGGGTTGGAATGTGCCTATCGCTAATTTGTAGAGAGAGCAGGGCCTGCATAGGGGAGTTTTTGTGCTGCCCGTGGCTGATGCAGCCAGGGAGCTGACCTATGGCAGACACAAACAAGGCTTCCTCATGCTAAGGGCTGGTGGTAGCAAAGTGCCTCGTGGCCCTGGGTATCCCTGGGAAGTATCACAGGTTGAATGATAGGCCAACAACCTAGCCTAGTGAAAAAGTGAAGTTATAGAAACACAACAAGATAGCCACTCTGGAAAACAACATGATACACAGGGATGGCAGGGCCTTCTTCATGCCCTAAGTGACTTCTGATGGCCCAGAAGTCATCTGACTAATATATGTTAGTCCTTAAAGAGAGAAACAACAATGTAGGAATAGGATAATAATCTATGGGAGGTTAAAATAAAAGAGGGCAGTATAATTGTCTGCTCTTTTAAAGATTGGCTCTCCTTGTGGAAAGAAATATCTTCCTTGTCCTTGCCGGATTAAACTGATCTGTCTAATCCCACTATGAGGGTCATACTTGATGACCATTCTGCGACTCATTTGTCATTGTCTCATTTGTTCTTCTCTGATTCAATTAGACAGATATAAACCAGCCATATGAACTACTGTAGGAACTATCCATCCTATGTGCCACATTTTCATTTGTCATTATTTCCTGTACATTGAGATAGTCTCCATTTTGCAGATGTTTAATGACCCAATGCATTTCCCTTAGAAGTCAATAGGAATCTTTGCATTGATTTTCATAGGATTTGGAACAGACCCAAACCAGGTACCCTTTATCCTGGAATTTAACAGATCAGTATTCATGTTTTCTTTCCTAGATGCATCTCAATTTTCTTTGTGGAGTTCCAGACATACTTTGCTCAGGATTATGCCCGAACAGCTTGGATCCATTCCATTGCAGACTGTGCCACAATGCTGTGTGGTGGGTATTGCACTCTCTGAATAATAAATTGGTTTGTTCTTTAGTCCTGTGGGACACCTGATATTAGTGTATTCACAAGTCATCAGAGCCAGTGTAGAAAATTTCTGGTTTCAGGCTGGCTAATGACTTTTGTCCAGCACATCCTGGCTTTGTAGCCAAAAGGGTGTAGTATGTCCAAGCTGTGTCCCACAGCACAGTTTGGCAAGGAGGGGGCTTTTTTGTACCATTTTGTCTGATACTGAAAAGAAACAGAGCATTTTCTTGTCAAGTGATGTGTGTTTTAAGAAATGTTTTTGTGAAAAAAACCTAATGGGAAAGGTCATGGTTTAAGAGGCATTCCACTAGGACTTGTTTTACCTAGTATATTGCAGTTACATTTCAGACTTGACTGTGTTTCCTAGTTCCTTTGGTTCAAGTCACAACCACTGCATCCCTTCATTGAACTTTTTTGTGAGCAAATGTCCTGTGTGTTTTCTGTATGAAATATCCCCTAGGACAGTGGTTTTCAAACTGCAGGTCGCGACCCAGTACTGGGTCGCGGAATGTAAGGCACTGGGTTGCGGCGGCTCTGGTCAGCACCACCGACCAGGCCGCTAAAAGTCCCATTGGTGGTGCTGCCTGGCTAAGGCAGGCTAGTTCCTATCTGTTCTGACATCGCGCTGTGCCCCAGAAGGAGCCAGCAGCAGGTCTGGCTCTTAGGCGAGGGGGCCACGGGGCTCCATGTGCTGCCTCTGCTCCGAGCACCGGCTCCACACTCCCATTATCAGGGAACCGGCCAATGGGAGCTGGGGGGGAAGGGGATGGTGCCTGCAGGCAAGAGCTACGCAGAGCCATTTGCGTGCCTCCGTCTAGGAGCCGGGCCTGTGGCTGGCTGCTTCCGGGGCACAGCATGGTTCACGGTGCCAGGACAGGCGGGAAGCCTGCCTCTACACCCCAGGTGCACCACTGACTGGGAGCTGCCGGAGGTAAGCCCACACCCCAACCCCATGCTCCAATCCCCTACCCCAACCCCCAGCCCCGCCCTCAAACCTGGAGCCCCCGCCTACACCCCAAACTGCTCATCCCCGGCTGCAGCCCCAGCCCAGAGCCCTGATCCCCTCCCGCACCCCAACCCCCTGCCCCAGTCCTGAGCCCTCCCAAACCCAGAGCCCCCTCCTGCACCCCAAGCCCCTCATCCCTGGCCCCACCCCAGAGCTGCACCCCCAGCTCTGAGCCTCCCCAAACCCAGAGCCCCCTCCTGCACCCTAAACCCCTCATCCCCAGCCCCACTCCAGAGCCTGCACTCCCAGCCCTGAGCCCTGACCCCCTCCCGCACCCCAACACCCTACTCCAGCCCAGAGCCCTCTCCCACACCCTGAACCCCTCATTCCCAGCCCCGCCCCACAGTCCTCACCCCCGCACACCAACCCTCTGCCCCAGCCCTGAGCACTTCCCACATCCCAAACCCCTCACCCCCAGCTCCGGGCATCACCAATTTTCTTCAGCTGGGTCACCAGAAAACAAGTTTGAAAACCACTGCCCTAGGACACCCTTTCTGGAGTTACACTTAACTTTTCATGGATATCATTTAAAGATCTGCAAAGTACCGTGCAAACTTAGGTTCTGATCCTGCACACATCATATTGCAGGTAAAGTGATCTGCCCATATTCATTGCATTCCAGGATTGAGGTCTAAAATGTAGCCAGACACCTCTGCACCAACCACACCACATCTCATAGGCGAAGATGTGGGGACAAAGTTTTCCACCTGAAACTTTAAGGGAATTTTAAATAGGCAGAGAGAAGAGCACAAAGGTTTCCAGGATTTGTACTTCACGTGGGTGAAACTGGACTTTGACGCTCCACACTGGTCTTTGTGTGCAGGGATTTTAACTTTTAATATTGCTGGGTCAGCCTATTCCTACCAGAGAGGGAGATCATTTTTACAACTTATAGGTTCTAAGCTTTGCAGTGATGAGCCAGAAGGGCCATCTTTTCACAGAGTAGCAGTACAAATTCCAGACGTAGCAGGTTTATTGCTGCTGTAATGATAGGGTAATGAACAAAATGCTCCTAACCTAATCATTGGCTTTGCCTTCATTAATGGAAAAACAGCTTTGTCTTATAGTGGCATTGCCTGTATTAAAATAGCCATTGACTTGATTTTATGGAAAATAGAAAACAGCCATTCTGAAAGGGTTTTCGAGGAGGTCACAAACACCGTGACGTAATGTATGTGAATCTGAAATGTCAATTAGCTGCAGCAGCAGATCAGTGTTTTTCTCTTGTTTATCTGGCTTTGGTGCTGATTTTTGTTCCCAAGCCTTGACTGTGGTGGTGAAGTGCAGGTGAGTGCACACTGCATTCATTTACTAACTGCATTCATTATTTTTGAAGCCCCACTTGGAAGTTTTATCAGTAACCATCTATCGTGTCAAGTGGGCATCATGTTTGGAGGACTGCTCGCATCTGCTGGACTGATCCTGAGTTCATTTGCCACAAGCCTGGAACACCTCTACTTTTCACTAGGCGTGCTTACAGGTAGGAGGGATTCATAATGTTTGCCCCAGCCGTTACCTTAACATTAGAGGGACCACCACTGTCCCACTGACACTGCCCCAGCTGCAGTCAGCAGAGGCTCTCAAGCTGGAACCCCCTTGTTATGAAAGAATGACCAACTTGCAGAGCATTATGTGGGAGAGCTCCAGGCCTCTGGTATTTGCTCCTGATCTGAAATACCCCAGTTTTGGTGACTGGCCTAGCACACAGCAAAAGCCATCTGTTCAACAGTTGTGTGGCTGAGGGTAAACTTCTCAGATGATAAGAGGGTGGGAAAGAGGATTGTTTGCTTGTTTGTTTGTTGGTAGGTTACTGGCTGGCAGGGTTCCTTTTGGTGTCATGCTTTTGGAGTTTTGTTGTAATATAAATTATAGGTCAAGGCAGACAAAGCTTTGCATTGGTGATTTTTTAAACGATTTAAATCAAGGTAAATGATTAATAAATAAATGAGAGAGAGTCATTGCATCAGTTTCTTAAGTCACCATTGCATGGCTTATTTCTGCCTGCTCTACATTCAGTTAAGAAGCACAAATCCTCTGTTGAATGCATTATCCTAATGCATCCTCCCTTTGAGTTCAGCCACTGTGTTAAAAGAATACCCTTAGTCTGTCCTGTTTTTGTATAGTTGCTTGTACACTAAAGAAAGGGAGAGGCTGCAATAGTTATACCAAAATTCCTGCCTCATTAAAACTGCCACGGTAGCCACGGTGATATAAGCCTTGTACTTGGTCCCCTGCCGTTGAGTAGCAAGTTGGTAGAATTACTATACTTTGTGTGCTGCCAACAGCTTATTTGCTAAGAAAAAAAAAATTCCTTGTTACAGTGTGGTTTGCTCCTGCATTACAATGTTAATCCTCGTCCAATGTGTTCGTAACAAATAAAAAGGTCCCTTGTAACCCACAGCACCATGTCACATATCCTCCTACGGCACTGAGGCTTCCTTTATGAAAGCGGTTATGAATATTGAGGAAGAGAAGCAATGAAGCAGTGTACATTAAGTTGTAGACAGTCCATTTCACAAGCAGTGAATTTAGTCTGCAGGGAGTGAGTAGGGAAGAAATGAAGTAATAGTAAAAGGTTGGTAGTACTGATGCAGTGAGCTGACCTGTAATCTAGAGGGCAGTTGAGAACAACACTAGCTTTGTAGTGTCAAAATTCACTGCCTTTTCTGGGGTTTGGCTTTCTTCACAAAGAAATAAACAATGAGAGAACATAAAGTTCCATTCAAACCTTCCCCCCAAAAGTCACAGGTCCTGCCTCAAGACACCCAGGACATCTCTTTTATGTCTGTGTAAGATAACAAGCTGCTGGTCTCAGTGTGTCAATTTAATTCAGGGGTCGGCAACGTCTGGCATGCGGTTCACCAGGGTAAGCACCCTGGTGGGCCAATGGAGGCGGCGGGAAGCCATGGCCAGCACATCCCTCACCCGCGCCGCTTCTCACCGCCCCCATTGGCCCGGGACGGTGAACTGCGGTGAGTGGGGGCCGCGATCGGCTGAACCTGCCGCTTCAGCAGGTAAATAAACTGGCCCGGACCGCCAGGGTGCTTACCCTGGCGAGCCGTGTGCCAAATGTTGCCGACCCCTGATTTAATCCATTCAGCCCTCTCCCAGCAGAGTCAGCACCTGTTAGCAGGATGGAGTGTTTCAGGCCAACACTGATAGCCTGCTACATCCTGAGAGTCTCCCAAGCTTGTGCTTTCTGCCAATGGCAATGGGAGAGGTACCTATGTAACTGAGGGTGCCATTTATTTCAAAATGCCAGCCTGGAATAAATTTCTGTGTCTGATTCAGAAATTGCTGCAGAAATGCCAGCACTGATGTGAACGTCTGATTCTTGTGCATCTGTCCTTGAAGCTCTGTAGCAAAATCCATGAAATTGTTCCCTGCCCAGATGAATCTAATTAATCTACTAAATAGGAATAGCATCTTGTTCTGAGCCTTTTTAACCTCGGTTCTGAAAGTGGTCACAGCACCTTGAATAAGGACTTTCCCAGGGGATTCAAAACTGCACAGAAACTCCAGCCAGTAGAAATGCAGAATTTCTTCATCTTGTCAAAGAAAGTTTCTTGTAGGACATTTTACAGTAGAGAGAAATTCCCTATGCCACCCTTCAGAGATCTGCAAACAGACAAATCTGCCCTGAAAATAGATATTTGGGTTTGTAGCTGAGTGTAACACCGAGCAATGATCGTAAGACCAATGTGCCTGATGCAATGATCCGACAATCTAAATGGGAGGTCCCTCCATCCCCTGGCACTCAGTGATGCCTGGGTACAGGGCCAGGCTACTAATAACTGGCCGATGTTGCTGTGCTCCTATCTAGCCTGAGTACATGTTCATACGCAAAACTCATCAATCCTCACTGAGCCTCTGCATTGGTACAGTTTAGTGAGGTTCAACTATATTTGTTTGACTCGGTATCCCTGGTTTTTTCTTCGTGTTTTTATCCCATATTCACTAAATTGCGAAATGTGATAATCCACAAAGGGCCTCTTCATTATTAGTGCTGATGGGAGTGGGTTACTTGGTTTAATTTAATGTATCCTGTTACTTATATTCAGTATTAAACAACCTTCATTCTGCTTTTTTCCCTAGGAATTGGATTTGCACTTTGTTATTCTCCAGCCATAGCAATGGTGGGCAAATATTTCAACAAAAAGAAAGCACTGGCTTATGGGATAGCCATGTCAGGGAGCGGAATCGGTACCTTCATTCTGGCCCCTGTGGTCCAACTCTTGATTGAACAATTTTCCTGGCGTGGAGCCTTACTCATCCTGGGTGGTTTTGTTTTAAATCTCTGTGTCTGTGGTGCCCTGATGAGGCCTATTACTCTTAAGGAGGACCATAAACACCCTCCTGAGTTTCTTGAACAGGAGTATGTCTCAGAAGCACAGAAGCAAGACTTAAAGCGATTGTCTATCTGTTCACCTTTAATCAAAGCATGGTCCCATGAATGTCTATGCTGCTGCTCCTGGCAAGAATACAACTTCTTACTGATGCCAGACTTCATGGTGCTAGCAGTGTCTGTTTTATTTATGGCATATGGCTGTAGTCCTCTTTTTGTCTACCTAGTGCCTTATGCTTTGAATGTTGGTGTGAGTCATCAGCAGGCTGCCTTCCTTATGTCCATACTTGGTGTCATCGATATCGTTGGTAATATCACCTTTGGATGGTTGACAGACAGAAGGTAATGACAGACCCCAAACTAGTTATAAGCCTTTTCATGTGGGATAGCTAGGTGTAATGCTCTGTAAACATACATTTTGAGGACATTACAATGGCTTGCATTATTTTTCCAATAGATTAGCTCAATTTATGGTATTTATACAACTTTCAGAAATGCTCATTTTTTACCTTAGTTTTCATCTTTGAGTTAACTTATACTTTTAATTTTCATTTTTAGAAATGAATAACATTTGTCCAAAGTTGCTGTTGTCTATAGTGTAAATGTAGCTCAGTGTTCAGTGTATAGTAAGCATTACCTTCTGTGCCAGCTCTGTAGAGGATGTGATCTACTACTTCTGCCTTTCTATCTCATTTGTGCTGCTGTCATGGCACAAAAGGGATGAAAGATCTGGTACTGTATTGTAATGCATAAACACAAAAGGGCAGAGTTAAGGTTGTATGTGAATCTTAACTTCTGCATTTCCTGAGGTTTTAGTGCTTAGTTGTGTTTTGCTACCTTTACTCCATCGTGACATTTTGTTGTATGCAATGTCTATAATACTGGTGGCGAAGATCAGGTGAGTGTGGCAGTAGGTTATTCTAAAGGTCTTCATACTTATTCTTTCAGTCATCATACTTATTCAGATATTGGATATTTGAGTCAATATGAATTGTGGATTTGATTCTTCTCTCACTTACACCACTTTTAATTCCATTGCATCAGTACTGATTTACACCAGTAAAAGTGAGAAGAGGGAATAAGGTAATTTATCTTATTTTTGCAAAATATTAGGAACAGTCTTAGTGAGCTTAGATATAAATACAGAAGAGTACAGTAACTCCTCGCTTAACATTGTAGTTATGTTCCTGAAAAATGTGACTTTAAGCAAAACAATATTAAGTGAATCCAATTTCCCCATAGGAATTAATGTAAATGGGGGCGGGGAGTTAGGTTCCAGTGAAAAAATTTTCACCAGACAAAAAACTATATATAGTTTTTATATATACACGCACGCAGTGTAAGTTTTAAACAAACAATTTAATACTGTACACAGCAATGATGATTGTGAAGCTTGGTTGAGGTGGTGGAATATTTCCCAGGGAATGCCTTAGTGCTGAATGATGAACTAGCACTCAGCTGAGCCCTCAAAGGTTAACACGTTATTAATGTAGCCTCACACTCGACAAGGCAGCACAAATGGAGGGATGGGAGACAGAATGGCAGACAGAGACAGAGACACATACCCTGTGTGAGAGAGAGATGCGCGTTGCCCCTTTAAGTATGCTGACACCACTCTAAGTACATTGCCTTTTTAAGTAGATCAGCAAGTTGAGACAGCAGCTGATATGAGCAAGCTCCCTCTGTCCTGAGCCCTGGTGTGTCGTGCCCCCCGCCCCCCCCCGCTCTATGGAGATGTGGTAAGAGGGGGAAAGAACCAGGGGGGAGGGGGGACACCCTGACATTAGCACCCCTCTTCCCCCCCTACCCCAGCACAGCAAGCAGGAGATTCCCGGGAGCAGCTCCAAGGCAGAGGGCAGGAGTCGCACATGGCAGTGGGGGGAGGTACAGCTGAACTTCCGGCAATTGCTAGCCTGCTGGGTGGCTGCTGCACAGGGAACTTAGTGGAGCGGGGAGCTGATAGGGGGACTGCCGGTCCCTGGTTCCAAGCCCCCACCAGCCAGCTGCAACGGGCTGCTCTTTCTGCAAGCAGTGGACAAAGCAGGCGACTGCCAAACAACGTAAATAAGGGAGCATTGCGCAACTTTAAACAAGCATGTTCTCTAATTGATCAGCAACGTAACAACGAAACAACATTAACCGGGACGACTTTAAGTGAGGCGTTACTGTGTATGTTATTCAGAGAAAGTTTTAAAACAGAGACCAAGGGCTGAAGGGGCCTGGAGGTTGAACTACCCTCACCTCACCCAGGGTGGTCCCCAAGAAAACTGAGGCACATGCATAGTGTAGGGAAGCTTGCACTGCTGTCCTTACTGTGTGTTCTACGGATAGATAGAGAACTTCACTATCCAGGTTTGTCAATCCAGCACAGTGTTAGAGCCATCACTGGCTGGGTTTTGCACTTGGAAAGCTGTGTGTTGAGCCAGACATTAAAACGGTGCAGCATAGAAAAGACAGGGAACAGGTTAACACAGAAAATATCCCAGGACACAACCATATGTTAATTGCATGTGGTAAACTAATAGGTCTGGAAGTGAACAGAAACAAAGAAGAAATACACATGATTGACTTATCCTTCCTCTTTTTAAAATCTGCAGGTGTCTGAAGAAGTACCGCTATGTTTGCTACCTCTTTGCTGTGGGAATGGATGGCCTCTGTTGTCTCTTCCTTCCTATTCTCCAAAGTTTCCCTATGCTTGTGCCATTCTCATTTACCTTTGGGTATTTTGATGGAGCCTACGTTACACTGATCCCTGTCGTGACAGCAGATGTAGTGGGAACTGCTTCCTTATCATCAGCCCTAGGCGTAGTGTATTTTCTTCATGCACTCCCTTATCTAGTGAGTCCACCCATTGCAGGTCAGTTCACAGATGACTCTACTGTACTGTTTATACTGTTACTCCGGATTTACCTTCTGAAAGCAGAATGATTTATTATTTTTCTAGAGCTGGTCAGACACGGGAGGTAATTTTGTGCAGAAATTTTGTTCCATACATTTCACAGAAATTTCAAACACTGATGAAAAACGTAATTGAAAAATCAAGTTCTGGTAACTGTTGCCCATTTCTAATTTACAGCCATCAAAATTACCCACTTTTGTGGAAAAACACATTAAAGGGTGAAAATACAGAGCCTAAAATCATAGAACTGTAGGGTTGGAAGGGACCTCCCAAAGTCGTCTAGTCCAGCCCCCTTTGCTGAGACAGGACCATGTAAACCTAGATCATCCCTGACAGGTATTTGACCAACCTGTTCTTAAAACTTCCTATCATGGGGATTATTCTACAACCTCTCTTGGAAGCCTTTTCCAGTGCTTAACTATCCATATAGTTAGAATTTTTTTCCTAATCTCTAATCTAAATCTCCCTTGCTGTAGATTTAGCCCATTACTTTTGGTTCTACCCTCAGTGGACATGGAGAAAAATTGATCACTGTCCTCTTTATAAAGGCCCTTAACATATTTGAGGACTGGTATCAGGACCACCCCCCATCTTTTTTTCCCCCCTCAAAACTAAACATGCCCAGCTTTTTAAACCTTTCCTTGTAGGTCTGGTTCTTTAAAACTTTTATCATTTTTGTTGCTCACCTCTGGACTTACTCCAATTTCTCCACATTTTCTTAAAATGTGGCACATGGCTGGACACAGTACTCCAGCTGAGGGCTTACCAGTGCTGAATAGAGCAGGACATTTATCTCCTGTGTCTTACATACAACACTCCTGTTAATACACCCCAGGATCATATTTTTCACAAATGCAAAACATTGTTGACTCTCATTCAATTTGTTATCCACTGTAACCCTCAGATCCTTTCCAGCAGTATTAGTGTCTAGCCAGTTATTCCCTACTTTGTAGCTGTGCCTTTGAGTTTTCCTTCTTAAGTGTAGTATTTTGCGCTTGTCTTTACTGGCTTTAATCTTGTTGAAATCAGACCAGTTCTCCAATTTGTCAACGTAGTTTCAAATTCTAGTCTATGAAAATATTTAATAGTATTGGACACAGGACAAGTACCCCACTAGTTTGACAAGAACCATTTATAACTACTCTTTGATTATGGTCTTTCAACCAGTTTTGCACCCACTTTATAGTAATTTAATCTAGACCACATATCCCTAGTTTTCTTATGAGAATGTCATGTGGGACTATGTCAAAAGCCGTGCTAAAATCAACATATATCACATCTACAGCTTCCCCCCCATCCATTAGTCCATTAGCCCTGCCAACAAAGGAAATTAGGTTGATTTGGCATTATTTAGTCTTGACAAATTCATATTGGCTATTCCTTATAATACTGTTATCCTTTAGGTGCTTGCAAATTGATTGTTTCATAATTTGTTCTAGTGTCTTTCTGGGTACTTATAATTCCCCAGGTCCTCTTTGTTCTCTTTTTAAAAAGATAGGTACTACGTCTGCCCTTCTCCAGTCTTCTGTGACCTCACCCATTCTCCATGAGTTCTCAATGATAATTGCTAATGGTTCTGAGATTGTTTCAGATGGTTGCTTAAGTACCCTAGGATGAATTTCATCAGGCCCTGCTGACTTGAAAATATCTAATTTATCTAGATTCATAGATTCCAAGGCCAGAAGGGACGATTATAATTATCTAGTCTGATCTCCTGTATAACACAAACCATAGAATTTCCCCAAAATAATTCCTAGAATTTTCATATCTTTTAGAAAAAAATCCAATCTTGATTTTAAAATTGCCAATGGTGGAGCATCTGCCACAACACTTAATAAATTGTTCCAGTGATTAATTACTCTTAGCATTAAAAAATTACTTCCTGTCTGAATATGTCTATTGTCAACTTCCAGCCATTGGATCCTGTTATATTTTTTTCTCTTGCACTGAAGAACCCATTATCAAATATTTGTCTCCATGTGTAAGTAGTTGTAAACTATAATCAAGTCAACCCTTAACCTTCTCTTTGTTAAGCTAAATAGATAGAGCTTCTTGAATCTGTCTCTATAAAGCAAGTTTTCTAATCTGTTAATCGTTCTCATGGCTCTTCTCTGATCCCTCTCCAATTTATCAATATCTTTCTTGAATTGTGGACACCAGAATTGGACACAATATTCCAGTTGTGGTTGCACCAGTGCCAAATACAGAGGTAAAATAACCTCTCCACTACTACTCGAGATTCCTCTGTTTCTGCACCCAAGGATTGCATTAGTCCTTTGGGTTACAACATCATTCAGGGAGTTCATGTTCAGCTGATTATCTACCATGAGCTCCAATTTTTTTTCAAAAGCAACAAAGAGTCCTGTGGCATCTTAAAGACTAACAGATGTATTGGAGCATAAGCTTTCGTGGGTGAATACCCACTTCGTCAGATGCATGCCAGACAAAGTGGGCATTCATCCACGAAAGCTTATGCTCCAATACATCTGTTAGTCTTTAAGGTGCCACAGGACTCTTTGTTGCTTTTTACAGATCCAGACTAACACGGCTGCCCCTCTGATAATTTTTTTTTCAGAGTCACGGTTTCCCAGGATAAACTCCCCCATCATGTAAGTACGGCCTAAATTCTTTGTCCCTAGATGTATTCATTTACATTTAGCCAAATCTAAATCTAAATGTTCTTTAACCTTTAATTTAATATAGACCACATATCCCTAGTTTGCTTATGAGAATGTCATGTGGGACTATGTCAAAAGCCGTGCTAAAATCAACATATATCACACCTACAGCTTTCCCCCCATCCATTAGGCTATTAGCCCCGTCAAAGAAGGAAATTAGGTTGATTTGGCATGATTTAGTCTGTTTTACTTTGTGTTCCTTCCACCTGTTTGTTAATAACAACAAGAAGTCTGGTGGCACCTTAAAGACTAACAGATTTATTTGGGCATAAGCTTTTGTGAGTAAAAACCTCACTTCTTCGGATGCATAGAGACATCTGTTTGTTAATATTTATTGTGTTAAGTATCTGGTCACAGTTTGCCTTTTTAGTGAAGATTGATGCAAAATAGGCATTAAACATAACAGCCTTCTTGAAGTCACCTATTATTAGCTCACCTTCCCCATTAAGTAGAGAACCTATACTTTCGTTCATCTTTTTCTTGTTCCTAATATATGTAACCCTTCTGCCCATCTAAGTTGGCAGCAACAAGGGCCGGGTTCTGTATCTAGGGGTTCCGTTTCAATAACGTGATGCAAAACCGGCTTGAGCCCCCACCCAGTAACCTGGGACAATTACATACCACCCCCTGAGCACCTCTAAGAGGCAATACTTCCCCTCTCGCAAGCACGGAGTCTGAGTGTAGCAGAAAATGTTTAATAACATGAGGTAAATGACATCAGCATTAAATTGGAAAAAAACACCACAAACAGGATTCCTAACACAAACCATGAGCAAAAGACCCAGCCCAGCAAATTGGGCCGTGTCCTTTCCCTTTGGTTCTTGACTCCAGCAACCCAAAGATCACCCAGAGTCCCCAAAGTCCAACACCCCCAAAGTCTCTTGGGTCCAGCAACTGCCCAAAGTCCCAAAGGTCGAACAACCCCCAAAGTCTCTGTCCCTGATCAGAGCAGCACCAGAGTAAAAGGGGGCACACAGGGTGTTAAGGGGCACCTTACATGATCTGAGGCTGACCGGCCGTCTCTCCGTAGAGTTCTGCCACAGCCTTCACCATGAGCCAGTCCACTTCCTGCCATCTCACAAACTGCTCTGCTCTACGAGCTGCTCCACTCCGCTCACTGACCTGTAAGCCACTCCAGCCGTCCCCACAAATAGCTCCACTTGCCGTTCCTTGGGCCACTCCAACCATCCCTGCAAGGCCCGCGCCGCTCGCTGCTCCTCCTCCAGTCATCTCCGCAAACTGCTCCACCAGCTGCTTAGCTTCAGGCTCCCCCACTAGTTAACACAGCACTCAGCGATCTCAGCTCTTAGTAACTTTAGCTCTTTTGTGATTTCAGCTCTTAGTGATTTCAGCTCATAGTGGGGGAGCCCCAGTGCTGGTGCACCATTGGCCCAAAGTGAATTCAGCTCAGCAGCCTGTAACTAGACTTCTAATAGAATCAAAGTTAGCTCTGACATTCAACAGTGGAGAGAGAAGATGGTATAATTGGTGTTTCAGAAGGGTCCCATACCATCAGGTACAAATATCTGTCCCTATCCTCTCTCAATTCACTGGGTTGTGGAACCCATGTCCCTTGTCTAGCAAGTGCTACTTAGGTGATGGTGAGATCCTCTGTCATAAAACAGTTTCATTGTCCTTGATTCACATAACTAGGGTAAAAACACTTTATTCCTCCTGCCCCAATAACAGAGAAACTGGGGATCCCACCCCATCCAAAGTAACCACTATCAGTTGCTGTTGTCTCATGCCAGGCGGGTGGGTGTGCCTATGCAAACAAGATCAGCCCTGGAGTTCTTTTCCACACTCGCCATAATTCACCACCAGATGTCAGGGTAGAGCTCATCCTGACTCCGCTTACATCCATTTATAGAACCTCTTTCCATTGCCTTTTATGTCCCTCGCTAGATGTAACTCATTTTGTACCTTAGCTTTCCTGATTTAGTCCCTACATGCTTGTGCTATTCTTTCATATTCCTCCTTAGCAAGTTGTCTGTTTCCACTTTTAGTAGGATACCTATTTGATATTCAGGTCACTGAAGAACTCCTGATAGAACCACATCGGCCTTTTGCTGTCTTTCCTTCACATTGGGTTAGTTAGCTGTTGTGCCTTTAATATTAACTCTCTGAGAAACTGCCAGCTTTCCTGAACTCCTTTTCCACTTAGATTTTCTTCCCATGGGACCTTACCTATCAGTTCTCTGAGTTTGTTAAAGTCTGCTTTTGTGGAGTCCATTGTCCTTATTCTGCTGCTCTCCCTCCTTCCTTTCCTTAGAATCATGTAATCACATTCACCCAAATGGCATGAAGAGCCACAGACAATCCTGATATGAATCCTGTGGAGGTCAGGACATCCATGCAGGGTGCATCCCCTCCTCAGCCCTGGCAACATAGCTCTCTACACTGCAATTAAAAACCCGTGGCTGGCCCATGCCAGCTGATTTGGGCATGAGGGGCTCAGACTAAGAGACTGTTTAATTGCTGTGTAGATGTTTAGACTCAGGCTGCAGCCCAAACTCTGGGACCCTCCCGCCACACAGACGCCCATGACAAATTTTGGTGAGAAAAGAAAACACTTGGAGCAGAGGAGAGCATCTGGCCCATATTAAAAACAAAAGTCCTCCTCCAATATTGTAAAGAGGTAACAAAGCCAGAAGAGAACAGAGGAGATTAGCAGTTAACATGGGCGGTGGGTGAGCCATGGGCGCAAGGAGGCTAGCCCCTGGCCCAGCCCGCCCCTTCCATCTGAAGCCCCACCCCCTCTGCCCCGGTAGCCTGAGCACCCCCAACCCAGAGTGCCAGGCGGGCGGTGCACTCCCCCTGCCCAAAGCACCGACAAGCGGTCCCAATGCCGGGCAGTGTGGCCCCAACCCTGGAGCGCCAGACAGTGTGGCCCCCACCCTGGAGCACCGGGTGGTACAGCCCCAGAGCTGTGGGTCCCCCTGTGCTGGGGGGCTCCAGCCACCCCAAGTCCTGGGCACAAGCCGGCTGCCCTAGCCACAGCCACAGCCACAGCAGGCTTTCCGGAAGAGGAGCAGCCTGCCTGGGCTAGGGCCAACTCGCTAGCAGAAGGGAGCCTCAGGGCAGAGTGTGGGCAGGGCCACATGGGGCTATTTGGGGAGGCCTAGCCTTCCCCAGCCTATGATATGCACCGCCCATGGTAGTTAAAAGAAAACACCTTAGTGTGGCTTTGCTTTTCAGTTTGTGTATTTTTATAACATTTTCAAATATTAACAGTCCCGATGTGTTCTTCCCTTGTGACTGATCAAAGTAACCTCTCTTTGATGTTTCCATTGTGTCGGTGAGGAAAAGATCCCTGTGGATTAGTTGTTTTCTAAATGCTATGTAAAATTCATGTGGGCCTTAGCACTAAGTGACGGAAAAGAGAAAGGAAAATAAATAAACAGTATTTGAGTCCACTTGAGCCCTGAGCAGAGGGCCAGTGCATGACCTACACATCACTTGGGTCCCACTTAAGCCCTATTTTGATGGAGTGAATTCAGCACACTAAAAACAAATGGAAATTCAGGGGCATACAATGAAATAATGC
This sequence comes from Malaclemys terrapin pileata, assembly GCF_027887155.1. NCBI lineage: Eukaryota > Metazoa > Chordata > Testudines > Emydidae > Malaclemys > Malaclemys terrapin. Next base: position 94,205,180 of record NC_071511.1, on the reverse strand, counting down.
AGCACATTGTTATTTAATTGTTTCATGTAGTTCAGCAATATAAAAAGTGCAAAAATGTATCTTTTGCTGTGAAATTAAATACCCTTGAGTTTTAATCAAAGGATGTTTTTTTATAGACTTTAGGATCCAGAGAGCTTTATTCATCCATTTCAGAAATGTGGCATGGATTAGGCAGTGGGGTTTACTGTTGAATTTCTTTAGTGTGGGCTGGCAATAGTCTATTCAATTCTATTCAGGTTCTCAAGTAGCCATCATCATCACCAGGATATCTAAACACCATATCTCTTGCCAGTTTAGTTTAAATTTCTGGCTTGAAAAATGAAGTAGGGATTAGGACAATGATGTCCTGATCATTCCACAGAAAGGATTTATATCCATTTTGAGTGATGTGGGAAGATCAGCGATTCATAATGCCTTCCTTGAATAGCCATAGTACAGTATGTGTATATATATATAATGTCTTTCATTTTGTATTTGCTGTTCACTCCAAGTTCAAATTCACGTTTGTTTTTTATGCTTTTTAATCTGATTTGTCACAGCAAAAATATGAACTGAACATTTCAAGTGACACACAAGCCCAGACAAAGTTTCTGGGTGGGGAACTCATGCACAGAATAGCATTTACTCCCAGGATAGATCTGAGCACATTTTCAGACTGTCAGCTAAATCAATGCTTTTAGAGGATGTTTATATAGGATTGTAGGGAAAACGACAGTGTCCTTTTGTGATGGGGTTATGTTCTGAACAAAAGCTTCTAAAAACTTGAGCTAAGTGTGATGAGGTCATTATGTAAGATATTTGTTTTCTTTCCCTGGAGGCAAACTGTATTTTAACTGATGTGTCAGCTATATATGCTTGTCACTTAATCACTGTTGTATGTGATAAACTGCAGTACGAATGCTGTACCGTACAAGGAGTTTGTAAACTATTACAGACCTTACAAATTATTTGTTTTCCTATAGGTTGGCTGGTGGATACAACCAGCAGCTACACTGCATCATTCATTCTGTGTGGATTTTCTATGATATTCAGTTCAACATTACTGTGCTTTGCTAGACTAGCAAAGAAAATCAAAAGGACACAGCTGAGGTCACTTGGCAGAGATACTGACCCAAAACAGCAGATCTGGTCAAATGGAGCAACAACTTATTCTGTGTCTGGAGATTTAGATCAAAAGGATGTAGAAATATTGGCCACTGAGGCAAATAGCTACAGCAACAGATGACAAGTGCCATCAGGCTTTGGTCTGCAGCACAGCCATGGCTAAGAGAGATGTGACTGCACATGCTACACTCTTGAAGATATATTTCCCCAATACAATGAAAGAAACAAGACATATTTCAACTAGATTTTTCTCTCATATTTTAGTAATATTAAAACTGCGATTTATACAGCTCTAAAGCAAAGTTAGATACAAATGAGGAAAGTTCTTCAGTTAACGTGTGCAGGATACTTTCTGAGTCAGTAATGCTGGCTCCAGAGATAATAGGATGAATCTACTGAGGTAATTGATCATAATCAGAGGTAATTTACATGACCATCACAAAGCAAAACTGAACAATAGAACTTGGATTGAAACTGTTTGAAAAACAGGGCTGATGAAATAAGCTTTTCAGTGCTGCACTCTGTTTTGTGGACTGACCAGCAAAAAAATGTTCCATGCTATTGGTCTTTGCCAAATGTTTGAAAATCACTGTTACAAATGCCAATGCTATTGTTAAGGAATTCTGCAGGAGAAGTTGTGTTTTAGACCATATAGAACATTATTTCAAAGTATCTCTGAAGCAGCTTTAATTTTACAGTGTGCCTAAATTTTGTACATAACTAGAATGCAGCTTTATGAGAAATATGATTCTTACAGCTCTGTTCCCAAACTTGCTACAAGATATTTGCCCTCTCCCACTTCAAAGATCCCTGGAGGCTGGATTTCTAGGGGGTAGAGTTCCAGTTCAGGTATTATCCCCTGTTGCTGATCCCTTTTGTGAACAGATGGGAAGGGAGTCTGTCACTGCCATCCCAGCTGGGCTCTAGAGCCCAGTGTGTTTGGTTTGTCCTTCCAGGGTTTTTATGCATGGGACCAAGCATACTGAAATGTAAAGGAGCCAAAGCAAATTATCATTGCCTGAAATCCAAACCAGACCCAAACCCCGAGAGATCCTTTTCTCTAGAACTCCAGGGGCCAGATCCTCAGTGGATGTGAATCCATGATTTACAACAGATGAGGATCTGGCCCTAGTTATTTTTGGCTTGTTTGGGCCAGCAGACAACTGCTGACGTTTGCTGCTGATTCAGACTCATTGTGTTGGGGAAAAAAACAACAATACAATTGGGTGCTTCAGAAAAGCTATGGAGTAAATGTAGCTTGTGGGTACATTACTGATACATTCATCTATTAAATAATAAAAAGAACGAGGAGTACTTGTAGCACCTTAGAGACTAACAAATTTATTTGAGCATAAGCTTTCGTGGGCTAAAACCTACTTCATCGAATGCATGCAGTGGAAAATACTGTAGGAAGATATATATATACACAGAGGACATGAAAAAATGGGTGTTGCCATACTAACGATAACAAAAATAATCAGTTAAAGTGCGCTATTATCAGCAGGAGAAAAACTTTTGTAGTGATAATCAGGATGGCCCATTTCCAACAGTTGACAAGAAAGTGTGAGTAGGGGAAAAATTAGCATGTGGAAATAGTTTTTACTTTGTGTAATGACCCATCCACTCCCAGTGCAGAGGGGCGTTGCTGGCACATGATGGCATATATCACATTGGTAGATGTGACATCAGCCACACTATCAGAGGCTTGTTCACCTGCAAATCTACCAATGTGATATATGTCATCATGTGCCAGCAATGCCCCTCTGCCATGTACATTGGCCAAACTGGACTGTCTCTGCACAAAAGAATAAATGGACACAAATCAGATGTCAAGAATTATAACATTCACACCAGGTGGAGAACACTTCAACCTCCCTGGTCACTCAATTACAGACCTCAAAGTCGCAATTCTCCAACAAAAAAAACTTCAAAAACAGACTGCAAGGAGAAACTGCAGAATTGGAATTAATTTGCAAACTTGACACCATTAAATTAGGCTTGAATAAAGACTGGGAGTAGATGGGTCATTACACAAAGTAAAACCTATTTCCCCATGCTAATTTTTCCCCCTATTGTTACTCACACCTTCTTGTCAACTGTTGGAAATGGGCCATCCTGATTATCACTACAAAAGTTTTTTTTCTCCTGCTGATAATAGCTCACTTTAACTGATTATTTTTGTTATAGTTAGTATGGCAACACCCATTTTTTCATGTCCTCTGTGTGTATATATATCTTCCTAATGTATTTTCCACTGCATGCATCTGATGAAGTGGGTTTTAGCCCACGAAAGCTTATGCTCAAATAAATTTGTTAGTCTCTAAGGTGCCGCAAGTACTCCTCGTTCTTTTTGCTGATACAGACTAACACGGCTACCACTCTGAAACCTATTAAATAATGGCACCCTTCTACATTTCCAAAATGCTGTTCCAAAATGTAACAGATGGGTGACATCTAAACTCTGAAATGAAGGTTGTTTCTATGTTTTGATACTGTATAAGGTTGTGTTCTGTTTGTTCTCAAATTGATTAGAGTTCAAAGAATTTTCATGAACACTGAACTAGTATTTTTATTTGTCATCTACAATGTATTCAGTAGTTGCTCATGATTTCCTAGTCCTCTGTAAATGTGAGAAGGGAAAGTGACAGTGATCACAGCATATAAAGCTGATTTAGATCATCAGGGGCTGATGGTATATACTTTAGGGGCTTAACACTATATTTTTTTTACTGTTTTTATAAATAGAACATGAGTTGACTAGATTTATTTGTCATGCATATTTCAGTATAAAATATTGAGACATAAGTTGACCTCACTGTTAGTGTTCTGAGAAGGTATTTATTATGGGCATCATGTTACATAAAGCTAAAGAGCCTGATTCTGCAGTCCAATTTAGCTGCACAGAGCATAGGTAAGGGGGTTGGCATGCAAAGATAGCTTAAAAGTAACCTTTGCATTTCACTGATATTACAGCAGCTCTGTGAAAGGGCTGGTACCCCTGTTCACGGACTGCAAAAGGCCCAGGAGCTGAAAGACACAGCCAGACATCCACATATAGCATGAGGGTGTCCCAACCACATACCCTTTCTCCTTGCTGCTCTGATAATACAGAGGGAGAATGTAGTTTGCTGACTCTATGACACTGGAGGATCACTCTTTCAAAGATGACCCTCTATGGGCCAGTTATGCCAGTAGTGCAATGCAAAGTGGTCATACCACGCCAGTGAATCTGGCCCCTGGCTTTAACATAATCCTTTTCTCTTTGGAAGCCTGTAGTTTTGTACTCTTTTAGCTGTTTGCAGTTTATTCAGTAGTGCTTTATAATTGCTGCAGAGGAACTAGAAAGGCTACTAAAAAGTGTAAAAAACAAACAAAAATGGGTATTAAGTGGAGGAAATCACACCTGGTTTAAAATCAATGGAATATTGCCAAACAATAAATGTCTGGAAGGATTTAGATTGTAAGTATGGTACAGCAGACATACCTTAAGCAAAAAGAGCCATTTTTTAATAAGAATGGCCATACTGGGTCAACCAAAGGTCCATCTTGCTCAGTATCCTGTCTTCTGACAGTGGTCAGTGCCAGATGCTTCAGCTGGGAATGAACAAAACAGGGCATTATTACTGAATGATCCATCCCCTGTTGTCCACGCCCAGTTTCTGGCAGTTTAGAGACATCTGCAGCATAAGATTGCATCCCGACCATCTTGGCTAATAGCCATTTCTGGACCTCTCCTCCATGAATTTATCTAATTCTTTTTTAATCCAGTTATAGTTTTTGCCTTCACAATATCCTCTAGCAACAAGTTTCACAGGGTACGGTGTGTTGTGTGAAGTACTTCCTTTGTTTTGTTTTTAACTTGATGCCTATTAATTTCATCAGGTGATCCCTAGTTCTTATGTTATGTTAAAGGGTCACTTCCTGATTCTCTGTCTCCCTACCATTCGTAATTGTATAGACCTCTATCATATCCCCCCTTCATCCTCTGTTTTCTAAGATGAACAGTCCTAGTCTTTATAATCTCTCTTCATATGGAAGCTGTTCCATACCCCAAATAATTTTTGTTGCCCTTCTCTGTACCTTTTCCATATCTAATATTGTTTTTGAGACAGGGCAACAGAACTGCACACAGTATTCAAGGTATGGGCGTACCATGGTTTTATATAGTGGCATTATAATATTTTCTGTTTTATAATCTGTCCCTTTCGTAATGGTTCCTTACATTCTGTCATCTTTTTTGACTGCTGCTGCACATTGATGGGATGTTTTCAAAGTACTATGCTGTCATTCAAAACACCTATACATCAAAGAGTTTGGAAAATCTCAGGTAAGATTCTAACTCCTGTCTTCACTTTGTCCCCTTCTGTTTGCCCATCTTCTGCTTACTGGAGAAACTCCCACAAGCTGCCATAAAAAAGAAACAATGTTAATGCATTGTTGTTGTGTATGTAAATTGTGCTAGGAAAATAAGTTTGTTGCTGGATGATCTAACCCAGGGTCCTTCTTTCAGACTCTGCCGGGCTGCCCTTTCGGGCAATCCAAATAGGACTACTCACATGAGTAAGAACTACTTGCCTGAGTAAGGCTTTGCAAGGTCAGGCTCCCTTCTTGTATTTTAAGGAAAAAAGAAAAGGCATTTGCAGTCACATTTGTTGATTAGTTTTGTTTTGTTTGTACATTTGGGGCATGTAAATATGGAGGTAGAAAATACGGTGGTAGTCTGTTAAAATGGCAGTGTGTTCAGGGACTCTAAAATTGGCTGTAGAATACATTGCTATCAACACATTTACCCCGAAATGTGACTAAAAGTTTGACTATATAACTATTTATGACCAATATAGGTCGTATATTCAGCATCTTGGGAAAATGTATTGATAGGAATGAATAAGAGTATTTATTGTATTATAGATCTTCAGTATTTTATAACAGTAAGTGGAACTTTCCAAAGACATTTACGTTGAAAAAAGTGCAGTAATGATTATACGTCTGCACAAAATTAAAATACAGCAAAGTCAAAATACCAGTGCTTTGTTTATGTATTGTTAAATTTAAATATATATGTTTATAAGTTGTATGCATCTTGTTTACCAGCATCTTGGCAGACAGTGAATGTAGCATGTGTTGGTACTGTTACACCAGAGACTAAATAAAAACACATATCGCTCACAAGAAGTCAGCTTTTATTCAACAAACCTTCTAGTGTCTGATTCTGCTCCTGCTTAAGCCAGTGGGGAAAATCCCAGTTATGAAAATGATATTTAAATAGCACTGTGCAAACACATAGCAAGAAACAGTCCCCCTCCTGAAGAGTTTGTGGAGGCACAGAGGGGTAAAGTGATTGCCAGGAGTAGAACCCTGATCTTTTAGGTTCCACTCCAAGATCCTATCCAAAAATTTGGGGTATAATGTTGTCCCTGAACAACTCACATTTCTTCTGTGCTGGAGAAGCCTGAAATCTCTTGATTACTATATCTACAAGACTTTGTAAATGGCAGATAATATATACTCATTAAGTTAAGTAATAATAAATGGAATTGCTCACCAAGTAAGGTACTACTCAATGTGAGTAAGAGTGGCAGAATCTGGTCCTTAATCAGTTGAAAGATGTTGCTATATTTGCAGGCCCTTTCATGTGTTAATTTTGTATTTTCTTTTGTCTTGTGCTTTTGCAACTGTGTAGACAAAAATGCTTGTTTGTGTATGGCAGCTTTTTATAGCATAATGATTGGCACTTTATACATGCCCAGAGGGTGCAATGTAAATCTTGATGGAGTAATAAATAGATGGGTTGATCTCTAAGAACACAATTTTTTAGGAGACTGGTACATGAGCTCAGTTTGCAAAACTAAATGTGTGCTTAGGAACAATTCCTATGTTTGGTAAAGCAGAATTTAATAAAATTAAAGGCCCAGTCCAGTACCCTCTTGTTCACATGAGGAGTCCTTACTCATGCGAGTAATCCCATTGTCTTCAAGGAAGCCCCTAGTATGAGTAAAAAGTGTTCAGGAATAGTCAATAACTTTGAAAATTTGAATTAAAATTAAGCTTGCTTTTACAATCACCATTGTGTGTGTGTGTTGTTAATTCACCATATGTAGAAGACTTTGTGGTTCTTTCTCACACACAGAGATAAACGGTAATTGTCAAGTAGTGTAGGCATGAAATGGAGGAGATATAAGATATGGATCTTATTCCTGTTGCCCTACGCCAAATTGGAATGGCTACATTGCTATCATCCCCAACTGCAGCTTCCTCCCACCCTTGGCCTCCCAGCCACATCCTTACCCTTGTAACTTGCTCCCACTACACATAGTCCAAGCAAGCTCCCTATCATTCTTTAAATCACTCCTGAAAATATGCCTCTTTCATTAATCTTTTCAATGTAATTCTCCCTGAAGCTATCCCATCAAACTGACTTCTGGCACTTTAGACATGTCTGAAGTGTTTGTCTGCATCTGAAACAGATTGCAAGCTCCTTGAGAAGAGACCCATGAGAAGACCCCCAGCTGGTACAAATCAGCGTAGCTCCATTGACTTCAGTGCCACAGCCCAGCAGTGGATCTGGATGGTTGATTGTTCAGAGATGACCACACTGGTAGAGCTTTATAAATAATTATAATTTCAGCTGGTTGAAATAGGGAAGGGATGGGAAGAGAAGAGAAGAGAGGGGGGAACAATAGTTAAAAATGTTAATGTATTTTCCATTCAGTGAGGTTTGAACCTGACCCATTTTTTACTTTTTCAATATTTATCACAATTATTTTAATCAATTTGTTTATCAAAATTGAAAAAAAATCTGGATGAAAATGTCATGAAAAGTTGAGTGAAAAACAAACTTTGAAAAAATCATTAATTTTGTCATAAAAAAATCATTTTCAATAAAAGGTAATTTTTCAATGAAAAAACTTTATGTTTGAAAAATTTCTACCAGCTCTAATAATAATTAATGAATAGTCACTCTGCCTGCCCACAGCCTAGCACAGATACGAAATTATATGGTGAATATACTCTATAGTGGCACTTCTGCCGTGTAGACCCAAGGGTTTAGTTTGCCAAACTTTTACAAATCTTCTAAGAAAACCATTCTATTAATTAGGCATCCTGACTAGCCAAGCTGGTGCCTTGTGTGTTCACTCTAGGCTACATAAAAAGAAAAATACTCTAAAGACCACTGCCCTACACAACCTGCTCTTAAGGGACCACTGAAAAGTATTCCCATGTGATTTCCAGTTCAATTTTGTTTGACTTTCAAATAAAGATCACTTCTACTATGCAAGTGATTTTTATTGATCCCTTGAGTGTGTCCTTAAGATAGGTTTATGATCCTTGTCCTCACCTGGTGTAAATCAGCATACCTCCATCAAAGCCAGTGGAGCTTCACTAACTGACACCAGCTGAGAATCTGGCTCTCTGTGTCAATGTTCATGCTTACAAACACTGTGTGGTGTTATATAGTGGGTGCCATTAGTAAGTAAACAAATACTTCACTGTGGCATTACCTTCAATATTTCTTCTACTTCGAATGTAGGCTATACTGAGGCATTTATATTGGAGTGTGGTAAACGTTTACTTTTTTACAGTGCCCACTGTGACTGGGTTCTGCTTCTATCAAGTATATACTAGAAAAGATAAACAATGTAGCCACAACTGAAGCTAAAGCAATTTAGAAAAATATTATGCTACTGATGGTGCTAAACTTATAGTGTGCAAATGAAGCCTAGAGCGAGGTGATGCAGCTTCACAAATTGTACTGGAGCTGACTACTTTTCTTGTATTTTTAGTTCCATAAAAAGGAAACTTCTACAACTTTGTGTTCTTTGTTCATATTCTTCACCCACTGAATTAACATGGTTACCACTTCTATGTTCTGCATATGCTTATTGCTCTAAACAACTGAATGTACAGGGCTGGGTTTTCAGAAACCATACTAAATGCCTGGCCCATTCCTCATAAATCAGTACCCACTGGCAAAAGCATGTTACCTGCAATGATGTCAAAAACCCAATCTTAAACTGTTTCGGATCAGTGGATTTTAGCAGAGGGGGCAGAGGCAATAAAAGCACAACTTCAGGTTAGGATTCTAGGATTCTTATTCTGAATTTATTTCACTTGGAAAATGAATAAGCAAGAAGAAGTGTTTGAAAAACAGGCAATGGGGCAGATTCTCCACTGGTAAATCAGCATTGACTTCAAGGGAGCAATGCCAATACATCCCAGCTGAGAATTGGCCCACTGTCCTAAACAAACAAAGAAGCCAGACCAAAAAAAAAAAAAAATCAGAACACTCCTGTCCCCTTTGAACTTGGAGTTATTCACACAAATCCTAGGCTTGGGTGGTAAAAATCAGCATGGCTTCAGTTTGCCCAGCTTTTCTAAGCTAGAAGATCTGTTCTATAATTACATAGTGCAGTTTCTTCAAGCTTTGCCCTATTGAGAAGCAGCAGGTGGCTGTGAAATGCATGGTAGTATTTTTCAGGGATTTTCCATCTGTTTAAAGATGTACATCTAAAAAATGTGCCCTGTTTAAGTATCAGACCCAACAGATAAACAGAGCAGTGTTCACCTCTTTCAGTTATATTTCATTATGAATAATGCCAAAGGCTCAGTCTCTTGACAGCACAAAACTAAGCAACAGAACCACCTGGTGGGGAAGAAAATCACTCTCCCACATACAAAACCCTCCACTGATACAGATTTGCTGAAATATACAGTACATCCCAGTACCTAAACAAGTTAATACACAAGTTATAACCTTTCCTATGTGAGGCCAGTGTTTTTGGTTTTTTTCTTCTTCTACCAACCTTAATGGTCCTTAATTTAATTTAATTTAATTTATGTAATGATAGAAATATATGTAATCTAGCACCTGCACTAAGAAATAGAAATAATATATGTAGTAAGAGGAGGCCTTAGACATAAACCCTTGTATCAGAGGCCTGGTATGAGGCCTAAGGCCTGAACTAAAGTAATGGTCAAGACTTTGCTAACATAAAGCAAAGTTAAGCTGTGAGCCAGAGGCAGGCTCTGCTCACAGAAGCTGGCAAGGAAAGGGCTGATGCTGCAAAAAGATACATACCTAAAAGGTACTGGACACTAGATATCAGAACATTCGGATACTTGCACATTCCACACAGATAACAAGGAACAGGTTGACCCATCCCAATGACAGGGCCAAAAGGGGAATATGATGGATAGAGTTGTTTTGTTCAAACCAACATGTACAAGGTGAAAGGCAGCACCTTACTATGTAAAGGGATTGTACCTTGCTACATAGAGGGGTTGTACCTTGCTACATAGAGGGGTTGCACCTCAATACATCAGGAGTGATGTGTAATCTGTTTGTACCTGTGTATAAGAATGCATCCCTGAGTGGATATCTTTGTCCAGCCTAAGGGGCAGTGGAAAGTCCCGCCACTGACTGAGCTGAGTCCATTGTCAAGGAAGCACATAGCCGCACCTTAGCAGCACCTTGGACTTCGTTTGCTGGGGAGCTGGAGACTGTGTTTCTCTTCAACAATAAACCTGGCCGATATGCCTTCGTACCTTACTAGAGTTTGTGGTCATTGGGGTTCTCTCGGGGTCTGCTGTATCTGTGCAGAGCTGGGGCAGCACACAGAGGGAACACACGCACGCAGCCGATTGATATCAACATTGAACAGAGCAGAGCACCACACCGGTAGCATTTGACAACACTGGTGACCCCGACTGTTGATCTGGTGAGTAAGCGAGCTGTCCGCTGCAGGAACCGCGATCTAACATGGCAGAAAACCTCGAGCTAGGGAACCCCCTTATCCCCTCCCTTTATATCTCCACAGAGTTTGATAACTCGTGAACCCGCTGGATTGCCAGTAAGGGCGGTCCATATGAATTTAAAAAACAAAGTGGGGAAACATGGACTGGCATATGTAGAGCGATGGTAGAAACCGAGGCTCTAAAAAATAAAAGTAAAAAAGCAATAAAAGAAGCTACACCTCCCTGGAATTCTCCCACCGCCCTTGCAGGGTGGCAAGCAGCCCAGAGACAACCAGTACAGGAACAGAGTGAAACATTGAAAACAGCTGCAAGTAACCTACAAAAAATACATGTGCCGTCCCCTGTTATAAATATTGGTGGTAAACAGCAGGCTTCAGGTAGCTACCCTGTGCCTGAAGAATGGGAACAGAAGTGGAAAAAGGCGGTCCTAGTAAAATTAAAAGATGAAACGGGGCCCACTGCATTGCAACCACCACCTTATGATAAAAGCTAGGTTTCAGTTAAACTTAAACTGAGACCTAGAATGGTGCCTGTCAGAACGGGACAAGTAAGTGCACAGAAGGAAAGAGTAGCAAACAGTACTTTCACATAATTGGTAAATCAGATGAAGGAAAATATGGAACAGTTCACAGAGCACATTTGGAGACAGGAACTGCGACTCAATCGCAGGGGAATGAATAAAAAAGAATTTCATAGTAAAAAACCAAAATTAAGTGGGTTAACACCTAGAATTGATGCATTAACACATGGAGTTGTCCAAAAACAGTTAACTGCAGCAAAAAAGGGCACTCCCACCATCCCTTTGGCATGCACATAAAAGCAACAGACACTGGGGGAACAAGAGCAGGTAACTACCCCCATTCTCTTCTCAAAGCCGGGATAAAAACCAGGGGTGCGGTTCCTAACTGTGCAGGTTCCCAACTGCTTTGACCCATGGAACCACACTCCGCACTCATATCTGAAAATAGAACCTTCTTTCTCAAATATTTTTACATACCGGTTAAGATTTTTCCTTTATATGCTTTCTCGGTTTGCTAAACTTGCTGCTGCTGCCTGTACTTTCAAATATCTTCATAAAGTTAATCTCTCTTGGCTCAGGTCTCGCTACCTTCCTAGGTTGCTCTTCACCCCCCCCTTTCCCCCGCCTCTCCTCAATTCTGGTCTCTTTTTGTTTTAAAAGTTAAAAGTTATAGTTTTTACAGAAACCTCCAAAAAATAAAGCAATTGAAAACAGAATAAAACAAAAAACAAAACAAAAAACAAGGTAAAAATTTTACTTTAAATAAATCCAGTAAATTAAGTACTTTAACCCTTCAGGAAGCCAACAGCTGGAATTATTCCTAACTTTCTTGAAGATATGGTTGCCAAGCAACAGAAATGTACACTCTGCTTCTAATCCTAACCACTCACTAATATTTGAAACATGGACTTTTCTTATTTCCATATAGCAGAGTTTTAAAATAATGTTAAATATAAAATAATGCAAAATTCCTTGTTACCAAATTAATACAATACATTTAGCAAATATTAATATATTTTTATCAATTTATGTTACAAGTTTTAAATAAGGAAATAATTTGTTTATTCAAATGTTTAACCCTTTTTATTTTATTTTTTTTGTTTTGTTTGCCTTACTTTGTATAGTTATGAATAGAATTCTGGCGCCATTTGTTTTTAATTGTAAGTTTGTCCTGTATGTCATGTGTGTTGTTCTGTTGTATGTTGTGTGTGTCACGTAACTATTTTTTATTATTTTTATTTTTTGTTGCAACAAAAGTCAATTTTATACCCTTTTTAAAAAAAATATGTATATGTGGTACCACATTATTTTAAGATCATGGTTGGGGTATAATCATAGTATTATTAACACCAATTTTTGTGCAAAGTTCAAAAAGGTTTCGGTTACAAATATATGTACATATATTTCTGCCTCAACAAATAATGCAATTGTATACAAAAATAATTCTCTTATCAATCACAGTTTTGTTTTGTTTTTTAAGTTTTTTTATTTGTTATTCAAAGAAAAATGTAAGGGAAAACCTCAACATTAAGGTAAAGATAATATTAACAAAATGTTAATTTCTTGTTTGGGCTTTTCATAAACTTGTTTGGACTTTCAAATATAGTTATAAGAATGTCATAACCAAAATGTTTTAAAATAACAATTTATGCATAAAGCTAACCAAACAATTTGAACAGGTTTCCACCTTTGGCTCCCAAACATAACAAAGCATCATGAAAGTATACCCTCATATACTGTATTTAAAATTTATTTTGATTTAATTTTATAGTTGGTTTAATTTTATATGCTTTTCTTTCGTTATGTTATGTTACTGGGAAGCAGTGGTTGTTAAAGTTGTGCTTCTAAACAGTTAACAAGAGTGAAATTGGTATCACAAGCAAATTAACTCTAAAAAGCTTGGTAAAAATGAAACAAATTGTTCAGCAAGGGAAAGCAATACACCTTCTCATGGAAGATTGTGAGCATTTATTTTAGCTGTTAAGCATTACATTTAGTATAAAATATTAGTAATGCCGCTCAAATGAAAATAAATGTTTATACAACAATTGCAAAAGTATAGCTTGTGTTATAAAAAACTCGGTCCCTATAATATTGTCCCTATTACATTGTAAACAAACTAAGTTAAACTTTGTATTAAATTTGGGTTACTGAAAACAAAAACAAACAAACAAACAAAAAAACCCAAAAAACTTTACTATGTTAACTAACAAAAATTGTTTAAGTTGCATCCCACAGACCAAAGACGCCAGAAAATATCACACCCTGAAGACAGCAGATGATATCAGTATACAGTAAAGAAACCCCCAAGCATCAAGAACAGAAAAATGAAATGCTTTATAAATAAGAGACTGGTCAAATACACCTCTATCTACCATATATAAACAATTAAGTTAACAATCAGCTAAAAAACACTAGCTGGACCAGGATAAGCCGTCATTTAATTTCAACTTGGTTACTATATAAAAACAACTGTATTATTGCTGTGCTACTGTATTATTGTTGTACTGTTGTCTTATTGCTGTATTGTATTATTGCTGTACAACATTTACAATGTGCATAACCTTGCTAAACTGTTTAACCAACACACAGGTAAAAATCAATAAACAAATGGCAGCAAACAACATGAAGGCAAGAAAAAAACAAATTGGTAAAAAAATTAAGTTACACAGTAACTACAAATTGGGTAAACAAATTCCCTCTTAGTACCAGTCATAATTTGGGTTACTGACACTGCATCCTAACTGATGCACATGTTATTCAAAACAATCTTGTTCAGTGTCTGGATACCAATACTAAATCCTGACACAGCACTATTTAATAAATTGGTTACTGTCCAGTCAGTAGATTATCTAGAAGACAGCATCCATAAGAAACCACTGGATCTATGTCCACTACTGGTGTATCGCAAAGCCATGGAACAAAGAAGCTAGCCACTTCTATTTCCTGCCCAGTAAAGCTAACCAGAGGGTGACAACCAGCAATAGGGTAACTTATAACATGAATGGACAGTACTGTGTAGTAACTAATTACAATATATTTATATATAAAGGCCTCAGTGATAGTGTCACTACTCCAAATTTCTGTTTTACTTCTCATATAACATAGTCCTGTGGAACACACTATCACAATCCCTATCCCAGTATTTCAAAACACTCAGCCTACTACTAACGATGAGACAAGTGATAACTGGAATTGCCCTAATGGGAGTGTGTTTCTATCTGTGTCACCAAAGTAAAAGGGCCAGAGTACAACACCAGACTGGAAAAACATGGTTATGCTTGGATATAAGGTGGTATCATATGTACACATACGTACTATACATATATGCCCATACACACTACAAATATATATGCCATATCCATATAATTCATATATATTAATTATTTGGAAGTGCCTCTAAGGCTCAATCATAGTACTACATTCCTTAGTCATGGTCCTGGGCCTAACATTCCCAGGCCCACCATAAGGGACTAAAAGAATAATTAAATAATAAAATCTGCCTATCAGTCGTACATGGGAATGTGCAGACTAAAAAGACAGATGGGGCATGAGTGTATGAATGGTAAAATAAGATAACCACATAATAGTGTTTAGCCCACTGGGTTATCTTTAGACCATGCATTATGCTTTTCCGGGACGATTGGTAAACATCCTCCCCTTAAAAAGACAAAAAGTGGGGGAATGTAGTAAGAGGAGGCCTTAGACATAAACCCTTGTATCAGAGGCCTGGTATGAGGCCTAAGGCCCGAACTAAAGTAATGGTCAAGACTTTGCTAACATAAAGCAAAGTTAAGCTGTGAGCCAGAGGCAGGCCCTACTCACAGAAGCTGGCAAGGAAAGGGCTGATGCTGCAAAAAGATACATACCTAAAAGGTACTGGACACTAGATATCAGAACATTCGGATACTTGCACATTCCACACAGATAACAAGGAACAGGTTGACCCATCCCAATGACAGGGCCAAAAGGGGAATATGATGGATAGAGTTGTTTTGTTCAAACCAACATGTACAAGGTGAAAGGCGGCACCTTACTACGTAAAGGGGTTGTACCTTGCTACGTAGAGGGGTTGCACCTCAATATGTCAGGAGTCATGTGTAATCTGTTTGTACCTGTGTATAAGAATGCATCCCTGAGTGGATAGCTTTGTCCAGCCTAGGGGGAAATGGAAAGTCCCGCCACTGACTGAGCTGAATCCATTGTCAAGGGAGCACATATGTACTGGCTAGCCGCACCTTAGCAGCACCTTGGACTTCGTTTGCCGGGGAGCTGGAGACTGTGTTTCTCTTCAACAATAAACCTGGCCGATATGCCTTCGTACCTTACTAGAGTTTGTGGTCATTGGGGTTCTCTTGGGATCTGCTGTGTCAGCTATCTGTGCAGAGCTGGGGCAGCACACAGAGGGAACACACGCATGCAGTCGATTGATATCAACATTGAACAGAGCAGAGCACCATACCGGTAGCATCTGACAACAATATATGGCTCAGATTCTGAATTTTTTTTGAGAGAGATTTAAAATTTTAAACTATTTTGAATTGGTGAGTAGCTGTACATAAAATGTGTGGCTGTCTGTCATATTCAATGACAATTCATGTTCTCCTGTGGCTGCATAGTCCTAGCTGTGAGGAGCGAGGTTGGGAACAAATGTCACATAGGAATGTGTAGATTCCCGCCGAAGACTTGGCATGATGTGTGGCCATTTTTTCAATGAGTTTTTTGTATCTGTCTTTCTCAAAGTGTTTACATACCTTTATTGATTGCTCTCCATTCAGGTGTGGCCTTGACTGTGTCTAAGTTATCTATATTTATGCTTCATGCTTTGAGATTCTGTCTTTGAAGTATTTACATTTACTGCTCTTCCTGTGCTTTCTGAGTTTCATCTCATGATAGAGGACTTTTTCGGGAATCTAGCCTTACCCATTCTGGTAATAAGATCTGTCCATTTAAGCTGGGCTTTGGTAATCATTGCCTCAATGCTGGTTATTTTTGCTCCTTCAAGAATGTTAATATTTAATATAATAAAATATCCAGGAATGTGAAGGCTATATACTTTAACATTAGATGCATAAACATCAAATGTATAGGCTTCACATTCATAGATTTATAGAATTTAAGGCCAGAAGTGATCATTAGATCATCTTAGTCTGACCTCTGGTATATCACAGGCCATCACATTTAACTCAGCTAGCCCTGTACTGAGTCCAATAACTTGTGTTTATCTTTTGGCTAAAGCATAACTTCAAGGCATCTAGTCTTGATTTGAAGACATCAAGAGATGGGGAATACACCACTCCCTTTGTTCCAATGGTAAATCACCCTCTTTGTAATAAAAATGTGTTCTGTATTTCTAATTTGCAATTATCTGGCACCAGTTTCTAGCCATTGGTTCTTGTTTGCCTTTCTCTGCTAGATTTAAGAGGCTTTTGGTGCCTGGTATTTTGGAAATTTCTGGCCAAGATCTTTCTCCACAAACAGCCGCATTCCTACTCCTTCCTTCCTCAAGGTTCATCTTGAGGAGTTTCCCGAAAACTGTCTCCTCCCATAGCAGGAATTGGGGGAGGGGGCACTGCAGAGAGGAGCATAGCCTTCCTACACCAAAGGGCCTTCCATAGGGAAGGGAGCCTCCAGATGTGCAGAGGCAGCCTGATGGAGGACTGGCCCCTCAATGCTACTCTGCTGCCCCCTTCATCCTCTTCCCTGAGCAGGATGGCTCAGGTGGAAGCCATACCGCCATTGCTGCATGGCTGCGCAGTCGCAGCTGCGTAGAAGATTTAACAGAAGATGATGTTACGTGAACCAGCATCAAGCGCAGATGAAATATCTCACTCTCATATCTGTGAGGCCACTCAGGGATCATGCTCTGGAAAGGCTGTGGTTCCTGACTTCATCTCCTCTTCTTTCCAGCAGTTCTCAAACTTGGAGAGGGAAAGAGGTGGGGTAGGGATAGTCCATTTTGTGGATGTGACACTCTTCCCCGCCCTTCACGCCACTTTCTCTTCTCCCACAGGGAGTCCCTTCCCTACCTCTACCACCCATTCTGGGTCACCTCTGTTTTTGGAAGTGGAAGAGACAATCTGGACTTTAGTTCTAAAAAGCAAGAAAGGCCTCCTCCCCTGCCTTTTCAGAGAGAAGAGGTGGAAGTGTACTTTTTTGACTGTGTGCATATGGGATGGGATATATCAATTTTGTGAGAGATTCTTTGAGAAAGGGGGTTTTCATGACCCAGAATCACACTGTAAATTCCCTTTGGCTTCATCTGTGTTTCCCAGAGACCAATCCCACCCGCCAGTAACACAGCTGCCAGTGCAGTGAGTGAGAATTCCACATGTGCATCTGAAGCCAGAGTTTACATCCTTGATGAGTAATATTTATTTCTGGATAACTGATTGACTATGTGAAGCACTTGTAACAACATGAACGATTTGGGAGCTTAATAATGTGACTGCTGGGTGGCATGACTTGGAGGGTTATTGCATTTTTCTGGTGCCTGCTGTCTAATAGAAATGTACAAAAGTGAAGATATAATTGGTCCTGAAAAACAGCTCTTATTTTTTTCACAAACAAAGTCTTAAAGGGGTTTGCTTTGGAAATGGAGTATGTTTTCTACATGGTGCATTGCATGCCATCCCATTGGCCAAGATACAGTAGTGGAATGTAAAAGTGTCACACTGTACAAGCTTTGCCCTTTGGCCATCAGTCCTAAAACAACTAGATTCTTCTTAGCAATTCACAAGATGGAATACATTCTCCACACCTTCCTCTTTTTTTTAATTTTTAAACAACCTGTCTTCTGTCACTCCTCTCTCCCTGGTGCACATCACCTGTGTTTTGTCACTTCCTTTCTCGTGCAACTGTGCCCTGTCACCCCCTCCCCATGTGCCTGGGTGTGGTGTTCTGTCATGCCCTCCCCTATGCGCACCATGCCCTGTGTTCCCTCGTTCCTTTCCCCCATGTGCCTGGGCCCTGTGCTATGTCACCCTCTCCCGCATGCCCTTCAAACTTCTTCCCCTGTGCCCTATGCTCTGTCAACTCCTCCCGCATGTACCCCTTATGTCCTCTTGCCCTTCTACCCATGTGCACATGCCCAATATTGTGGGGTGTACTTGAACTAGAAAGATGCTCTCTAAGCACAGTTCAATGGTTCAGTGCAAAACTACTAAAACTAGCTTTGCAGACAGTCCAGGAAATCAAGTGGGGCTTTTCCTCTGTCTCCTTAACATCTGATCAGAATTTTATTCCTATGCTTTAAATGGCCATTTTAGTAGCTTTTATGTACAGATATAGGGGTTGGTCTGCAGACAGATTCCCAAAGCAAAATTTAATTGGCTCACTGCAGTTTAATAATTTACAAAAATACAGCAACGTGCAAATGGTACATGGTTTATAAGATTCTCATTGGAAAAAAGATACAAGCAGGGCTCTTTTTTCTTCCTAGTTAAACAAGTACAGCAAACGTAGTCAATTATGCAAGCCTACAGACTCCCAAACTCACAAAAGTTCATGACCCATACTGAATTCTGAATATAGCTCCAAAGTGTGCATCCTAGTAACAATATAAATCCACCCTGTCCAAAATGATAAAACTCATCAGTAGTATCCAATCCATATCATTATTTCTTGCCCTCATAGGAGGATGCACTCAATTATCTGATGTCTTGAAATAGTATGAACTAACAGACTCTTGATAAATTTTAACCCTCATCTTTTCCCAGTGTACTGCATGTTCTGATGATTCACGTTGAAGCTATGTATCTAAGAGCAGAAATTAACACAAACACAGATATTTACAGAGATCTTAAATTGAGCCAAAAGATAGATTAACTATTATACGTTCTCCACAGTCATACTCTTGGCATTATGCAAGTTAGAAAACATCATTTGCCAGGTTTTACATGATCACCAGCAGGTGGTGCTACCAACTTCCACATCTGTTACACTTTTTCACTTCAAGCACTGCAGAAAGTGTTCTTTGTTATCAACATAAACAGTTATTTCGCAGGAGAGAGAGGCCACAAGAGCTCATTAATTGCTAGGATTACAAATTCTGCACTACATGCCAATAAGTAATGTTCAAACTATAGGCCTAATTCCAATGCAAGTTTTGCCTAAATGGGGAATTCAGGCTATCATGCAAATAATGGAGGAAGTTGACAAACTTTTCCTCATATACAGTTTTGAAAAAAAAAATTGGGTGATTACAGAAATGGATTCTCTGCCAGCTGTTAGAAGCTTTAGATTTCTATGGAAAGCCGTATCTCACAGAGAGCACTTAAGTATTCTTCATTATCAGGCTCCAATGTCAGGGCTTTCTCATAACACTCAATTGCTTGAGGCTTCTCCCCATTCAGTTGGTGAATAAGTCCAAGGATACCCAAATTTTTAGCATCTGCAGAGCCTCTCTGAATTCTCCTTTCTATTAATTTCTTCAGAGCCTCTTTACACATGTTTCTTTCATGTGAGTTTTTCTCAATTTTCAGCCCTTTTGTGTAATGATTAATAGCCTCAGCTTCAGACTTTTTGTGATATTCCTGAAAGCGTCCATAGCGGTAGTGGAGTTGTTGCTTTTCATCACAGGTGAGTTTCTCCATCTTAAATACTTTTTGAAAGGTGTCTTCTGCTTCTTGATATTGATTTCCTTCTGCATACATGCTTGCTAGGTCAATATAGGCATACATAAACTTTGATTTTTGCTCCACCACCATTTTAAAATGAAAAATGCTCAATCGAATCAGTTCCTCCATCTGCTCTCTAGGTGGATATTTTGTAGCTTTTTTCATTTTGTATAATTGTGTTCTGTAGCAAAGACCTATCTGATGATGCAGGAAGCCAGAGGTTGGTGTAAATTCCAGTGCCTTTTTCAAAAACCCCAGTGATTTCTCCACTAGTCCTTTTTTTCTGTAAAACTTGGCAGCATATCGCAATAAATAGGGAAGATCTGGGGTTTTTTGCAATGCTTCTTTGATGTATTTTTCTCCTTCTTCGACTTGTTCTGTGTCCTGAAGTTTCAGTGCAAGGAGTGCCATAACAAAAGTGTCGTTTGGATTCAGTTTTACTGCACGCCTTAAAGGTTCCAGTGATGAGTCCTCACCAGAAGAGCCTTTTGTAAGAAAATCTTCCAGGCGATATATGGCAATTGCATAGCCAGAATTAAATTCTGGATTGTTGGGCTCCTCTTCCAGAGCCTTTTGAAAGCATTTCTTTGCTCTTTCGTAATACTTTATTCCAAACTTTAATAGTGCCCACCCTTGTTCACAGTAGATCTCAGGCAGTTGAATCTTATAGCGAGATGCACTTGAGAGCTTTTTGCAGCTGCTTTCTACCTTGCCTATGTAGGATTGAGCTTCTTGAAGTTTGTTCATATGGTAATAGACCCAAGCATAGTTCCCCCAGGTAACAAGACTTTTTCTGTCAACCTCATCTGCATGATTTGTTTGAACTTCTCCTTCAGCTTTTTGTAGACTTTCCAGAGCTTCCTCACTGTTGCCTTTCATGTGTTTCACATAGGCTAGCAGATTATAATTACTAATTTTGGATTTTGTGATTAGAAACTCAATCTGATCACAAATTGTTTCTTCTAAGTTATCAAGATCAACATCATCCTTCAGCAGAGTCCATGTAAAATGGCATTCAAGTTGCAGCAAGACAGTTTTTAGCGAATTCTTGGAAATACTGCTAGAGGGGAAAAAAGAAGCATGTTTAAGCCTTTGTGAAGAAGAAGAGATTCAAATTAAAACTTTATTTACCCCAGATGACATTTATCTATCTTCTATTTTTCTTTTCTGTACCTCTGTTTTTAATTTACAATATTGCCAATCTTAACCAGTGAGATAGCAATAATGTCACCTCTACAGATGCTTCAGAGAGAGGGTGCATCACAAGTGGCACTAACCAGAGAACAATACTTTGAGAAACCAAAGATATGGAGCTCATAGGTCTGAAGATTTGAACACCATTGGTTATTCATATTGTCTCTGTTACTCTGATCCCATGTAAACTACAGTAACTCCTCAATTTTCTTATCCATGTTGGATCATTTTTATTCTGTACAATTAAATTATCTTGTATTATGTTACCCTAGTAGAGTGTTCTGTGTAGTTAAAGAACAGAAAGGTGGCATGAGGCCTAAATTAGTTTGCACTTCATTCGGGCTATGTTATACCAGATCTGCACACTTCCACTTATTTGTTTGTCTGGGGATAGGATGTTGTTCAGGCCTGGTCTACACCTAAAACTAAGGTCAGCTTACCTACATCGCTTACGGTGAATTTTTCAACCCCCGAGAGACATAGTTAAGATGACCTAAGTGCCAAAGTTGATAATGCTCGGTCAACATCAGAAGCAGGAAACCTGATAAACAACTGGACTATCGTATTAAGATGCTAAAGGAGCACTCAAGGAAGGTAAGGCCATTGCAGAGATACTAAATTAATTCTTTACATCTGTCTTCACCAGTGCAGAGGATGTGAGGGAGATTCCCAAACCTGAGCCATTCTTTTTAGGTGACAACTGAGGAACTGTCCCAGACTGAGGTGTCTTTAGAGGAGGTTTTAGAACAAATTAAATTACACAATAATAAATCACCAGGACCAGATGATATTCACCCCAAGAGTTCTGAAGTAACTCAAATGTGAAATTGCAGAACTACTAACTGTGGTTTGTAACCTATAATTTAAATCAGCTTCTGTACCAGATGACTGGAGGATAGCTAATGTGATGCTAATTTTTTTAAAAGGCTCCAGAGGTGATCTCGGCAATTACAGGCCAGTAAGCCTAACTTCTGTATCAGGCAAATTGGTTGAAACTATAGTAAAGAACAGAATTATCAGACATATAGCTAAACATGATTTATTGGGGGAAAGTCAACGTGGCTTTTGTAAATGGAAATCATGCCACACCAATCTATTAGAATTCTTTGAGGGGGTCAATAAACATGTGATCAAGGGTGATCCAGTGGATATAGTGTACTTAGATTTTCAGAAAGTCTTTGACAAGGTCCATCACCAATGGCTCTTAAGCAAAGTAAGCTGTAATGGAATAAGAGGGGAGCTTGGCTGCCAGTGGGTGCAGAGCACTCACTAATTTTTCCCCGTGGGTGTTCCAGCCTATGGGGTAAACAGTGAGGTTGCAAATTTTGCAGATGATACAAAACTACTGAAGATAGTTAAGTCCAAAGCAGACTGCAAAGAGCTACAAAGGGACCTCAGAAAACTGGGTGACTGGACAACAAAAAGGCAGATGAAAGTCAGTGTTGATAAATGCAAAGTAATGCATATTGGAAAACATAATCCCAATTATACATATAAAATGATGGGGTCTAAATTAAGTGTTACCACTCAAGAAAGAGATCTTGGAGTCATTGTGGATAATTCTCTGAAAACATCCACTCAATGTTACCCATGGGGGAAATCTGCATCACTGCGCATGCGCAGGATTTCTTTGTTTCCCCGCAGAAAAATAACTTTCTGACAGGGAAGCAAAGAGAAACCACAAGAGTGATCATACAACCCTCCCCAACAGTATGTTTTGGGTGCCCAGGGCAGCTGGCAGAGAGGTAAATCACTGTGGCGTGGGACTGGGGAAGACACAGCTGGTGGCTCCTACCCTGCGTCAGGCTCAGCTGCAAGTTCCGTCTGGACTGGGGAGGACGGGACTTCCTCTTCCCATGCACGGCATCCAGGGCTGGGTCAGACCCACCCCCAGATTTCTCCCCCAGCTGTAGGAAGCTCTGCAAACTCTCCCACTTACCCCATGCTTCCTGCACCCATTGCTCCTCAGCTGCAGCAGGATGGATCACTGTACAGGGAGCTGCTCCCCCATCCGTCCAACCTCCGTGCATCCGGACCCTTCTGCTGAGCCTCACCCCCCCATCACACACCCAGAACCCCGCCCCCGATGAGCTCCACTCCCTCTGCACCTGGACCACCCTGATGAGCCACCCGCACCGAGATCCCCACCCTACTGAGCCCCAACCAGCTGCACCTGGATCCCAACCGCACTGAGCCCCACTCTCCCAGCATCTGGATGCTCCCCACTGAGCCCCCCACACCAACCCCCCTGCTGAGCTCTATCCCCACCCACACTCAGACCCCTCCACTGAGCCCCAACTACCTTCACCTGGACCCCCCTGCACAGTACCATTACGGTTGCACCCAGAACCTCCCAACAAGCCCCTGTGCATCCAGGTCCCCCCGCCACACCCAGAAACTCGACTGAACTGCCTGCACCCAGATTACCACACACTGAATCCTCTCAACCCACACCTGGATTCCGCCCATGCTAACCCCCTCCACACTTGGATCCTACCTTGCTGAGCCTGCCTACCAACACCTGGTGCACCTGGCATGGAGGGACAGGGCTCTGGGGTGTTTCTGGGGCAGGCCCGGTCCTTGTGCTGTGTCAGGGTTGGGTGCAGCCTCACCACTGAGTCTGTGTCCCAGGAGGGGTGAGCTGCACAGTAATCACCCACCTCTGTGCAACCAGTGGCCTGTGTTCCCCAATGCTATGCTGGAGCCTCCACATTTATTTGACAAAATTTGCAGAATTTTGCAGAATTTTAAAATATTGTGTGCAGAATTTTTAATTTTTTGGCACAGAATGCCCTCAGGAGTATCAATGTGCAGTGGCAGTCACAAAAGCTAACTGAATGTTGGGAATCATTAGGAAAAGGATAGATAAGACAGAAAATATCATATTGCCTCTATATAAACTGATGGTACACCCACATCTTGAATACTTTTTGTGTAGATTAGCTCACCCCATCTCAAAAAAGATAGATTGGAATTGGAAAAGGTACAGCAAAGGGCAACAAAAATTATTAGGGATTTCGAACAGCTTCCATATTAGGAGAGATTAAAAAGGCTGGGACTTTTCAGCTTGGAAAAGAGACGACTAAAGGGGATTTGATAGAGGTCTATAAAATCATGACAGGTGTGGAGAAAGTAAATAAGAAAGTGTTATTTACTCCTTCTCATAACACAAGAACTAGGGGTCACCAAATGAAATTAATAAGCAGCAAGTTTAAAACAAACAAAAAGAAGTATTTCTTTGCACAACACAGTCAACCTGTGGAATTCCTTGCCAGAGGATGTTGTGAAGACCATGACTATAACAGGGTTCAAAAAGGAACTCCTATTCATGGAGGATAGGTCCGTCAATTATTATCCAGGATGGACAGGGATGGTGTCCCTAGCCTCTGTTTGCCAGAAGCCGGGAATGGGTGACAGGGGATGGATCACTTCATGATTACCTGGTCTGTTCATTGCCTCTACTGGGTTGGATGGATCTTTGGTCTGACCCAGTATGGCTGTTCTTATGTTCTTAACAGAAGAACGCTTCCGTCAACCTAGCTACTGCCTCTTGGAAAGGTAGAGTTACTACAGTCAGGGGCGCTGAAACAATTTTTATAATGGGGGTGCTGAGAGCCATTGAACCAAACTGTAAACACTGTGTATAATGGAAACCACTTCCAGCCAGGGGGTGTGGCAGCACCCGCAGTTCCAGCACCTATAACTACAGTGATGAAAGAACCCCTTCCATCTCTGTAGTAAGTATCTACACTATAGTGCTGCAGTTGCAGTTGTGCTACTACAGTAATTCTAACGTAAACATACCCTCAGACAAATGAGTCCAAAATGGCCAACCGTCTGATCTGGCAGCACTAGAAGCCTCTGCATTTAGAAGCTTCTTCAGAGGGTAGACAGCTCCATTTGTCTAGTAGCTCCGTGTACACTAACATATGGAAGGGGAAACACAGCTGCTGAAGAGCTGGAGTAATTGAGCTGCCTGCACTCAGTCATGCAGGCCTCATTGCTCTCTCAAGCAACAGTGACTTTGCTCGAGGCATCTAGTTTCTACTCCATGACACACTGCTCAGATCTTCCTTTGCCTGAGGGATCATCCAAGGTAGGAGAATATTGGGAGTGGATGGGGTAGAGTAATGAGTTATGAAAGAACTGGAAACTGGGACCAAGATTTTTAAAAATAGGTGCCTAAATTTAGGCTTCTAAAACCATTTATAGACACTGAAATAAATGGCCTGATTGTCAAAAGTGTTAACACCCAGCAACCTACAATGGATAAATGTGAAAAAGAGGATATACATTTCTATGAATACTCTCTTTCCCATTCCTTATCTTTATTTTATTTTTCATAAGTAGTAGATGTCGGGAGACATCTGAAAAAGAGCAAATTGATGTACTCTCAACAAAGTGGTACTAATATGAAACAGAAGTCAATACTCCTGCCTGATCTTTTATCCTGGCACACAGGCTGCCTTGCTTCTTCTCCCCACTATTTTCTTTCTGACATTGCACCCATCTGTCCCTGAATCCCTTCTCTGAGGTCTCCTGTCACTTAGCTCTGATAATCTGCCCCTAACTCCACCCAGGAGCGGCACCAGGGTTTTTGCCGCTCTAGGCGGCAGCACTCCTCCTCAGTAATCGGTGGCAGCTCCTCCTCTGAAGCTGTGTTCTCAGCGGCGGGGGTCCTTCCGCTCCGGGTCTTTGGGGCACTTCGGTGGCGGGTCCCGGAGCAAGTGAAGGACCCGCCACCGAATTTCCGCCGAAGACCCAGAGCGGAAGAAACCCCTCTGGGCAGCCCTGGTTCTCAGCGGCATTTCCGTGACCGCTTTTCTTCCTGCCCAGAGGAATCGCTGCTGAAATTCCGACGAGGGCGGCAAAATGCCACCCCCCACATCCTCCCACCCTGGGTGACCACCTAGGGTCGCCTAGTGGAAGCGCCGGCCCTGACTCCAACCTGCCCTAGCTAGGAGCAGAAAAAGAAACCAAGGAGTCTAGACTCTAAGGCCTTGTCTTAACTAGGGTTTAAAGGTGTGTGGTGTGTACATGTGTCAGCTAACATATTATAATTAACATATTCTAGAACTTTAGTGTACACACGCCACTGTAGACTTTACCAAGTATAAACCGATCAACTTGAAGCCTAGGCTACCCTTTAGCTTCAACTTGACCAGCTTAGCATGTACTAAAGTCCATAGTGTCTTGTCCATAGGAGCACTTTAGAACGTGTTAAAACTTGTTGGCTGACAACACACGTTTAAATCTTAGTCAAGACAAACTCTACACAATGGTGCATCTCAACAAACAAATATTTGTATAGTTTAAACAAAATAGAGCCCTAAATCAAATACTTATTTGTTACTTAGCAGAACCCTGGTGGAACGTAGAAGATCTAGCAGCTTGTGTGCCAATGTATGTGCTGCCACCCAATTGCAAAATCATGCATGCTGGAGAGAGAGAGCAAGGGGTACAACTGGAGGATTGGGGAAGGAAAGATGAGTTAGAGTTGTGGAGACGTATTAGCAAATTGTGGGGAGGTCAGGAGAAGAGGAGCCAGAAATGAACTATTAGAGCTTTGGGGGGCGTGGAGTGGAATTCAATTTGGATCACTGGGGTCTTGGGAGAAAATGTTCCTGAATATTTTATCTAGTCTCAATGTTTTACACTTAGATCCTACAATGAGGTCTGAAGGAGAGAGTGATAGTAAATGCATATCCCTACCATCAAAGACTTCCTCATTTCTATCGGGTAATATCACTGTACAGTTTAAGTTTTTAATTGATATCAGCATAAATGTTTCATCTGTGGGTAAAATACAAATTTTGAGTGGAGAGGAGACTCTAAATGTTGAAATAATCCTGCACCTGTTAGGGAGCTGTGGTGTCAATTAAATGAATCCAATAGGGGAATGGACATTTCATACACAATTGTTCTCATTTGGGCCTTGATTCAGTAAGGCACTCTAAGCAAATGCTTAAGTAGAAGAATGTAAATAGTCCCATTGAAGTCAATGGGACTACTCATGTACTTAGTTCAGAATGTGATTAAGGGCTTTGTTAGACCATGCCTGAATCCAGAACAACAAAAACTTTCATGTGTATAATAGCAGTAGAGAAATAAATAATGTGAACAGGTGGAGTTGTAGTGCAGGTGTGACGTTATCTGATTAAAATACGACTATATAGAGCATTGTTGCAATCACTGTTATATATTTGCAGCAAATAGTGAACAAAGGTTGTCAAGTGAGGTGGCTATGAAAAGGTTATGACTTGCTGGTTATGATTATGCTAGCTTTATGCATGTATCATTTTGTATTTGAAGTTATAAGTGTGATGTTGCACTCTATATGTTTTTATGAAAGTATGCTGATGAGTGTGAACATAATGTAACTAAAATATGCTTCATGCAAAAGGTCTCTTGTAAGGTATCATTACAAAGCTTATACTCTACTGAGTGTGGTCATCCTATTTATATAAATGTATCACTCTTGTATCTGAAACTAGAAATATGAAATATAACTCTGAGGGCCTATTGTAATTATGCAAAGTGTGGGCCATTAATGGTGGTTTGGAATCTTGATGGTTCCCATCAACCAGGACATTTGACTGTGGATGGCTCTGTTGGCAGGCAGAAATGAAGGCTTGGGATTTTACAGTGACATGTGATCATGTCACCTGAACTGGAATCCATCTTTAACCTGGTGTTTTTCCATTGAGAAGGAGGGGTGGGAACCCAGAGGGACAAAGGATTCCCGCCTTATGCAAAAGATATATAAGTGGGTGGAAAAGAACAAATGGGGGGCCATCATGATAAATCCCATAGCTACCACCTGAGCTGGAACAAGGGCTGTACCAGGGGAAAGGATTGTGCCCAGACTAGGAATGCATCCAGTCTGTGAAAGAAATTTATTGAAACATCTCTGAGGGTGAGATTTTATCTGTATTCAGTTTTATTACTGTACTAGGCTTAGACTTGTGTGTTCTATTTTATTTTGCTTGGTAATTCACTTTGTTCTGTCTGCTACTACTTGTAACCACTTAAATCCTACTTCCTGTATTTAATAAAATCACTTTTTATTTATTAATTAACCCAGAGAATGTATTAATACCGGGGGGAGAGGGGAGAAACAGCTGTGCATATCTCTCTATCAGTGTTCTAGAGGCTGAACAATTTGAGTAAAATGGATTTATTTGGGGTTTAGACCCCATTGGGAGTTGAGCATCTGAGTGTTAAAGACAGGAGCACTTCTGAAATCTGCTTTCAGTTTAAGCCTAAAGCTGTTAGGGGATGTGGTTCAGACCCTGGGTCTGTGCTGGAGCAGACTGGCATGTCTGGCTCAACATGACAGGGTGCTGGAGTCCCAAGCTGGCAGGGAAAGCAGGGGCAGAAGTAGTCTTGGCACATCAGTTGGCAGTTCCCAAGGGGGTTTCTGTGATGCAACCCATCACAATAAGTATTGGTTCTATACTTGGATTTCAAATGTTTGCTCCTGGGGTAACGCCCAGAAGGTAAAGCCCAGCATATCTTGGAGAAACACTTGGTTAACAATGAACCATGGGAGATGCCCATCTACACTGAGTGTACTGTCATGTAAATGTGCTGTCTGGAGTGTAGGTAATGGCTTCATGCAATGACTGAGGAAAATTGGGCATGAACATGTGACTTGCCCATGTGACTCCAAACTTCCATCTTGTTGCTGTGATTTTCAACAGTAAGAACAATGGCATGCCCTCCACATGGCAAAAGCTATAAAAGGCCCTGGAAACACCTCCATTTTGTCTTCAATCCTGCTCCTTACCTCTGGAGGAACCTTGCTACAAACTGAAGCTCTGAACAATGGACTGAATGACCCATCCAAGCTGTGGATGTACTCCAGAGACTTGACTTAGGCCAGCAGTTTATTCACTACAAAAAGAAGGATTCTGCGTGGACTCCTCCTGAAGGTCAAAACAACAGACTGGACTTCTACATAGAGTGCTTCCGTTGATGTGCATGGCCTGAAATTGTGGAAAAGCAGCATCACTTGCCCCATAACCTCAACCGTGCTGAACATGACCCCATCAACAGCCTCAGGAATAACTCTGACATCATTATCAAAAAGGCTGACAAAGGAGGTGCTATCGTCATCATGAATAAGTTGGAATATGAACAAGAGGCTGCTAGGCAGCTCTCTAACTCCACATTCTACAGGCCATTAGCCTCTGATCCCACTGAGGATTACCAAAAGAAACTACACCATCTGCTCAAGAAACTCCCTGAAAAAGCACAGGAACAGATCTGTACAGACACATGCCTAGAACCCCGACCAGGGGTATTCTATTTGCTACCCAAGATCCATAAACCTGGAAATCCTGGATGCCCCATCATCTTAGGCATTGGCACCCTAACAGCAGGATCATCTGGCTATGTGGACTCTCTCCTCAGTCCCTATGCTACCAGCACTCCCAGCTATCTTCGAGACACCACCGACTTCCTGAGGAAACTACAATGCATTGGTGTTCTTCCTGAAAACACCATCCTGGCCACCATGGATGTAGAAGCACTTTACACCGATATTCCACATGAGGATGGACTACAAGCATTCAGGAACAGTATCCCTGATGAGGCCACAGCAAGCCTGGTGGCTGAGCTTTGTGACTTTGTCCTCACCCACAACCACTTCAGATTTGGGGACAACTTATACCTTCAAGTCAGTGGCACTGCTATGGGTACCCGCATGGTCCCACAGTATGCCAACATTTTTATGGCTGACTTAGAACAACGCTTCCTCAGCTCTCGTCCCCTAGTGCCCCTCCTCTACTTGCGCTACACTGATGACATCTTCATCATCTGGACCCATGAAAAAGAAGCCCTTGAGGAATTCCACCATGATTTCAACATTTTCCATCCCACCATCAACCTCAGCCTAGAGCAATCCACAGCAATCCACAGGTCCATTTCCTGGACACTACTGTGCTAATAAGCGATGGTCACATAAACACCATCCTATACTGGAAACCTACTGATCGATATACTTACCTACATGCCTCCAGCTTCTATCTCGGACACACTACACGATCCATTGTCTACAGCCAAGCTCTAAGATACAACAACATTTGCTCCCATCCCTCAGACAGAGACAAACACCTACAAGATCTCTATCAGCATTCTTAAAACTACAATACCCACCTGCTGAAATGAAAAAACAGATTGACAGAGCCAGAAGAGTACCCAGAAGTCACTTACCTACAGGACAGGCCCAACAAAGAAAATAGCAGAACACCACTAGCCGTCACCGTCGGCCCCCAACTAAAACCTCTCCAGCGTATCATCAAAGATCTACAACCTATCCTGAAAGATGATCCCTCACTCTCACAGATCTTGGGAGACAGACCAGTCCTTGCTTACAGACAGCCCCCCAACCGGAAGCAAATACTCACCAGCAACCACACAACAAAAACACTAACCCAGAAACCTATCCTTGCAACAAAGCCCGATGCCAACTCTGTCCACATATTTATTCAAATGACACCATCATAGGACCTAATCACATTAGCCATGCTATCAGGGGCTCATTCACCTGCACATCTACCAATGTGATATATACCATCATGTGCCAGCACTGCCCCTCTGCCATGTACATTGGCCAAACCGGACAGTCTCTATGCAAAAGAATAAATGGACACAAATCTGACCAGTAATCATAACATTCAAAAACCAGTAGGAGAACACTTCAACCTCTCTGGTCACTCAGTAACAGACTTAAAGGTGGCAATTTTGCAACAGAAAAGCTTCAAAAACAGACTCCAATGAGAAACTTCTGAGCTTGAATTAATATGCAAACTAGATACCGTTAACTTGGGTTTGAATAGAGACTGGGACTTGCTGGGTCATTACACATATTGAATCTATTTCCCCATGTTAAGTATCCTCAAACCTTCTTGTCAGCTGTCTAAAATGGGCCATCTTGATTATCACTACAAAAGTTTTTTTTCTCCTGCTGATAATAACTCATCTTAATTAATTAGCCTTTTACAGTTGGTATGGCTACTTTCACTTTTTCATGTTCTCTGTATGTATATATATCTTCTTACTATATGGTCCATTCTATGCATCTGATGAAGTGGGCTGTAGCTCATGAATGTTTATGCTCAAATAAATTTGTTAGTCTCTAAAGTGCCACAAGTACTCCTGTTCTTTTTGCCATTACCATATGTAATTGATTCCTTTAACCAATTTTAACTCTCACCTTTCTTTCTTTCTTTTTATAAATAAACCTTTAGATTTTAGATACTAAAGGATTGGCATCAGCGTGATTTTGGGGTAAGATCTAAGTTATATATTGACCTGGGTATGTAGCTGGTCCTTTGGGATCAGAAGAACCTGTTATTTGATGAAACTGGTTGTAAAGAACCACTCATCTGAATCCAGTGGTTTTGGTGGTGATATAAGAACTGGAAAGCTTGAGGAAACTGCTTTTATGTTTTCTTGTTAGCCCGTGTGGTAAAACAGGAGTTTACTTTTGTGGCTGGTTTGGTATATCTTATAAAAGAATAACCACCAGTTCTGGGTTGTGTTTCCCCTATTTCTCAGCAGTTTGTCCTGAATTTGGCATCCTCAGTTGTGACCCACTAAGGCACGGTTACAGCAGGTTAAACATCTTTTAGCTTAGTTCAGCACAGAAGCATTAAATGCTGTTACTTTCAGAATCATAGTAGTAATTAGAAGGTTAGTTTCCTGATTTGAGAGCACAAATCATCTACTTAGCAATCCACTTGACCTTACAGTACTCGTGGCAACAGTGAACTATGGACACAAGCTTTGTTGGTGTAAATTCCACCCATGAAAATGGAGAGGGGGTTGAGGCTTGAACATCTGGAACTAACAGAATTAAATTTCTAACAATACCATCACTTTAATCTAGTCCTCATTTTAATTCACACATAAAACAATTACTTACATTTGGTACCGTACCTGCTTAACTACTTAAACTCAAGTAAATTATAGTTTAGAATTTTCATATGAAAGAAAAACACAAATCCTCAGCACAGGGGGATGGACTAGATCAGTGGCTCTCAACCTTTCCAGTCTACTGTACCCTTTTCAGGAGTCTGATTTGTCTTGCGTACCCCAAGTTTAGCCTCACTTAAAAACTACTTGCTTACAAAATCAGACATAAAAATACGAAAGTGTCACAGCACACTTACTGAAAAATTGCTTACTTCTCTTTTTAATTGATATATATAAAATTATAATACATGTATATAATTATATACAGAGAATTATAAAAGAAATAAATATTGTACTTATCTTTAAGTGTATAGTGTATAGAGCCATATAAATAATTCATTGTCTGTATGAAATTTTAGTTTGTACTGACTTCACTAGTGCTTTTATGTAACCTGTTGTAAAACTAGGCAAATACCTAGATGAGTTGATGTGCCCCTGGAAGACCTCTGTGTACCCCCAGGGGTACGCGTACGCCTAGTTGACAACCACTGGACTAGATGGCTGGCCAACCTCTTAAGGTCCTTTCCAGCTCTACATTTCTATGAAATAGGCACAGTTCAGAGTTGCTATTGTTTACTCACCTCATGGCTTTGCTTTGCTTTGCTGGTCAGCTGTTGTAATGCAGCTTGGCTTCTTTTCTTACTAACCTGGGATGTTGACGCTGGCTGCTATTCCTCTACTCCATTTTATAGGCATCCCAGCATCATGTGACATGGGCTTTTCCTCAGCAGTTTAGTGAAGTAAATGGAAACTAGAAAGTGAAAGCTATGCACAGCTCTCCGAACGCACAATAGAAAAGCTGAACTAGCTGCTGTCAGGGAAACTGAAACTTAAGGGACGTGGATTTCTTTCTTCTGTTCACATTTGGCTTTATGCCATTGATTTAACTGTTCTACAGAGACTAAGGCAATAATAGCGCAGACTGTTCAGGTAGACCTTCCTAATATAAAAGAATTTAAGGCTTTTCTTTGTTTAAAATATAAAGATTTGTGGAAATAGATAGAGGAAAGATTTGTGGCTAGTGGATTGAACATAGGGCTACCGTACGTCCAGGTTTCCCTGGACATGTCCGGCTTTTCGCTCTTTAAATAGCCGTCCGGGGTGGGGGGGATTTATAAAAATCTAAAAATGCCTGGGATTCCCCCCCCGGTCAGCTATTTATCGACCGAAAAGCGGCTGACAGGGCGTCCGAGCGCCGCTCGCATTGGGGGCTCGGCAGTCAAAGCCCCTTCCCGGCTCCCCCCATCCCCTAAAGCCTTAGCACGCTTTTTTCAAACCCCTTTGCCAGCTCAGGAGAGGCACCAGAGCTAAGCACTGCGAAGCTGGCCCAGCCCCTGCAGCCCCCACTCCCTGGCCTGTGCACACACTATAGCAAAGGGATCAGCTGAGACCAGCTGGGGTGTGTGTGTGGGGGGCGACACCACCAAGGGTCCATCTCTCCAAAGCCCCAGTCTCAAATTGCAACCTCCTGGCAGGTGAGCGCTGTAAGGGGAAAACCCCCAAAGCGGGGCAGGCAGCCTCTGAGGCGGGGGGAGGGGGGGACAAACTGGGAGCTTACCCCCCATGTGAAAAAAAGACTCCGTATTGTCTGGAGCCACCAGATTTCTGCCTTTTTTTAATTAAAAGCTCCAAAGGAGAAGCAGATTGCTTGCGCCAGGCTCTCCTTCCCTGCACGGCGCGCGGCTAGAGTCCAGGCACAGCAGACCCAGGAGTGGGCTGGGGTCTTGATCCTTTGGGCTCTGCCCCTGTTCTCAGCTCAGCGCCCGGATTCACTCCAAGCTCCCAAGCGCCCTAGCTTGCAAAGGCAGCAATACCACCCCCCCCCCCCCAATGCAATCCCAATGCTGCCTCCACAAGGGACCTGAGCCCCCAGGATCCCACTGAAAAGGCGGGGTGGGGGGGGGCTGGTTTGCTTTCTGAAAGGCAAATTCTGCACAAAAAAAAGCAAGTCCCACTGATGTGTCATTGAATGAAGGAGAAGCCCGGAGCACTAGCTCCGCACTTGGGCACACCTGGAGTGTCAGTGATCAGGCTTGCTGGCCTGGCCCCCAGCCTCCATGCTCAGCTCACACTGCCTCGCATTCCTCACCACCCAGACAGAGACGGGGGAGCACAGCATCTTGCTGTGAGCAGGGCCGGCTCCAGGCACCAGGCACCCAAGCACATGCTTGGGGCGGCACCTGGTAAGGGGCGGCGGGGGGAGCGCGGCGTGGCATTCTGCGGGGGTGGGCTCTCCGGTGGCGCTCTGGGGGGGTTCCGGCGGTGCTCGGTGGGGGGCGGGCTCCGGCGGGGGGGGGGGGCAGCGCGGGGCTCAGCGCTGGGGGGGGGTCTGGCGGCGCTCGGCACGGCGGGGGGGTGGGCTCCTGCGCGCGGCGCTCCACGGGGGGGCGGCGCTTTGGGGGGGGTTCCGGCGGTGCTCGGCGGGGGATGGGCTCCGGCGGGGGGGGGGCAGCGCGGGGCTCGGCGCTGGGGGGGGGTCCGGCGGCGCTCGGCACGGCGGGGGGGGCGGGCTCCTGCGCGCGGCGCTCCACGAGGGGGCGGCGCTTTGGGGGGGGTTCCGGCGGCGCTCGGCATGGCGGGGGGGCAGGCTCCAGCGCTCGGCGGGGGGGCGGCGCTCTGGGGGGGGGTTCCGGTGGCGCGGCGCTCAGTTGGGAGGGGTTGGGGGGCGGTGCTTTTTTTTGCTGCTTGGGGCAGCAAAAAAGCTAGAGCCGGCCCTGGCTGTGAGGGGGCCATTGCTCGCACGCACCTGGTGGGACAGCCCCTCTCATCTCTCCTGAGGGGGCTGCTCTGCAATCTGTGGCCCCTGGAAGCAGGCAGCATACAGGAGCATGGGGGGGGGGCACAGTCCCCTGCATGAGAGAGACAATCGGACAGAGGTGGGCAGGGTCTGTTGGGGGTTCACATGGTGGAGGCGGGGGAGAAGGGGTGGGGGGCTGCACTGGGAGACTCTCCAATGCAGCACCTAGCCACGCTGACTCTATGCATCATGAGGCTACTCGGGAAAAGGAGGCAGCAAGAGAGAGAGGCCGAGGAGGAGGTGCCCTTCCCCTCCCAGCTGGGTCTGTGAGTCCCTGATCTCACAGAGTCTCAGCGCTGCAGGCACCCAGCCCCCAGGTGCTAGAGGGGCTGATACAGAGAAGTCAGGACCAGTCAGAGCACTTCCCATGTCATCATGAAAACTCACTCCTGGAAAGCTGGGTGAGGTAATATGCGCGGGGGGCAGGTAATATATATCAAGGTGGGTGAGGTAATATATTTTATTGGACCAGCTTCTGTTGGTGAGAGACACAAGCTTTTGAGTTTTCACAGAACTCTTCTTCGGGAAGAAGACAGAACTCCGTGAAAGCTCCAAAGCTTGTCTCTCTCTCACCAACAAAAGTTGCTCCAATAAAAGATATGACCTCACCCACCTTGTGGCTCTAATTTCCTGGGAACAACAGGGCTACACCAACACAGCATACAAAAATGCAAGATTCACATGAACAGCACAGAGTGACCAACGTCACACCAGGACACTATTTTCAGGATTCATTTTAGCATAATGTCATCATCACACCAAGGAAGTAGCACTATCAGCACAATGAGATAAATATAGCCACATGTGCATGCCAAAAATTCACAGTACAAGCACACTGGGCTCCACACAGCAGGATAGTAGTGTCAGTTTAGCTCTCGGCTTAGTGGGGATACATTCAGGGACTGAGTCCAAGGGTTCAGCTAAACACAAGGGCACCTGCAAATAGCTGTACTAACAGCAGGATCTACACTGGCACAATAGGAGGAGTTGCATGTCAGGGCACTAATTCCCAATCCCAGTGCAAGGCAATATGGGCTCCAGGCACCAGGTCTTTAGTACCAGAATTTGTACTCCCAGGATGGAATTATACAAGTTACAGAAGGCAACTCCCAAGAAACAACAAGGTACTTGACCAAATGGCTGGGTGGACGTTAAACAACCATCACCAGCCATTGTGCGGCAAGTGAATGACAATTAGCATTCAATGACCACCATCACCAGAGAATTACTCAACCCTGGGACTCAGCAATGCTCCCCCCACAACATGATCACTAGCCCTTCCCTTAGGAGACAATTCAGGTTTCCCCCTCCTACCTCCTCCACAACATGGTGCCCGGACTTGTGTTTGCCAGAGCACATGGACTAAACCAGGGGTAGGCAACCTATGACACGCGTGCCGAAGGTGACACGAGAGCTGATTTTCAGTGGCACTCACACTGCCCGGGTCCTGGCCACCAGTCCGGGGGGCTCTGCATTTTAATTTAATTTTAAATGAAGCTTCTTAAACATTTTAAAAACCTTATTTACTTTACATACAACAATAGTTTAGTTCTATATTATAGACTTATAGAAAGAGACCTTCTAAAAAAGTTAACATGTATTACTGGCACGCGAAATCTTAAATTAGAGTGAATAAATGAAGACTTGGCACACCACTTTTGAAAGGTTGCTGACCCCTGGACTAGGGTATTTCCAGGCTGGACAGTTCCCAGGGCAGGGGGTGGGGTTGCCTCCTTGCCCAGCATGGGGCAGGAGCGGTGACTGTGGGCCGGGGGACCCCCTGTGCTGCTGGAGGGTCCTGCTGGAAAATGAAAGGGTCTGAGGGGGAAGGGCAGCTCAGAGTCAGTCTGCCCTGGCACTGGAGATGGGGGGCACTAGGACTCTGCGGCAGCAGTTGCTGCTGGGAGGCAGCACACGGAAGAGACAGGGACACTGCTCCAGGGGCGTGAAAGGCGAGCGGGGGGTGGGGGCAGCAAGTCGGGGCCAGGGGACACTTGGGGAAGGCACGGGGGACCGCAGGTGGGGCCAGAGGTGGACACCCGGCCCCAAGTATTGCTGGAGCTGGGACCTGCCTCTCCTCCTCCCAGGAGTGGCCAGCTTGCTGGAGTTCAGCTCTTCCCCCTCCCCTCTCTGCTGCCGATCAGCTGGGAGACAGCTGATCAGTGCAGCTGGGGGAAGAAGCTTGGCTGCTGCTGGCAAAGCCTGCCTTGCTGCAAGAGCCCAGTGTCGGCAGCGCCAAGCTTCAGAGCAGAGTGTGGGCCCCGCTGGCGCCACTGGCGCTATGTTAACCCCTAAGGCACCACTTTTTGAAACATGCTTAGTGGGGTAGCGGCCGTGACCCCTGCTCCACCCCCAGCTACGCTACTGAGTGTTGGAAGTCCTAAGTGATGTAGGTGGCTAAGTCCTATTTTCATAGGTGACTGAGGTACTTAGGGTAGGATTCACAAAGATATTTAGGTACTTAATGCCTTTTGATTTTAATGGGAATTAGGTGCTTACGTAAATTTGTGAATCCCACCCTTAGGCGTCTAAGTGTGATTGAAAGTCAATGGGACTTAGACTTCTAGGTGGCTACGTCACTTTTGAAAATGGGACTTAGCCATCTATGTCACTTTGCTCCTGCAATGCTGAGCAGAGCTATGCCTAAATACCTTCAAAAGCTGGCCCTTTCCTGTGCTTCAGTAAACTCCTCAATGAAATTATCCCCATTGATACTGCACAACCATGCTGGGTGCTGTGAGATTTGTATTATTTAAAACACAAGGAGCCAGACTGCTCCACATGCAGGACTAACCAGTTTAGGTGACACAGGAAATGGTGTGATTTTTGTGTTCCCTCTAGGGAGAAAAGGAAAGCTTTGCTTGTCACAGACTAGGCAATCAGAGATCTGTAGGAGGCTGAGGCCATCTGCAGGAAGACCATGTGTCTTGGTGGGGGGTGGGGGGACTGGAGTATGTCATAGAATCATAGAATATCAGGGTTGGAAGGTACCTCAGGAGGTCATCTAGGCCAACCCCCTGCTCAAAGCAGGACCAATCCCCAACTAAATCATCCCAGCCAGGGCTTTGTCAAGCCTGACCTTAAACACCTCTAAGGAAGGAGATTCCATCACCTCCCTAGGTAACCCATTCCCATGCTTCACCACCTTCCTAATGAAAAAGTTTTTCTTAATATCCAACCTAAACCTTCCCCACTGCAACTTGAGACCATTACTCCTTGTTCTGTCATCTGGTACCACTGAGAACAGTCTAGATCCATCCTCTTTGGAACCCCCTTTCAGGTAGTTGAAAGCAGCTATCAAATCCCCCCTCATTCTTCTCTTCTGAAGACTAAATAATCCCAGTTCCCTCAGCGTCTCCTCATAAGTCCTGTGCTCCAGCCGCCTAATCATTTTTGTTGCCCTCCGCTGGACTCTTTCCAATTTTTCCACATCTTTCTTGAAGTGTGGGGCCCAAAACTGGACACAGTACTCCAGATGAGGCCTCACCAATGCCGAATGATCACGTCCCTCGATCTGCTGGCAATGCTCCTACTTATACAGCCCAAAATGCCGTTAGCCTTCTTGGCAACAAGGGCACACTGTTGACTCATATCCAGCTTCTCATCCACTGTAACCCCTAGGTCCTTTTCTGCAGAACTGCTGCCTAGCCACTCGGTCCCTAGTCTCTAGCAGTGCATGGGATTCTTCCATCCTAAGTGCCTATATGTCTATACATTGAAGTGTCTATGTATTGTGTATATTCTAAGTGTCTATATATTGTAGCTGGGATCAAGCCTCCCAGCCCTTGGTGACAGATTTGTGCGGGGGGGCTCAAGCTAGTGCACTAAAAATAGTGGATGTTCTGCAGTGTGGATTTTACAGCTTGGGCAGCAGCTTGGCCTCTCCTAGTTTGGGTGTCTAGCTCAAGTCTGTGCCAGAGTTACAACATCCACACTGCTATCCTTAGCGTGCTACTCGAGCCCTTCTAGCTTAAGTTTGTCTGGCAGGCTGGCAGGCTCACTCCCCTGCAGTCTAGACATACCATGAATTACCTCCAGGACCTGCTGCCCCACCCCTCCCCTCCACAGCAGCAGATATCCACTGGAGTTGTGCTGCCAAGGCCTCCTGCATTGGTCACTGCTCCCACAATCCCCACAGGGGGTTCCAATCTGCAGAGGGGGCTCTGTCAGTATTAATGCATATGAAGAATTCCCAGTGGCTTGTTTGGGCAGGATGTGTATGTGGGAGAATGCTTGTCTGTTGTCTCTCCCTGGTACCTTCCCACTCTCTCTCCATGTGTGGAACCCCAACACATGTGCAGGGGCTGCCATTAGGTCTGGGACAAGGTAGGGAGGGGGAATGATGCCACAGAGGCAGTAATCCCCCATTTTGTGCCCTAGCCTGGGCAGTGATCTTGACTTGGCAGGAGAAGAGGGGGGATGTAAGCCTTTCGTTGGAATGGTTACTGCTAGTGAATAGGATTTGATTTTTATTGATTTTTACTATCTTTAAATACCAGATGCTAGGCTTTAAATGTGTTCACATACTATTTCTCAGTACAATGTTGTTATTTATATTGCAATATTGCCTATAAGCCCCAAACAGGGATTGGGGGTCCCATTCTGCTAGGCACTGCATAGACATTAAATGTAGGTATGTCTATACAGTAAAGACGGTCCCTGTGTATACTGTACATGCATACAGTAATGACAAGATGAACCTTGCCCCAAAGACCTTGCAGTCTAGAATATAATGTAGTTCTTCAGCCTTTGATGCATGTTACAGTACCTGCCTCTTTGATGAAGCTTTACCACCATAATAATAACAAAGACTTGGTGGGATAACTCACATGACTGGAGTACTATCATGGATGGATATAAACTGTTCAGGAAGGACAGGCAGGGCTGAAAAGGTGGGGGAGTTGCGTTGTATGTAAGAGAGGAGTATGACTGCTCAGAGCTCCGGTATGAAACTGCAGAAAAACCTGAGAGTCTCTGGATAAAGCTGAGAAGTGTGAGCAATAAGGGTGATGTCGTGGTTGGAGTCTGCTATAGACCACCAGACCAGGGGGATGAGGTGGACGAGGCTTTCTTCTGGCAACTAGCAGAAGTTGCTAGATCACAGGCCCTGGTTCTCATGGGAGACTTTAATCACCCTGATATCTGCTGGGAGAGCAATACAGCGGTGCACAGACAATCCAGGAAATTTTTGGAAAGTGTAGGGGACAATTTCCTGGTACAAGTGCTGGAGGAACCAACTAGGGGCAGAGCTTTTCTTGACCTGCTGCTCACAAACAGGGAAGAATTAGTAGGGGAAGCAAAAGTGAATGGGAACCTGGGAGGCAGTGACCATGAGATGGTCGAGTTCAGGATCCTGACACAAGGAAGAAAGGAGAGCAGCAGAATACGGACCCTGGACTTCAGAAAAGCAGACTTTGACTCCCTCAGGGAACAGATGGGCAGGATCCCCTGGGAGAATAACATGAAGGGCAAAGGGGTCCAGGAGAGCTGGCTGTATTTTAAAGAATCCTTATTGAGGTTTCAGGAACAAACCATCCCGATGTGTAGAAAGAATAGTAAATATGGCAGGCGACCAGCTTGGCTAAACAGTGAAATCCTTGCTGATCTTAAACACAAAAAAGAAGCTTACAAGAAGTGGAAGATTGGACAAATGACCAGGGAGGAGTATAAAAATATTGCTCAGGCATGCAGGAGTGAAATCAGGAAGGCCAAATCACACTTGGAGTTGCAGTTAGCAAGAGATGTTAAGAGTAACAAGAAGGGTTTCTACAGGTATGTTAGCAAGAAGAAGAAAATCAAGGAAAGTGTGGGCCCCTTACTGAATGAGGGAGGCAACCTAGTGACCGAGGATGTGGAAAAAGCTAATGTACTCAATGATTTTTTTGCCTCTGTCTTCACGCACAAGGTCAGCTCCCAGATTGCTGCACTGGGCAGTACAGCATGGGGAGAAGGTGACCAGCCCTCTGTGGAGAAAGAAGTGGTTCGGGACTATTTAGAAAAACTGGACGTGCACAAGTCCATGGGGCCGGATGTGCTGCATCCGAGGGTGCTAAAGGAGTTGGCGGGTGAGATTGCAGAGCCATTAGCCATTATTTTTGAAAACTCATGGTGATTGGGGGAGGTCCCAGATGACTGGAAAAAGGCTAATGTAGTGCCCATCTTTAAAAAAGGGAAGAAGGAGGATCCGGGGAACTACAGGCCAGTCAGCCTCCCCTCAGTCCCTGGAAAAATCATGGAGCAGGTCCTCAAGGAATCAATTATGAAACATTTAGAGGAGAGGAAAGTGATCAGGAAAAGTCAGCATGGATTCACGAAGGGGAAGTCGTGCCTGACTAACCTAATTGCCTTCTATGATGAGATAACTGGCTCTGTGGATGAGGGGAAAGCAGTGGATGTGTTATTCCTTGACTTTAGCAAAGCTTTTGATACGGTCTCCCACAGTATTCTTGCCACCAAGTTAAAGAAGTATGGGCTGGATGAATGGACTGTAAGGTGGATAGAAAGCTGGCTAGATCGTCGGGCTCAACGGGTAGTGATCAATGGCTCCATGTCTAGTTGGCAGCCGGTTTCAAGCGGAGTGCCCCAAGGGTCGGTCCTGGGGCCGGTTTTGTTTAATATCTTTATTAATGATCTGGAGGATGGTGTGGACTGCACTCTCAGCAAGTTTGCAGATGACACTAAACTAGGAGGCGTGGTAGATACACTAGAGGGTAGGGATCGGATACAGAGGGACCTAGACAAATTAGAGGATTGGGCCGAAAAAAAACTGATGAGGTTCAACAAGGACAAGTGCAGAGTCCTGCACTTAGGACGGAAGAATCCCATTCACTGCTACAGACTAGGGACCGAATGGCTAGGTAGCAGTTCTGCAGAAAATGACCTAGGGAGAGAAGCTGGATATGAGTCAACAGTGTGCCCTTGTTGCCAAGAAGGCTAACGGCATTTTGGGCTGTATAAGTAGGGGCATTGCCAGCAGATCGAGGAACGTGATAGTTTCCCTTTATTCGACGTTGGTGAGGCCTCATCTGGAATACTGTGTCCAGTTTTGGTCCCCACACTACAAGAAGGATGTGGAAACATTGGAAAGAGTCCAGCAGAGGGCAACAAAAATTATTAAGGGTCTGGAGCACATGACTTATGAGGAGAGGCTGAGGGAACTGGGGTTGTTTAGTCTCCAGAAGAGAAGAATGAGGGGGGATTTGATAGCAGCCTTCAACTATCTGAAGGGGGGTTCCAAAGAGGATGGAGCTCGGCTGTTCTCAGTGGTGGCAGATGACAGAACAAGGAGCAATGGTCTCAAGTTGCAGTGGGGGAGGTCCAGGTTGGATATCAGGAAAAACTGTTTCACTAGGAGGGTGGTGAAACACTGGAATGCGTTACCTAGGGAGGTGGTGGAGTCTCCTTCCTTGGAGGTTTTTAAGGCCCGGCTTGACAAAGCCCTGGCTGGGATGATTTAGCTGGGAATTGGTCCTGCTTTGAGCAGTGGGTTGGACTAGATGACCTCTTGAGGTCCCTTTTAACTCTGATATTCTATGATTCTATGATTCTATAAGCAGAATTACATTTACATCAACTGCCTTCTCCTTTCCCACAAAAAGAATGCACCAGGGAAGGGAGAAGAACTGAAGGCTCAGTGAAGTCCACTAAGAACCTTAGTATTCTAGTTGGTTAACCCGGAAGATACTCAGAAACTATGGCAATGAGTGCCATTATAAAGCTCTTAGGTAGGCAGGATTACACAGTAGTATCAGACAGTGCAGATGTGTATTTAAAGATGGGTCAAAATTGTTCTGCCGTTTTTTGCTAGTGCTTAAAACCCAGCAAAAATTACTCAGTTATTTTCATCGTCCAAACTGAAAGGAATGCAAATCATAAACAAACAGCATTACAGATGAAAAGTAAATCCAGAGTCAGAAGATTCTGTGGTGTGTTTGTTCTTCTGTGGGGAGGGAGGGAGACGAAGGAGATGCACTCATATCTGATCATCATCTGCAAATGAGGAGCAAGTGGCAACTGCTTTCAAGTAAGACTTGCTCCAGTTTTTGCCAGGCACCATATAACCTATTCTTCAATTTTAATGTCCTTTCAGTTTTACAATCTAAGATTTTCATTCACCTCAATTGTAAAATAAAATCAATGGTTTTTTTTAAACATTTGACAATGTCCCTCCAAAACTCATCGTGGAGGAATTTACGCGTATGTACCCAGAGTATTTTTAGGAAAGGACAGTCCCTATAAGTGTACACCATTGTACCTTGAGAGCTTTTACATCTCCAGCATAGATCTGTGTCAGCTTCCCCCATTTCATGAAGTTTTAAATGGTGTATAGGAAAGGCTGTGAAAAAGATGCAGATGGGACTGGAAGAGTTTTTAGAGAAAATATCTATTAATTATCTTAATCAAAGTAATCTAACTGGTAACAATTTAACAGCTGGAATAGGTTCAGAAATGTTGGGTATTTTAGGAAGGTTTTATTGTAAGACTTTGTAGTCCTATGCTGTGAACTTATCAAGAATTCAGATTTCTTTCTATAGAGCAGGGGTCGGCAACCTTTCAGAAGTGGTGTGCCAAGTCTTCATTTATTCACTCTAATTTAAGGTTTCACGTGCCTTAATAATACATTTTAACGTTTTAGAAGGTCTCTTTCTATAAATCTATAATATGTAACTAAACTATTGTTTTATGTAAAGTAAATAAGGTTTTTAAAATGTTTAAGAAGCTTCATTTAAAATTAAATTAAAATGCAAAGCCCCCCGGACCGGTGGCCAGGACCCGGGCAGTGTGAGTGCCACTGAAAATCAGCTCGTGTGCCGCCTTTGGCACGCATGCCATAGGTGGCCTACCCCTGCTATAGAGGCAGAGGGTTGGAAGAAAAAGGTGGCAATTAGCCAATATCTAATTTGCAAAGCTGATGCTGTTCATTGCTTGCTGTAAAGGTGCATATTTTGCTTTTTATTTACCTGGGTTACTTAAGGGTATTGTCTGTTAATACTCTCCATATAAATATAAAGTGTCCTGTGGTTTCCAGTTTGGGGATTTTGATATTTGAAGAACATTGGGTCTCTCCTGAGTTGTCATGCAAAGTAACCTTGCTAAAAGTGAGCATGCGATAGTCAGAAGACTGTCAAAAACTGGAAATCATTCAAAGGAGCATTCTGTGGAATGGTACAAAGGACT
This sequence comes from Malaclemys terrapin pileata, assembly GCF_027887155.1. Taxonomy (NCBI): domain Eukaryota; kingdom Metazoa; phylum Chordata; order Testudines; family Emydidae; genus Malaclemys; species Malaclemys terrapin. The sequence goes on along the minus strand of NC_071511.1, from coordinate 94,161,037 downwards.
AAGGGTGGAATTCACCCTGTGCTGGCCCTCTGCATAAAGTGGACCAAGGAAACAGACTAATATAGTACCAAATATAGGCTTAGTTACAAACCATGCTCTGAATCCTGAGGAAAGAATGCCTGTTTAAGTTGGAACTGTGTTACCAGAGGTTTCTGCAATGATTATCCATACAACTAAACATGACTTTTGTTTTTTATTTCCAAAAATTAATCTCAGTTTAAAAGAAATCCAGATAGTTTTTTACCTAAACATTTTACCACAGCAATCACGGAGAGTACTGTGGAAGCCCACAGCAATTAGGCATTTGATAGATAGAGGGAAGAAGCAGTAGGATAAGAATGAAGGGGGAGAGTAGAGGTCTGAATGGATCCAGGTATGATAAGAAAATTTAAAATACAGGCAACAGTAATAGCAGGGAGAATACTTAGAGAGATTCACCTGATACCACAGTCAACTGTGGACTTCATCCTTGTGGTTTGTGACGTTACCAAATATGTCAGTTATTTATTTCCTTGTATTACGTTGTTGCTTGGCATTTAGTCTACATTGTATTCACAAAGTCCCTTTTTATCAGCAGTGAAAAAGATTGGCTCCAAGTCATACCTATTTATCAGGTAAACTGTTGAGTGCTTTGGCTGGGATCTTTATCTAATGAGATCTCATCATGCAGGTATGATGTTTGGCACTTATTTAACTTCCTATTTATGGTACCAGAGTATGTGTGTCAAGCAGAATGATGAACTGTGTCCCCTCAAGCGTATTTGTACGGGGATGGGGGAATTAAGGAGTTTTCCATCTGAAATACAGCAAATTATGTCAACAACTACATTTAGGTAAATTTAGCCCCAGGTATGTGCCTAGATGCAACAGTGATGGGCACCGTAGATATGCATAAAACAGATCAAATGAAAGAAGGAGAAGGATTTTGAAAGCCCTCTGTGACGGGTTGGATCACAGAAACCCCCTTGGGAGCTGCCACCCAGTGTACCAAGACTACCCCTGTTCCTGTTTTCCCTGCCAGCTCAGGACTCCAGCACCCTGTCTTGCTGAGCCAGACACTCCCGTCTGCTCCAGCACCGACCCAGGGTCTGAATCACTTGTCCCAAAGCTGCAAGTTTACCTGAAAACAGCTCCCAGAAGTGTGCTTGTCTTTAGTACTCAGATGCCCAACTCCCAATGGGGTCTAAATCCAGATAAATCCGTTTTACCCTGCATAAAGATTATGTAGGGCAAACTCATAAATTGTTCGCCCTCTATAACACAGATAGAGAGATATGCACAGTTGTTTGCTCCCCCAGGTATTCATACATACTCTGAGTAAATTACTAAATAAAAAGTGATTTTATTAAATATAGACAGTAGGATTTAAGTGGTTCCAAGTAGTAACAGACAGAACAAAGTAAGTCACCAAGTAAAATAAAATAAAATGCGCAAATCTATGTCTAATCAAACTAAATACAGATAATCTCACCCTCAGAGATGCTTCAGTAAGTTTTTTCTCTGACTGGACACCTTCCAGGCCTGGGCACAATTCTTTCCCCTGGTACAGCTGTTGTTGCAGCTCAGGTGAGAGCTAGGGGATTCTTCATGATGGCTCCTCTCTCTCCTTTGTTCTCTTCCACCCCTTTATATATCTTTTGCATAAGGCAGGAACCCTTTATCCCTCTGGGTTTCCACCCCCCCTCACTGGAAAAGCACCAGGTTAAAAGATGGATTCCAGTTCAGGTGACATGATTACATGTCACTGCAAGACTTCATTACTCACTTGCCAGCACACACATATACAGGAAGACTCACAGGTAAACACAGCCATCTGCAGACAATGGGCGTCATCAAGATTCCAAACCATCATTAATGGCCCACACTTTACATAATTACAATAGGCCCTCAGAGTTATATTTTATATTTCTAGTTTTAGATACAAGAGTGGTACATTTCTACAAATCGGATGATCACACTCAGTAGATTATAAGCTTTGTAATGATACCTTACAAGAGACGTTTTGCATGAAGCATATCCCAGTTACGTTATATTCACTTTTTATCATATTTTTCTAAAACTATTCTAGTTACATTATATTCACTTATTATCATGTTTTTATAAAACCATATAGACTGCACAACGTCACACCCTCCTATGGCAGGTCCATAACATTTGCTGCACAGTGATGTATTGACTTTTGAAACAGCTGCATCTGGAGCAACCTGGCAGTAAGATCAAGTTCTTACTGGGATTGAGAGAGAAGTGAGCACAAGAAGTCTGGAGAAAGTAGCACCAAAAGGCAGATTTTAAACACCAAAGCACTCAGCGACACATTTTTTTTTAAACAAAAAAGAAGAAAAAGAAGAAGAAAGGAAATGGCAGAAAAGGGAGAAGAGAGGAAAAGAGGATGAGAACAAGAAAGATGATATTCATATACACCTCTACCCTGACATAATGCTGTCCTCGGGAGCCAAAAAAATCTTACTGCGTTATAGGTGAAACCGCATTATATCGAACTTGCTTTGATCCGCCAGAGCGCGCAGCCCCCCCACCCCCCCGGAGCACTGCTTTACCGCGTTATATCCGAATTCGTGTTATATCGGGTCGCGTTATATCAGGGTAGAGGTGTAGTTGGTATTTTAGCCACTGTAACCCCTAGGTCATTTTCTGCAGAACTGCTGCCTAGCCACTTGGTCCCTAGTCTCTAGCAGTGCATGGGATTCTTCCGTCCTAAGCCTATATGTCTATACATTGTAGTGTCTATATATTGTGTATAGTCTAAGAGTCTATATATTGTAGCTGGGATCAAGCCTCCCAGCCCATGGTGACAGATTTGTGCTGGGGGGCTCTAGCTAGTGCACTAAAAATGGTGGATGTTCTGCAGTGTGGATGTTACAGCTTGGGCAGCAGCTTGGCCTCTCCTAGTTTGGGTGGCTAGCTTGTGGGAGCTGCAACATCCACACTGCTATCCTTAGCGTGCTACTCGAGCCCTTCTAGCTTAAGTTTGTCTGGCAGGCTGGCAGACTAATCCTCTCACTTGTGTCTGTAGCAAAAATCTCTCTCCCTCCACCCCTACCATATTCAGGTGACATTTCAAAGCCTCTAAACATTTGCAAGATAAAGCTTACATCTGTATTATACTTGAGAGCTGAAACTGGTATCTGCTGACAATGAATTTTTCCCATGGCATCATCTGCTCAGAAACACCTACCTGAAATGTAGTTCACATTCTTTTCCATATTTGGAATTACTCCAATAAAATATTCAACCTGTCAGGATCATTTATCTATAGCTTTCTGGTTTTGTAACTTTTTTAAAGTCCTATCTTGTAGTGCTTCCAATTGGCCTGGTTTAGCAGCTACTAGTTCCACCTATTTAATAGGGTGACCAGACAGCTAGTGTGAAAAATCGGGACTGGGTTGGGGGGTAATAGGAGCCTATATTAAAAAAAAGCCCCAAATATCGGGACTGTCCCTATAAAATCGGAACATCTGGTCACCCTACCTATTTAATGACCATGTTTGACAGCAGCAATTGTGACACTTGTAACCTGGATTCAGCTCCTGAACCAATGAGAGAGGCGACACTATATTTCCTCCAGTTAACTTGACAGCAAAACCAAAGTCCAATGATACATTGAGCAATATTTTTACCAACGTGGTCATTCTAAAGAAAACATGATATCCAATGACAAAGTCCAGAAATGGGAAACTTTGTATTGTATGGCCAGTGTTTTTTACTGTAGGTTGGGGATTTGGTACACCGTTCTTCAGTGCAATAAGAACTTAGTTATATAGATTTTTGCACAAATGAAATGGCAATACTAACAAATAATACCCTTAAATAATCCTGGTGAATAAAAGCAAAATATAAACCTTCACAACAAGCATAATCAGTTTTGCAAACAAGACACTAGCTAACTGCCACCTGATTCTGCTCCTACCAGTACTTGACTTTTGTCTTTTGGCCTCTCTGCTGGTATCGCTACCTTGACTACCTGTCATTGGATGTCTTTTTCCATGGCCTCTTTGATTTTCAACAGCTTCACTGTCGAAATTGGGAGACTGAATCCATTAACATGATGGTGTATATCTTGTTCCTCTTTCTCCAACTCACTGATACTGGGTTTCTGTGCCCTGCTCAGGGTGTCAGCTAACACCAGTAATCATCTTGGACAATATCTGATCTCTACCTGGTAGTGCTGGAGATATATCAACGTGTGCTGCAGTGTCTTTGGAGAATTAAGAAGGGACTTGGCCATGATTGTCTGTAGGCATTATGGCCTGATATCACTTTTACTTGGTGGCCATATGTGATGGAACTCAGCTCTATGTACATTAATGGAGAAAGGACCACTTGTCCCCAGGATTACTATGGACATTAAATGGTGTGGAGGTTGCTCCAGTTATCCTGGGAGACCTGGGTTATCCTCTACTTCCCTGAATAATGAAGACATTCTCAGGCTGCTTGGACAAAAGGAAGAAACTTTTTAACTACCTCCCTCAGTAGGAGAATGGTAGTGGAGTGTGTATTTGGCCAGTTGAAAGGAAGGTGTTTCTGTTTGCGGCTAGGGCTGGGGGTCAGTTAGGGTGACCAGACATCCCGATATTACCGGGACAGTCCCGATTTTAGGGGACTTGTCCCGTGTCCCGACCTTACATCGGTCGGGATGCACTTTATGTCCCGATATTGGGGGACCGCGGCAAGCCGGTGCTGCTCCCCGCTTCTTCCGGGCCCTGGAGCAGCGCAGCTGAGCTCCCGGCGCTGGCCGGCAGGAGCCTGCAGAGTGCTGCAGCCCCACTCCCCAGGCACGCACAGAAGCAGGGGCGGGGCTTGTAGGTGCCTGCAGTGGGCAGAGAGCACCCCTGCCCCCGCCCAGTGCAGGGAGCTCTTTGGGGGACGGCTCTGGTTGCTGGGTGGGGGGCAGGGATGGTAGCCCGGCTCAGCTTGTAGCTGAGCAGCAGCAGCTCGCGTTGCTCCTGAGCCACCGGCCACTCGCTCTAGGTAACTGCTTGCCTGCTCGGCCCCCTTTCCTCTGGCTCCCCGGTTCCAAAAGCCTCCAGTCCGGGATGGGGTTTAAAGGAGCAGCCCCCTAGCCATGCTGCCTGCCCTGCCCTCCTCTGGGGGCCGAGGAGCTCTCTGGAGTTAGGGCAGTCTTGCAGACCCAGCAATCGCTGTTTCCAGAGCCGAAGTCTCTTCCCCTGGAAGGGAGGGGATCTGGGTGGAAGGAGGCGTTTGTAAATGCACCATAGATTGAGTGGCTCTTGTTGATATACACAAGTACTGCTGTGTGCTCTCTTGAACAGAGTGTGTGTGTGTGGGGCTTTGGTTTCTGCTCTCTGCTAAACAACGAAGGCTTAAAAATGTGAAGAGGAGGACCAGAGGAGAGGAGGACCAGTCTGAGGGGAGCAGAGTCTCAGCCATAGGTGTGTTGGGGTATATGCTAGGTTGAAAAGTACCTCTCAAGACCCACTATACAAAAAGAATTGGGGGTTTGTTGTTGCTGGCTGCCGCGCCTCCCCGGCCTGCCCCCACCAATTTTTCCTCCTGTGCTCTGGCGGTGTTTTTTTGTTTTTTTTTTCTCCGCCCCCCGCATCCCGATATTTCACTTCTGTCATCTGGTCACCCTAGGGTCAGTGCCTGTGGCCAGAGCCTGGAGCTAGGGGCACGTGCTGTGCGGCCAGAGCCAGGGGTTGGAGCCTGCTGCCACATGGCTAGAGCTGTGGGTCAGCGCTTGGGGCCAGTGCCCACCACCATGTGGCCAGAGCCTGGAGCTGGGTGCTGGAGCCTGGGGCTGTATGGCCAGAGCTGGGGGTCAGCACCTGCTGGCGCTTGCTGCTGCAAGGCCATGGGTCGGCCCTCACTGCCTTGCGGCTGAGGATCAGCACCGGGGCTGGGGCCGCACGGTTGAAGTTGGGGGTTGGCATCTGAATCCCTGCAGCTGGAGGCTAGGGCCATGCGGCTGGAACTAAGGGTTGATGCCCAAAGCCCCATGGTCAGAGGAAACTGCCGTGCGGCTGGGGCTGGGGCCCAGAGCCAGTGCCTCCTGCTGCACAGCCAGAGCCCGGGAGTGGAGTCAGTGGCCAGCACCTGCCACTGCATGGCTGGAACCAGGAGCTGGAGCCCGAAGCCCTGTGGCTGGAGACCAGGGCTATGTTAGGGTTACCATATTTAAAAATTAAAAAAAGAGGACACTCCACGGGGCCCTGGCCCCGCCTCTGCCCCAACTCCGCCCCCTCCCCTGAGCGCCCGCATTCCCCCTCCTCCCTCCTAGCCATGTGAAACGGCTGCCCGAGCGCTACCGGCTTCGGGCAGCCCCCATGCCTCCGGACCCTGCGCCCCCGGAGCGGAAGTGCCCGGCCGGCGGCGCAAGATCTGGAGGCATGGGGGCTGCCCGAAGCTGGTAGCGCTCGGGCAGCTCGGCTCTTACAGAGCCGAGGAGTCAGGGAGCACAGCAGCCGCCGGAGCCCTCTGTAAGGTAAGCCAGGGATGCCGGAAGCTGGGAGTATTTTTCCCGGACATGTTCGGCTTTTTAGCAATTCCCCCCAGACGGGGTTTTGATTACCAAAAAGCCGGACATGTCCAGGAAAAACCGGACGTATGGTAACCCTAGGCTATGTGGCTGGAGACGGGGATCAGCACCTGCCGGGGTTGCACAGCCAGGCTCCTGAAGTCCTGCCGCTGGAGCCTGCTGTCCAACCACCATAGGGCTGACACCTGAGCTCCTCTTCCCCCCAGGTGGGTCGATAACTCACCTTGCTCCTGCAATGTTGCACCTCACCTGTCTCCAGAGGCAGTGCAGAGCAACACATCCAGGAGGGGGAGGGGCCAATGTTTTGCCCCCCAATCACCGCCCAAGAGGTTGTTGTGACTGCACAAAAAAACCCTGGTGGCCACATGCAAGAAATGCCGCTCTAGAGAATTTGCCTCTGGCTGGGACTTGGGCTGCATTGCAGGAATCAGGTTGGCTTTCTACTTGGCTGGCATGAGGGTCCTGAGTCCCAAAGAGATCCTGGCTCTTAGGGAACAGCAGGCAGCAGGTTCAACAACCTCACCGGATTGGATGGTTGTTTAGTGCAAAATTCTGTCCAGTTCCTCAAAAAATGGACAGGTTATGTGTCCCCTATCTGATTTCCCCCCTCCCCCCATCTTCCCTGGTTTTAATATTATCTGGCACTGCTCAGAATCCTGGACATCTACTTTTCAATGTCCACCAACAGATCATAATTCTGGAGGCTGGCCACAAGAGCTTCTAGCACTGTCACTTCACCCCAGATGGTGAGATCCATCTCAGCATGGCTCCAGGCGGCTGTGTGAGGCATGTTGTTGTGGGGCTTCTGGAGTAGCATTTCAGCCATGTTGATACATGGGAACCCAGGAGCAAATGGGCAAAATCTGGCCCTCCACCAGCTTTAAAATGGTGGGGGGCGGGGGGAGAGATGTCTTGGCAACATGACACCAGAGCAGGGGAGGGCATGCAGGTAAACAGGCAGACCAATAATGATCACCTGCAAAGCAGCGTGGGATAGTGATTGGAGGTATACCAAAGTGACCTGCAGCAGGATTGAGCGCACACAAACAACAGACCCAACTAATTCAGTTTGCAGCAAACAGCCCACTTTGCAAGAGGACTCCAGAGTTTGCAATAAATGTAGAGTTAGTGTGTTGTGGTGATTGCATCGTGTGTACAAAAGTGTTTCAAACCAGATTAACTTGATTTAAACCCTTTGGGTATGCAAGCCCTAAGTATCTAATTACATTTACATCTGTATTATGCACAAGATTCAGATCAAGCTTGTGCAGGCTTAAGCGCAGTCGCCCGGCTTCTCAAACTGAGGTTGTAGCAGTAGGTGCAAGGTGGTTGCAACCTCCCACTGTTGGGGGAGTAGGTGTTGCTAGATGTGTAGGAGGTTTGACCACGTCAGATGATGTATACTCTGATCCAGCACCTTCCTTCAGCAACTCTCACTGCAGGGCTCCCATGTAATCGTTAATGGAAAGCCTCAAAGAGGATGGTGTCTGTGCAACTGTCTTCATCTTTTAGGGTGGATCCCCTTGGGTGTAATTTAAACATCCCTGGGACAGGGTTGATGCATCTGATTCACAGTCATTAAGCTGAGTGTGGGTGCAAGAACAACACTTAGCAATTATAGTGCTTCATACTTGTGAAATGCTGTGCAACATTAATTCTCACAAATTATCAGCTCTTCAGGGCATGGATTTATACGTTCAGCACACTAACTCTTTATAAGTTATGTGTAGGCTGCTGGCATCTGTAATTAATAGGTGAGCAGAGAATGTGCCAATACCTTTATGTTCTATGGTCTGTGTCAGTGGTTCTCAACCAGGGGGACACGTATGCCTGGGGGTAGGCAGAGGTCTTCCAGGGGGTACATCAACTCAACTAGATATTTGCTTAATTAACAACAGGCTACATAAAAAGCACTAGTGAAGTCAGTACAAACTAAAATTTCATATAGACAAAATGAGAAGTAAGCAATGTTTCAGTCATAGTGTGCTGTGCCACTTTTGTATGTTTATCTGATTAAGTAAGCAAGTAGTTCTTAAGTGAGGTGAAACCTAGGGTATGCAAGACAAAGCAGACTCCTGAAAGGGCTAGAGCAATCTGGACAGTTTGAGAACCACTGGTCTATGTCCTCCAGGCAGTCAGGCTCGATGATCACAGTGGTGCCTTCTGGCCTTGGAATCTATGAAAAATCATTACTCCCTGCTTGTCATCTGCACTTGTTTCACACCTTAAACTGTGCTAAATTAAACTAAGCTAGGCAAAGACTGTGTCTTTCTGGGAAGTGCCCATTGTATTTTGGGGTACCACAAAATAGTAAACTTGGGCAAAGGAGGATTGGCATGTGAGGGGTGCCCTGGTTTGGAGGGAAGTGCTCTGGGTGTGTGTTAGGAGAAAATATGTGTGTGTGTGTGTGTGTGTGTTGGGCTAAAGTGGGATGGGATTGGGGGACAATGTGTGTGTGTGGGGGGGTGGAATTGGGGGACAGTGTGTGTGTGTGGGGGAGTGTTGGGCTGCAGTGGGATGGGATTGGGGGATGGTGTGTGTGTGTGGCATTGGGCTGCAGTGGAATGGGATTGGGGGACGGTGTGTGTGGTTGGGGTGTTGGGTTGCAATGGGATGGGATTGGGGGACAGTGTGTTGGGGGGTTGTTGGGTTGCAGTAGGATGGGATTGGGGGATGGTGTGTGTGAGGGGCATTGGGCTGCAGTGGGGTGGGACTGGGGGACGGTGTGTGTGTGTGTGTGGTGCGGGTGTTGGGGTGCAGTGGGATGGGATTGGGGGACTGTGTGTGTGTGGGGGGGTTGTTGGGTTGCAGTGGATGGGATTGGCGGATGCAGTGTATGTGTTGGGAGGGATTAGTTTGGCAGGTGGGGCGGGGGCAGGGTTGTTATCACTGCCCCTGTCTCCGCAGCAGGCGGCTCCACTCCAGCCCTGAGCACGACCGGTGCTGCCGGTCAGGGGCCCGGGCTCCACAGGGAGGGGAGAGAGGAAGGCGGGCGGGGCGACCTCTGCTCCCGAAGCCGCTGATTGGCGCCGCGCCGTGGCCTGAGGCAGCCGGCAGGGTTGGGCGGTGCTAGCGTAGCGTCCCCTCCCCTCCTCTCCTCTCCTCTCTCGCCCGCAGCAGGGAGTAGCCACCTCGGTGTCAGCAGCAGCGGCGCGGCCCCTTGCGAGTCCCTGGCAGCGCGGTGCGCTCCGCCGCAGCCTCCTCTCAGGTCAGTGCGGCCGCTGCCCTGCTCCACCGGCACATCTGCCCCGGCGTGCCCCCCATGCCGCCTGCTGCTCCCCGGCAGCGTGCGGGCACCGCTCAGCCTGGCCGGGGCGGACCTTTCCCCCGCCCCGGCAGCACGGCCTGGGCGGTGACAAGAGACTTGGCGGGTGCCAGGGCGCCGTGAGGCCTGGGGCTGCCCTGGAGCTCATTCACCCGAGGGAACCAGCCCCGGCCCCGACCCCGGCCCCTGCTATTCTTTTAATGCCTAACTCTAGCTGTGTCCTCGCTTCCCTAGCGCAGGGGCGCCTGATATGACTTCCTGTTTCTCTGTGCGGTGTAGTAGGGTTGTTGTTTATATGTTTGTACCGCACCTAGCACGCTGGGGGCCTGAACTGTGTCTGATCCTCGACATCAAGTGCTACCCCAGTGTGAATAATAAATTAATACTAATAGCTGACAGCGTGCTGCCTCTTTGAGTCACAGCTGTGTGACTTTCCCCTCCTCTCTAAAGTAGTTAAATATCCCCCCTTATTGTAGGTATTTATCCTCATTTTATAGATTGGGGGGGGGGGGAAACAGGCACAGCAAGGAGAAGTGAGTGGCCCAGTGTCACACAGGAAGTCTGTGTTGGAGCAGGAACTTGAATCCAGAACTCCCAAGCCCTAGGTTACTACCGGAGCCATTTAGCTGCCCTTGTGATCCTTTAGAGATACCACGAATATTGCTAAATCTCAAAAAGAACAGGAGTACTTGTGGCACCTTAGAGACTAACAAAGTCTCTATGATACGCTGAAGTTGCGTATCTTAGTTCGAAGTGGGGGGGTTAGTGTGGACCAGCCCTTTGTCTCTCCCCAGCAGAAGTTGGTCCAATAAAAGTCACCTTGATTCCTTCTTGTCAATGAAGTTATTGTTGTGTCTAGCGACACCATCAGAGGACCCCAACCACATCAGCCACACCATCAAGGGCTCATTCACCTGCACGTCTACTAATGTTAGATATGCCATGTGCCAGCAATGCCCCTCTGTCATGTACATTGGCCAAACCGGACAGTCCCTACGTAAAAGAATAAATGGACACAAATTGGACATCAGGAATAGTAACATACAAAAGCCAGTAGAACACTTCAGTCTCCCTGGACATTCTATAACAGATTTAAAAGTAGCTATACTTGAACAAAAAAAACTTCAGAAACAGACTTTAAAGAGAAATAGCAGATCTAAAATTCATTTGCAAATTTAAAACCATTAATTTGGGCTTGAATAGGGACTGGGAGTGGCTGGCTCATTACAGAAGCAGCTTTGCCACTCCTTGAATTGATACCTCCTCATCTATTATTGGGAGTGGACTACATCCATCCTGATTGAATTGGCCCTGTCAGTATTGGCTCTCCACTTGTGAGGTAACTCCCTTCTATTCATATGTCATATAATGCCTGCATCTGTAATTTTCACTCCATGCATCTGAAGAAGTGGGTTTTTTACCCATGAAAGCTTTTGCCCAAAAAAATCTGTTAGTCTTTAAGGTGCCACCGGACTTGTTATTGTGGTGGGAGGCACTTAGGCTGTTGCCTTCTTCTCACAAGGTTTTTGTGTGTTATATGCTGTCCATGGGAAAAATAACGTGGGTCCGTTGGGATAGGAAAAATAAAGTTTATAAACTATTAGCGGCCACCATTCTTTTTTTAGTAATAAAAATATCTGGTCACATCAGTGGCCCCTGAGCCTTTTGGTCCTTTACCTCCTCTGAGCAGTGCTTATGAGGTGGAAAGGGAAAGAGAGGTTATAAACAGTGGCAGGAGCTGCTATTTATTTGTTAAAGACATTCCTTGAGTACATTGGATGTTGTGAGATGGCTAAGTCAGGGCTGAATAGAACTGTAGGTGAATAGCATTGTCAATATTAATCATGTGAGAGGGTTACACTTGTTGGGCAGTTTGCACAAGAAAACTGTAGTGATTTTCTTAGTTATTTTTTTAAGAGCAAATCCAGGGAAGCACATGCACAGCTTAATACAGCTGGCCCAGCTTTCGCCATTCTTTGTTTAAAATTGATGTGTTGTTATAGTGTTTTTATTTCTGGTCCAGTACATCACCATTTTAAAAAAATGTTGATTTTTGGAAGGGAAGAATATTTGATTTATTTGTAATAATCCACTGGAAATCTTTATGAAAAGAAATAACGCTGCAGAAAAGTTTCTCAATTATAGTAGACAAAGTGACTCTTTGTATATTACTCCTACCCCCCTTGTCTCCCCCTCTATTTATTTCTTCTGTAGAAGAAGCCATACAACTTAACCTCAGGGTCTCACTTTTTTTTCTTTCGCAGCATAAATCTTTTTTTTCTTATGCAGTGTAGTTTTTACAAAGCCTTATTTTCTTACACAAATAAACAAAGAAGTGTATTTCTACAGAATGAAGATGTGGCTCTTTATAATTGTGGCATGTTTGATCCAAGGAATTGTAAGTTCAGAAACATTTGTCAGAAGAAGAAGAAATGTGGATCCTGAAACATCTATGAATATTGTAAGTTATGTATTGTAAAATTCCATTCAGTAGCTGCCATTTAAAAAAATTGATGTTTGTCATCTGTCATATGGTTACTATATACAGGGAATAACTAGTTATCTCAGATATTGTAGTATAATTACTGTGGGGAAAATGCTGACTTTTTAAAAATGATGATTACTTTAACTGTGGAAGGGTGTTTTGCCTATTAAACTTTAATTAATAATGCTCTCATTGTAGATCCAGATTAAGGAACAGAGGGAAATTGCCTAACCTAGTTCTTTAAATTGCCTAAACCTGTTTACATGCCTGACAGTAAGCAGGAGTCTTGTCAGTGATATTCTGTTTCCATCTTCCTACTTGCTTGCAAATTGAAAAAAGCTGTGGGTTGATTGAGGGTATGGGAGTGTGTGTGAGAAAGATGTAGAGCAGGGGTAGGCAACCTATGGCACGTGTGCCAAAGGCAGCACACAAGCTGATTTTCAGTGGCACTCACACTGCCCGGGTCCTGGCACCAGTTCGGGGGCCTCTGCATTTAATTGTCAATGAAGCTTCTTAAACATTTTAAAAACCTTATTTACTTTACATACAACAATAGTTTAGTTATATATTATAGACTTATAGAAAGAGACCTTCTAAAAATGTTAAAATGTACTGGCATGCGAAACCTTAAATTAGAGTGAATAAATAAAGACTTGGCACACCACTTCTGAAAGGTTGCTGATCCCTGATGTAGAGGAAGTAACATATATAAATAAAATGTATATCTCATATGCTGTTTCATGTCTTGTATGAAGGGGTAAATAACACTCTCACTTTCTACACATCAGTCATGATTTTATAGACTTCTATCATATTTCCCCCTTAGTCATCTCTTTTCCAAGATGAACAGTACCAACCTTTTAAATCTCTCCTCAAATGGAAGTTGTTCCCCACCGATAATAATTTTTGTTTCCCTTCTATGTACCTTTTCCAATTCTAATATTTTTTTCTTGAGATGGGGTGACCAGAACTGCAAACAATATTCAAGGTGTGGGCATACCATGGATTTATATAGTGGCATTATGATAGTTTTTGGTCTTCTTATCTTTCCCTTTCCTAATGGTTATCTTTTTTGACTGCTGCTGCACATTGAGCAGTTGTTTTCAGAGAACTATCCACAATGACTCCAAGATCTTTCTTGAGTGGTAACAGCTAATTTTAGACCCCATCATTTTGTATGTATAGTTGGGAGAAAGTTTTCTAATGTGCATTACTTTGCATTTATCAACATTGAATTTCATCTGCCATTTTGTTGCCCAGTTACCCAGTTTTGTGGGATCATCTTGTAACTCTTGGTAGTTAGGTCTAAAGCTGACTATCTTGAGTAATTTTGTATCATCTGTAAACTTTGCGACCCCACTGTTTATGCCTTTTTCCAGATCATTCTCTGTGGTCCTGCTTCCACTCTAGTTAAAATTGCTAGTAGGAACTGTACTTATTAAAACCACTTGTTGCTAGTAAGGTTCTAGTAAGTTTTTCCTGACAATTGCTTTGCTCCCCCTTTTGGTGTTCACTCTTGTCGCTTTTCCTTCTTTCTGTCATACTGACCAAGTCTTTACCCTCATTGGGTAAGGACTTGCTGTTAATTGTGATCTTATCGGCACTTCATTTTCCCCACCCTCTTTGTTATCTTCAGTTGTTGCATCACATCTGAAACTAGCTTATAAACTTTTTGGGGAAGAGAGAATTTGCCTTTTCCATACAACACCTAGCATATTTTTGAGCACTGTCTTTTAAAGGTAACTAGAGTTATTGCCAATAGGATCATGCAATTGTACCGGTTAGGCATTTACATATCTTTTAAATGATTCTGTTAAATGAGCTTTTTTTTTTTTTTTTTTTTTTTGGTTAAGGTTTGTGAACTAACTCACTTGCAGGTGATGGAACAGAAGTGAGTTTTTAGAAGAGATGGTGTTTAGTAGTCCTATTTTATAGTATTAGTGTCCGACATTAAAAGCCATAACCCAAGCATATGAACAGTGTGCAAAACTTTCCTGTTCTTGCTGTGATGGTTAAGTCATAATATAAATGACTTTATTGAAGCCACTGTTATACAACATTTTGTTTCAAACCTGCTGTGTTGTGGGTCATTTAGATGATGTATTTAAGTGTGATAGTGTTCCATGAGTGATAAATAGGAGTAAGGATCATGCCTCTAATATTTGAAATGTTTTAAAAATCTTGCCCTTTAGAAGAGAGATGCATCCCCTCATCTACCACTGATAGCATAATTTTTGGTGACTTGTCTATAATTGACAGATGTTTGTTGTTTCAGTGAGCATTGTCTGTCCTTCTTTCTACCACTTCAGTCTTTCCTTTCTTTATCCTGTTGTCCCTGATCTTCTTTCCCCTGCCCCCTTTTCCAACACTCTTGTCTCCCCTGGTTAGTGGTAAACTGGATGACCTATGTGGCTTCTCTATAGTGGAGACAGAGACTACCAGCTTTAGCCTGGGATACGCACTAGAACTTGGATCTCTCTCTCTGTAGGGGTTGGACATTGAGATAGATAAGAGATATTTCAAAGGCACCAAGAATTGTTAGGTTCCCAACTCCTATTGAAAATCAATGGGAGTTGGGTGCCTAATTCTCATTGGTGACTGAACGCATCATCACCTAGTAACAAACCTTTCTCTGATGGTCTCTCTCTACCACCTACCAGACATAGCCACAGCAATGGAGACATCACACTTCTATATTGTTGTCTGTGGAAAGACCTCCAAGCATTTTACAGACACTAATGAATTAAAAATGTCAACAGTTTCAATCAAAAGCTTTTGTTTTTCTTTTTGCAGAGTGAAATTGTTACCTACAGAGGCTACCCCAGTGAGGAGCATGAAGTGGTGACTGAAGATGGATATATCCTTAGCATTAACAGAATTCCTCATGGAAAGAAAAGCCATGGGACGAAGAAGGGTAAGATTTACTTCTGCCTGAAGAAAGAGAAGTCTTGAAAAAGATCACTTTAATTTAGAGAGATCTAACTCTTGTAATAAAGCTGACCAGGATAAAATGTTGGTAACCTGTGTGGTTTACAATTACTTATAAAGGAAAATAACAGTGCAGACTATGTTAGAGTAGGTAGATCATTGGGGGGAAGGGATTTCCTCCCAAAATTCAATTTGTAAGTGGTTTGTATTTTGTAGGATCTAAAATGGACACTTTTTTTTGTGTTGAAATTTTACTTACTGAAAAAACTCATTTTATGATAAATGAGAAATGGTAATTTTTTTTTAAGTAAGAATGTGCTAAAGTCTGTTTTGTTGCAAAATTTTAATTTTTTAAACTTGTTTTGTTTTAAAAACTTTAACACTAAAGGTAGGGGCAGGTCTTGTTCCTCTTCTGTTGAAAAACAAACGAGAAAGACACTTCACCTCCCCAAAACAAACAAAAATCCCAATGCTCTTCTGATTTCTGCATGGAAATAGGAATTAGACTAAGCTGATTTTAGATTCTAGCATGCTGTTCCTCCTTGTCTTTATAGTAAACTATAAAGCAAAGTAATAATTACTATAGCACCATATTGTACATAGCTATTTATAGTATGTAAAATATTGTAATAATAATACAAAAATCTTGTTTCTAAAGAAATGGGTGCAGTACAGCTTCACATAACCAAAGCCAAGACAGAGGGCCATGTGGATGTTGTTGCTTGTTGCCTCCCCAGAATTGGTCTTTCAGAAGCGGTTTGACAGGGAAGGAGAATTAGTAGCATATACTAAGCAGGAGGATGTCCACACCATAAAGAGTGGCATGAAAGAAGGCACAAAATTAGGAGAGGGGAAATCAAAAGTGGAGACAAAGGGAGTTTTCAGAAGAGAAGCTTGGGAGAAGTTTAGAGGGTGGGAGTGTGTATAGGAGGGAATGAGGCCAAAGGTACTGGCAAGGCCTAAGCTATAGAATTCTTTGAAAATAAGATTAAAATGGATGTGGAAGAAGAGAAGCATGTGCAGGAAACAGTCTTAGATCTGCTATACTGCTATGCTGTGGAAACTAATATGCTTGTAGACCTGAATAGCAATGGATGAATTCAGTCAGAATCAACTTATGTTTAAATTGGGGTAAATTCTGTCCTCTGAGGCATGCATGCAGCTATCATTTATTTCAATGGGAGCTGTATGCTTATATCTGAGGGTAGAGTCTGAACCCTTGGAGCTTAAAAAGCTGAAGATGTATGATGCATACATATGAATCTTATGGAAGGGGAGAAAAAGCAAATATTCTATAATTGCAGGTGTGAACAAATAGTATGGCAAAAGACCCTCTTCTACCAAAGGCAAAAAAATCTGTCTGTTCTTAATGGTTGATTTGATATCTCTTAAGCATGTTTGCCTTAACTACTGTCTCAAAGAGCATAGGGGCAGACAGTTTGGTGCACAAAGCAAGCTAGTCAAATTGGCTAGTTTTATATTTGTGCTTAAAAAATTCTGAGAAATCCACAAAGTGAAGATAGATTATGCTTCTGTGGGTTTTTTATTGAACCTTTCATCTGTAACATAAGCAAATAGAGTGAAGTTTCCTGTCTCAAAAGAGTGATGAGGGGGTGGAGAAGGAAGCAGTATCAAAGTTCATGTTTTGTAAAGCACTTTTAATTTTTAAAATCAAGGATTACTGAACAACTTTTGTCAAGTATGATCCCCTAGAAGAAGAATGAAGACTTCAAAGTTCATGTTGACTTCAAGCTGTTACAGACCTGGTATCTTTTCCCAAACAGTGTTTATTTACTGCTGACAGAATTTATAGTGCATAATATTTCATAATGTTTCTGTTGCAATATATGACAGATGTGAATAGGATTAATTGCAGTTATGTATGACATTATCTTTTGGAGCGAAAGTCCACAACAGTCTATGGTTCCACAGCTGCAAAAATTGTAAGGGAAATTTGTTGTGTTAAAGAAAAATGGCAATGACTTTGTTTGTTAATGAGTGCTAAAAATCAACATGAACAGTTGAATGGAAGGTATTAAAGTAAGTTCGCCTTCCATTCCCAGTTTCCATTCCCATGCTCCTAGGCATTGTGAGAACCTGCAGCACATGTTAATGTTGATACAGAGTGGAAGGGGATCTGATGCTAAAGACAGTGGTACACCATCTTAGTTTGTCATTGTCTTAGCCTAAAAAGCCTGATCCCTGGAAGTCACCTATGGGAAGGCCTTCCAGGCCTTGTGGGAAGAGGAGGGGAGCAAGGACAATGAAGAAAAGCTAGCATGCCTCCAGGATCAGGCCTCTTATCACCCAGAAATTATAAACACTGGGAACAAATAGCTCTCTATGTTCTTGCTGTAGTTCCTGCTTTTCTTGGGTTTGCTTGTTGCAAACCTGCTTTTTTGGATATGAGAAATACTAGGTCCGTTTTGCTCTAGTTAAGAACCTAATGTAACATTTTTAAACCCATAACTACAATAAAATAACTCTTTAAAACCCTGCTATTGTGGAAGATTACAATGCATGAATTTAAGACCTTGTGAGTATCATAAAGGCTGCTAATCTTACAGTCCTGTAGGTTAACCACTCAAATATAGAGATGAAGCAAATATTGAATACTCATTAGTTTGTCAGGACTTCAGTGTGAGGAGACCATGAAGCTTTGATTTATAACTACGTAAAATGCTTTATCTTTCAGGTCCCAAGCCTGCTGTTTTTCTGCAGCATGGTTTGCTTGCAGATGGTAGTAACTGGATCACAAATTTGGACAACAGCAGCCTGGGCTTTATGCTGGCAGATGCTGGCTTTGATGTTTGGATGGGAAACAGCAGGGGGAACACTTGGTCCAGAAAGCATAAACACTATACAGTGAAGCAAGAAGAATTCTGGGGTTTCAGGTAGCCGGATCTCATTTCTGAGGAGTGCGGTTTATTACATGTTATACATGCTGTCAACAGGAACCACTCCTTTCCCGCTGCCATTTCCTCCATGATGCCATGCCCCCACTATTAGCGCTGTGCCGATCACTGAATTTTTGGTTTGCTGGCAGCTCTTGGAGGCAAGAGGGTCGGGGTTGGTTTGGGTCAAACTGAAACATTTTTTGGTGAAGTGAAAAAGTAGGGAAAATTCCCTTTTGGGTCAAATGAAATGTTTTGTTCCCAGGCATTTTAAAAAAATAAAAGGTAATAAAGGTCTCAATTCACAGCAGAGGCAGTAGGGTTTCCCCCTTAGCCCAGTGGTCAGGGCATTGTCTTGGAACGTGGGAGACTCAGGTTTGAATTACTGCTGTGGAGCAGGGACTGGAACCCAGGTTTCCTCCTTCCCAGGAGAGTGCCCTAACCACTGGGGTATAGTCATTCTCTCTACCGCTGTCTGTCTGGACCAATGGCTATTCATGTACTTTTATACAAAGTGAAACCCCTTCAAGAGGAGGGATTGAGACACCCACCCCAGAATAGCCCATAAGCGGGTGGTAGGGCACTCTCCTGGGATGCGGGGAAAGGTAATTGTTCCAGTTGCTGCTCCAGAGCAGAGGTTTGAAGCTGAGTCTCCCACATATCAGGACCGTGCCCTAAGCACTGGGATAAAGACTGTGAGGGAGGACTCCCTCCCATCCCTCCCCCTGAAATTCCTTTGGCCAAATCTGCATTTTTATTTTGGCAAATAAACTGTTCATCTGAAAAATTTCACCCTGCTCTCACCTCATCTCAAAAAAGATATATTGGAATTGGAAAAGCTTCAGAAAAGGGCAACAAAAATTATTAAGGGTATAGAACGGAGAGATTAATAAGACTGGCACTTTTCAGCTTAGAAAAGAGACAACTAAGGGAGGATCTGATAGAGGTCTATAAAGTGATGGCTGGTGTGGAGAAAGTAAATAAGGAAGCGTTATTTATTCCTTCTCATAACACAAGAACTAGGGGTCACCAAATGAAATTAATAGGCAGCAGATTTAAAACAAACAAAAGGACGTATTTCTTCACCCAGTGCAGCCAACCTGTGGAACTCCTTGGCCTTCACAACATCCACTGGCAAGATTATAACAGGATTCAAAAAAGAATTAGATAAGTTCATGGAGGATAGGTCCATCAATGGCTGTTTGTCAGGATGGGCAGGGATGGTGTCCCTAGCCTCTGTTTTCCAGAAGCTGGGAATGGGCGAGAGGGAATGGATCACTTGACGATTACCTGTTCTGTTCATTCCCTCTGGGGTACCTGGCGTTGGCCATTGTCGGAAGACGGGATACTGGGCTAGATGGACCTTTGGTCTGACCCAGTATGGGCGTTCTTATGCTCTATCTACTACCCCACTTCAGTAACAGATTAAACAAGATTGTGCCACTGCACTTTTTTATCCTGGTTATATATGTGCTAATGTGCTAACAGTATGGGAAACTAGATATTTGCTATAATAACCTGATCCTGCCTTCATTGAAATCCAATGAGAAAATTTCCATTGACTTGAGTGGTTCAGGATCAAGCCCTAAGTGAATCTTGGTCAGAGTTTGGCTGTTCGGAATCAACCTTTGGAAGTTTTTATTCATTTTTAGCTGACTAATTTTCAATGTACTAAAGTTCCATTCAGTAATTCTTCTCTGCAAATGTTGATATGGAAATTTGATAGCTTTATTTATATAGTCCTCTTCTTGTCTTTGTTATAGTTTTGATGAAATGGCTAAATACGACCTTCCTGCCACTATAAACTTTATTGTGAATAAAACTGGACAGGAGAAAATCTATTACATTGGCCATTCACAGGGTACCACTATAGGTATGTTGAGAGATTTGCGCACTTTTGGTTAAATAATGATAAAATACAGATGTACTAGTACAGTTTGTTTTGTATCCTCATTAATACTAAAAGGCTAGAGAATTAACTTTCACCTATTTATTTGAAGTGAAAATTTGTAAAACACTAAATTAAACTAATAGACTACGCTATTCATCCAATTTCTGTAAAAACAAATATTCTAAAGAGTTGTGAAAATGTACATGAAAAATCATAGATTCATCACGCCAACTAAAATTTAAATTGATGCTCAGGTAAACCTTTAATTAACCAAACCAGTATTTAAAGACCAGTATTTAACCAAACCAGTATTTACTGATGCTAATTCAAATTCTTCTTTGAACACATACACAATTTCCAAATTCAGAACTTAAAACATACTACACTCTATAATTAAAACATGCCTAGCTAAAATTCTGATTTCATTTCTGTCAAATATTGTCTTATTAAGAAGTCTTCTGTTTTTTATTTTTAACAGCTTTCATCGCATTTTCAACTATGCCAGAGCTGGCTAAGAAAATAAAAATGTTTTTTGCATTGGCACCTGTAGCCACAGTCAAGTTCTCCACTAGCCCTCTGACAAAACTTGGAGTGCTTCCAGAGCTGCTTCTCAAGGTATGTATTTCAGTCAAGATATTTGTTTTAAACCTAAGTGAGAATATTTCTTTTCCATTTAAAATGGTTTTAGTAGAGATTATAAATAAAACTGTGTGTAGACTTAATGCATATGAATGTGCCTCTCTTGCTATGTACACACTTGTACAGAAGATTAACATGCATGACATGAATTCTAAGCCAAATTTTGACCTTGTATCAATATATGTCCAGAGTTGCTCTGTGATGGTTTTCCATATTGATAACTGCATAATTGAGAGTAGAATTTGGCCCAGTGACCACAAAATGCATTTGATGTTGCCCATTGCACCCCATGCTCCGCATTTAAAAAAAAATGGTGAATAATAATGTAAAAGCAAACATTTGTTTTGATGTTGGTGGATCACATACTGTCTGAAAACGCTTAATATTTATCTTTGATGTCCCATACACAAGGATGTTGAGAGCCTTCAAAATGGGAAAATTGAACTATCAGGCTGAGAAATTTAAATACATGACAGGAGAAGCTAGGGGAAAGTTAAAGCTTAAAATGTATCTTATAAATAGGCTTGACCTGAAAGAATCAGTATTATATTTACTCATTTGCACATGGGTCTAGGACTTGTGTTGCCAAAAAGCTATGATTAATATATACATTGGTCAATTTTAGTAGGGTCATGTGATATCCTTTTCTTCCTTTATATGGAGTATTTTTCATTTGTCATCAGTTTCTGCAGATTTATTTAGCAGTCACCTCTGTGTACTTCAGTCCTTATATAGATTTTTCCATTGATAAACTCATATGTTCTACTCCACTAAATTGGAATGTCTCCTAGAGACCCTGTTTAATCTAATGCCTGCTTCTTGGGCAGGAGAGTATTCGCATAAATGCTGCTCCCATTAAGGAGAATTGGGCAGGTGAAAAATACTATGGTCCTTTTTCAGACTTGAGATTCAAAATTATTATTTTTCACACAAGTTGCCAAACAAAAAGTGAGAGGAAACAGGAGGAGGATACAGTGAAGATGTTCACTAGCTGTTGTGTGTTGTGTACAGGGGCTGGACTGCCCACCTCTATTCACCAGCTATCCTTTGGTAGGAGAAGGAGGGGGAGCCATGTGAGTTATGGCAGACAAGATTTTAGATATTGGAAGTGTCACTTTATCTCTGTTAGGCACAATGTACCTTTTCTAACCACCGGACATATCTTGAATAGATATTTTTGTGTATTGTAACTGCCACTGGTTCCCCTTCTCCCCTCAGGCAGATAGAGATGAAGTCAAATAACACCTGCCAGCTCCCTCTGTCCCTCTTCTCATAGTGAAGATGGCTGCTTAGTTAAAATAATAGGCTGATCAGTGTTCCCAGTTAAGAGGCTTTTATTTTATAGAAAAAATGCACCTGTTCACATGGTCCTGTGAAACTTGACCCAGTCATGGTGACTTGCACAGTGAGCTATTGTGGAACCACCCAGTTAACCACAAACCAGTGGATGGGTCATAGTCTTTGTGCTGTGTCAGTGTGAGTAAAAAGCACTCTGTAGATCATGTTCAAACCCTTGGACTTTTTAAAAATAATATCTTGCAAGAGGAAACTGCCACCACAATGCAAGCTTGGTTTTATTCACATGGTTTGAATTGAGGAAGCTTCAAATATCAAACATACCAACTTAAGCAGATGTAGCTTAAAATATTTAACCTTTAGCAGAAATCTGACATGCCCTCTCTGACATAATGAATACAAAACTGATAAGAACTTTTTAAAAAGTTTGAATTTTCATGGATTTTCTTTGGTTAACCTTGAATAATTTATTCTGTTTTTAACTTGATAGCAAAGGTACTGATTATATATTTCACTTCAAATTAGTGATCTAGGCTCACATGGTGAAAGAGTGTAATACGAAACAATCTTTCTTTTATGAATTGAAGTAGTTATCCCAAGAAACCTATAGTATGAGTAAAAGCAAATAGCCTTCTCTTATGTGTATGTGCTTATTATTTTGCAGGATATGTTTGGAAAGAAGCAATTCCTTCCCCAGAATTCATTGCTGAAGTGGCTTGCCACTCATGTTTGTACCCACAGATTACTTGATGACCTTTGTGGCAATTTCTTCTTTCTTATATGTGGCTTTGATGAGAGAAACTTAAACATGGTATGTTCTGTATACACCTAGCAATTATCTCCTTGTGACTTTTAACAGTATAGACTATGATCTAAGAGTGTTTATATTCCATATGTAACTTGAAAAAAGTTTAATACCTTCTAGTTCTTGAGAGTTTGAATGAGTATCTTTTCTTGCTATAGACAGGAGTCCAGCTGCACAGTCTAGCTGATAAAATACATAGAACTAAATTTAAAAATGGATTGAAAGGATGAAACAATTTTTTTGTACTCTGTGGGAAGAACATGGGCAAGATGGATAGATGGAGAAGAGAATTAATGGTATAGAACATGGAAAGAAGGGAGAAGTAAAGATTAGACTTCACAACTTGGGATGCATCCATGTGCGAGAGCTGCTGAGATTTCCAGATCTCATAGTGGACATATGCAAATGCTTTTCTAGGAGTCAATTTGTACATTTTAAAAGTCTGTAGCTGTTCTGTGTTCCGATTGAAGCACAGGACACAGTGCAGGTGTGTTGTGGACAAATTGGTTAAGTGTATTTTTAGTCTGAAAAGCGATTTATGTAAAAAATCATCTACCAAGTCCTAATTGGTTATACCTGTGCAAATACATTGGAGGAAATGTTGTTGCAGAGGTGTCGCTGAAGATGCAGTTTAAAGATGAAGGTATGTATGTTTTGATGAGGGCATAATTTGGCCTGCGGAACCTTTTGTTGCTGGCAATAAAACTTCAGAAGGAAAGAATCCAGCTTGAAATTTCAGTCTCAAGGTTGAGTTTCCAGAGTTGGGTTTTTGTTTAAACAAACACCAAATAGCAGAACGTCTCTCTACATTGCTCTGGACATCTGTGACAGACAATAAACGTGGAATTCTACAATGCCACTTTTTTAGAATCCGTTTGTGGAGTAGTACTGTAAGCTGGGGACAGTGGTTGGGACACAATAGTAAGAATACAATGGGCAGGGATGGTGTCCCTAGCCTCTATTTGCCAGAAGCTGGGAATGGGCAACAGGGGATGGATCCCTTGATGATTCCCTGTTCAATTCATTCCCTCAGGGGCACCTGGCATTGGCCACTGTTGGAAGACAGGATACTGTGCTAGATGGAGCTTTAGGCCAACCCGGTATGGCTGCTTCTATGTTCTAACAGACATAAGGAGCTTTGGGTTTGGTCAGCACATGGAGAGAGAGAGTGAGTGCGAATCTGACTGGCTATTCCAGTGGGATCAAGCCACCTGAAGGAGCAATGAAATGGGGATAGTCTGATATGGGGAAGATTGTGCAAAATATTCCCAACAAAACTTTAATTTGCTTTGCTTTGCTTTTCCACGCAACTATTCTAAAATATTGTGGGAAAATCTTCAAATCATTTCTTCTGTCAAAAAAAACCAACAAAACTATTTGGGCAAAGTCACAACTTGAAACGTGGCCCAATTGATGTCTTGGCATTAACTTCAATAGGGCCAGGATTTCACCCTCAATTTAAAAAATGTTTGATTGAAAATCTGAATTTGGCATAATTTATATGAAATGGGAAAAATGGTAATTTTTGTGTGCAGAATTTCCCACTCCCCACATGCAATTTTGCATAGTTCTAAATATGGATTTAGACTTTACTCTGCCTGAGGATTCAGCTTTCAGAAGACAGTATTTTTAAACTGAAAATAAGCTTATTTGGAGCAACAGCCTATGTTAGTAGAAGTAGGCTAAACAGTTGGTCAAAACTAGTATAGTGTAGGGAGGCATTTAAAACTTAGAAGAACTTGGAACACTTTTGCTAACATTAACACTTTTAAACTTGTAAATTGATGTAAAAATTATTCATGCATATTACTGTTAAGTTTAAAGTCAATATTTATGACAAAATCCTTGTACTAAGGACACCATAGAATATTGAAACTGAAGTGTTTTTTTCTAAATTTAGTTTGCATTTCATTCAGCTGGGAAACAAAGCTAGATTGGTTAGTTTCAGTTTTGCATCTAGTAACTTTTATTAACTTGAGCAATACCGTTCTTTGTTTTTCTCAGTGTGTTCGGAGAAGGCTTACATCTCTTCCTTCACAACCATGCTGCTTTCTGGGAAAAAATCAAACCAAAACATTGAAACATTCCTAGTCAGATTCAGTTTCTTGTTTTGTGTGTGTGTGTGTGTGTGTGTGTGTGTGTGTGATTTTACAGTAAAATAAAACATCAGCTTTAGATCAAATTTAGTTTAAACTAAGTTGACAGTGTTATTCAATTAATAGCAAGACTTAAGCATCCTATCCAGTTTGTGTATACTAGTCTAGTCTTAACTTTCTGATCAGAACTTATTTCTTTTAAACTTATTCTATTCAGTTGTGCAGAAAGCAATAAAGGATGGACCTGATGCCCATTAATAGATGAAAATTGTGTTTAACTATGTTGCCGTTGCAGAGCCGAGTCGACGTGTATTCAACACATTGCCCTGCTGGGACATCTGTACAAAACATGATCCATTGGAGCCAGGTAGCGCTTCTGACATCTAAAGTGCCTGTTAACCTGACTTGTTTATAAAATACCGCTGTCAGCGAAATAGGGGTAAACATGTCAAAACGATCCTATGGTAGCACAGCCTTGATAAGACTCTGGGACTACTAAGGAGAAAGTCAGAACAGCAGGTGTTAATCACTGCAATTTTAATTTTAAAAAAATTCCCTTTCGATGTGGCATATATTTTTGCATGAGTGCAAAAAAATCGGTGCTGCAGATCAGCAGACAGTATTTCTGCCTGCGTTTTAAACTACCATATCCGAGATCATGTTGCTACAACAAACATTTGATTCTCCTTCAGTAACCTTGGTTTCTGACCGTGAGCTACATACTGTAGCAGGGCAAGTGGACAAATTGTGGATAGTTACAGTTTGTTTACACTTAGCAGTCCACATACTTGCAATTAATTTAAGTGGCTGTATCTCGGTGGTATAAAGCAGGTGCAGTACCCCTATGCTGCGGGAAGACATTTCTTGTGGAATCAGCAGCTGCTGGTCCCTGCATAGGTTCCTCAGAGTGAGATACAATCTTAGGGTATGTCTACACTACCTGCCGGATCGGCGGGCAGCGATCAACCTCCCGAGCGCTCTCCCATCGACTCCTGTACTCCACCGCCGCTAGAGGTGCAGGCAGAGTCAATGGGGGAGCGGCAGCAGTCAACTCACCGCAGTGAAGACACCACGGTGAGTAGGTCTAAGTATGTCGACTTCAGCTACATTATTCACGTAGCTGAAGTTGCATAACTTAGATCGATTTTCCCCCTCTTCCCTCCCCCCCCCAGTGTAGACCAGGCCTTACAGTCAACCTGGTTTTCTAAACAAAGTGTGTGTTGGTCTGATAAGTGTAATTTGAGCTTCCATGGGTTAGGTGTCAGGCCTGGAATGAAGTGGGAAGAGGCTCATAAAGAAAGATGGTTTTAAAAATTCATGTTTCTTAGACTGCTGTTTCTGAAAACATTTGGACTGTAAATGGTACTAAGTAAGTTTTAAAGGAAAACTCCATTGATGTGGTTGTCAGAGTTCAGGGCAACTGCACCTATATTTGTCCTCTGTGGTTCCAGCAAGGGCACCCCTTCTAGGCTCCTGGCCCCTCAGCTGTCCACCTCTGGCAGAGACCCACATCTTTCACTGCTGACTGGGGTACTTCAGCACTGCATAGTTCCCTGCTACACTGTGAATTCCCCAGCAAGCCGGACTGCCTTAACAGGCCTGCATGTGTGCTGCTTTCTCTCCGAAGGCTTTGAACAGATTAATTGCCCCAGTTGTAAGTTACCATGCAGCCCTGTGTAAGCAAGCATATTTATTCTTAAGGTGAAAGCACTACAGATAAAACAGACTTCAAACAATTAAAAGAACCTACACGCATGCTAATAAGCTTACCAGAGATCTCCCTCCCCCCCCACAACTCCAACAAGGGCTCTGACAGGTGTCAATCCTTCCAACATTTTGGATTGGAGGTTCTGTTTATATGCTAGATCAGAAAGAAGACCCTGTGTCAGTTTAAAGTCAGGCTATTATTCCAAAATTCCTTTCTTTGTCTGCTGGTCTCTGGAGAATCCAGTTTGAATCTGTATATGCTAGCCTTTCCAGGTGGTAGTACCTCACTGAAGGTGTTATAACCTGAGTGAATTTGCCTAATCACCCCATTAGTTCCTAGAGGGCTGTGATCACCTTGGCCCATGAAATTACATAAATCTCTGGCCCACACACTTCCTTTGTCTACACTCAACTTTTTTTTTTCCTCAACCTTTCTTACCGTTGCTACTAGTGAATGGGAAATGTTGAGAGATGTCTAATGTAGAGAGTGTTTTCTCCCCGAGTAGTACTTCCCATTGAGTTGCAGTAAGGTACTATTGAATCTGAGCAAGTGTGGCAGAATTGAGTTCTTAAGATGGTAATCTATACAATTGAGATAATTTCAAGGGAATTAAATTGGGCTGGGAGCCTTAGGCCAAAGCAACAGAATGTATTAATATCTAAGGGTATCTTGCATCACCAGCATTGCTTTTGTAACTCTCATGGCTAGTTGCATGGGGTTACCTTGCCAGACTTAACAGGTGTTTTTGTGTAATATTAGGCAAAAAATGTGTGTGCGCCTGAGTGGTTGGCCTGGATATATATAATTCTTTTTTTTTTTTTTTTTTTTTTTTGCTATGATCCATGCTTGTTCCCAGCACTGGCTACGTTTTCTTGTTACCAAAATGGCTAAGATGGCTTTGTGAGACATGAATTCATAGTTACTTTGCTGCAATGCAAATGCACCAAAACAGCAGCTTTGGAGGAAAAAATCTTTACTGTTTAAATAGTGACCTGCAGCACTGAGCCAGATTTTCAGAAATATATACAGTCCAATGTGCATGTGCAACTCCCAATTTGGATTAAATCCAGCACACTTGGAAGTTTACCTTTTAAAAATCTGGCCAATAATACTGTGTATTATTCCATTTTAGTACATGGCGTCTGCTCCTGCTTCTGGCCATAATCTGTAGGTGAAAATGTAAGATCTAAGAAACCTTGTGGAGAAGAAGTGGGCGTGGGAATGGTAGTATGAATATTTTAGAAGAGCAAAGGCTATAATCAGTTTAGCTTTCCTTTGCTCCAATTATCTTTGTCTCATTGCCTAGGTAAAACATTACCTCCTCTCCCTGGGGTATGTTCTTTGTTTTTAATTTAATCACATAGGATTAAGGCACTTCTCCAGATAACCTTCATGTTCTTTCTATACAATTCCTGAGTGCAGACACTGACCTTCATGTTTTTATGTGTGAATATTTATGTTTTAGGCCGTTAAATCTGGGGAACTCAAAGCTTATGACTGGGGAAGCAAGGCTGAAAATTTGGTTCACTATAACCAGGTAAAGAACTTTTAATGGAAGTCTTACAATCCTTGAGAAACAAAACAGAAAACTTCAAAAACTGCCAGGAGACCATGTGGGAATGTGATCTAGTCAGGCCTTGCAAATTAAGCAGGGACCTGCAGCTGGGATGCAAACATATAGGCACTCAGAAATGATTAGACATAAGGTGGCACTGTTGTCTCTGAGTCAGTACAGAGTCAGTGTTTCCAATATGACATGGGGCGATACTTTGTTGCAAGAGGTGCAGTAAATCAGTCAAGACCTTGGTTAAGACCTGAGTTGGGTGCAAGTTTTTCAGTGAATAGTGAATTAACAAAATATATATATATATATATATATATATATGCATGTAAGGGGCACTGAAAGTATTCACAAATTTGGAAATATTTTCAGCCAAAAGGAGAGAATATATTTGGAAAATGTCAAAGCTGTTCATTTTGACCATTCTGAAAAGTTTTGACTTTTTTGGTTTTGAAATATCTACATATTTAAAAAAATAGGATGAAACAAAAAAATACAAAAATTTCATTTTAGTGTTTTAGGGTGTGTTT
Organism: Malaclemys terrapin pileata; assembly: GCF_027887155.1. Lineage (NCBI taxonomy): Eukaryota > Metazoa > Chordata > Testudines > Emydidae > Malaclemys > Malaclemys terrapin. Next base: position 94,132,425 of record NC_071511.1, on the reverse strand, counting down.
TAGTCTGAAACAATTTTGTTTTTAAATGTCTTTCACTTTAGCAAAAACGTAAAAAAAAACTTTAGTTAGAAATAAACCAATTTCCCCCCCAGATTTTTTGGTGTGGCCCTTCAGTTGAAAAATCACTTATTTGCTCAGCTTTAGATCATTAGTGAAAAGTGCTGTGAGATCATTAGAGTTGTATAGGGTTAATTATGCTGCCCTGGCCAAACTTCAGCCTACTTAAAGCCCCTCTGCAGCTTCATTTGCATACCAAATTCTTCTCTAGATCTCTGTGCATAATGTTAACAGTTTACCCTTCTTTTGCTTTACTGTGGCTGTAATCTCTTGCAGTAATCCTAGTTTGAGCAGTGCAATACAGGCTAGAAACATGCATGCTTATTGGTAGGTGTAATTTTACTTTCAGTGTTATAGTGACCTGTAAAAGCAGTTTTGGGATTTAAATTTTACATGGTAGACTCTTTGCACACACAACTCAGCCAACATTACCTTGCAATGTCCAAAAACCACATTCTTCCTACCAAGCAGGCTTTAACATGGAGTTAGTCAGGGCTTCTCTTGAATTGATTGCTGCTCCCCAGCGACTGCTGCTCCAGAGCAAAGAAAGGGAAGGGCTAGGATTCTGACTTCTATCCTCTTGCATTTGCTAGTACATTGCAGTACTGCTAGACAAACCCCTTAGCAGATTGGCTCTTTCTAAAGCCAGAGTTGTCTTTTATTTATTTATTTATTTATTTATTTATTTTTATATTTATATTTATATATATATATATATATTTATATTATATATATATATATATATATATATATATATATATACACTTTCATTTTTAAAAGATTGCAATCTTTCTCCCCCCTCTCCCCATAGTCTACCCCTCCATTCTACAAAGTTAAAGATATGACCGTACCAACTGCACTGTGGACTGGTGGACATGACTGGCTTGCAGACGGGAAGGATATTGGCATATTGCTCACTCAAGTCACTAATCTGGTTTACCACAAACACATTCCTGAATGGGAACATCTGGATTTCATCTGGGGTCTCGACGCACCCCATCGCATGTATAAAGAAATCATTAACGAGATGAGCACATATCTGTAAAGCTGCCTGGGGTGTGTGGGGTTAAAATCTTGCTAAATGCCTCTCTTGGAATGTGTGGTGGTGTCTTGGAAATAGCACCACATCTTTATTTATAATGCCTTTAAAAATGCCAATAATGACTACTGGTTTGGATTAATATCTATTTTTGATATAAACAGTGTTATTTCTTTCACCCTTACATTCCCTTTGCTATCCTGCTGGCTTCATGCAATGTGGTAATACTGTCAGAAAACAGTAATGTGCCTTTGCCTAGAGGAAATATTTTAAATCCATGTAGATTTATTGATATGTTTAAAAGACAAATTAACCCACTTTGCATGTCAGCAGCCTGAAAGTTCAAAAGATAAGCACTTACCCCTGAATAAAATATTAAAATCAATTTGAAAATCAAATACAGTTGAACCTCAGAGTTACAAACACTTGGGATTGGAGGTTGTTCATAACTTTGAAATGTTTATAACACTGAACAAAACATTATGGTTCTTTCAAAAGTTTATAACTGAACATTGACTTAATACAGCCTTGAAGCTTTACTATGCAGAAGAAAAATGCTGCTTTCCCTTTATTTTTTTAGTAGTTTAACACAGTACTGTACTGTATTTGCTTTTTTTTTTGTCTCTGCTGCTGCCTGATTGTGTACTTCCGGTTCCAAATGAGGGGTGTGGTTGACTGGTCTGTTCATAACTCTGAGGTTCTACTGTAGATCTTTCCAAATCTTTTAGTGGTGCTCTTGCTAACACAGTGACAGTTTAAAACTGGCAGCACAGGAATCAAAGACACCTAGCTATTTTCTCTTGTGCTTTAATCATAAGTTAGCCATATTTTTCAGAACTAAACACGTCAGTTTACTTTCTTCCTAATGTTACTCCAAGAAGAATCATGCTGACACTGCATGCTTTCAGCGCCAATTGGAGTCACATATTCTGGGTCTGATTCATTATTGCATTATTCTGGACTTCAGTGGAGTTACACTGATGTAAAACTACACTAAGGCCCTTTATGTCTAAAATACAAAGTACTGATGAGAATTATTACTTATTGTTTGACCTTGCAAATGGCTGGGAGAAGCAAACACGTTAGAAGAAAACAATGCTTTCTGTAACCGTTACTTGTTATGAATTGCAGTGAAAAGGGCGGAAGATGTATGTAATGATTTATTTTTGCACTGATAACCACTGGAAAACAAGGCTCAAATATGTAGTTCTGGCAGAGGAGGGGCCAAAGGTAACAATTCTGTAATTCAGGTATACTGTGCCTACATTTTCACTAGAACTCAAACCATAATCAGCCACTTCACTGAAGAGCTAGGAGATCATAGGATTTCTGTGGCAGAGCAGGAATTAAACCCACGGTCTCCAGAGTCCCATTCTGTAATCCTAACCACAAAGCCATCCTTTCTCCTTTGGCTTCCTCCTCTATTTGATATAGAAAATACTAGATGTTAAACTCTTAGTGGAGAATTCTTTGTAAATAAACTAGAAAAAAAAGCCATAGTGTTGGGGTTTTTTACTCCTTATTGAGGCTCAGGAAGTCCCTTGCATTTATAAGTTCTGGTACTTTTTTTGATTAATATCCTAGTTGTGGCTCATAACAGAGCCCTATGCTCTATACTCCTGGTATTGGCGGCAGTTTTAAATTTCTTTAAAAAGGAAGTCTCTGAAAGTGTGTGAAGTGGTTTGGACAGCAGTTGTCAACAGTGCATGATGATCATTAATGCTTTAAATATTTTTCAATAAATCAGGATGATCTGTCAGAGCTTGGAATGGTGTGTTCTGTTACGTTGCATGTAGTTATACATATGCATATATAATGTTTGTCAAAGATACTTCATTGACATAGGTGTCCAGGACAGATACAACGTAGGGATAAGGTAGCAGACTAAACGCCCAGGGCACACTTCACCCCAGTCCTGAGAGGGTCACTATTAGCTCTAGAGAGATCATTCATTTAGTCTCTAGCTTCTCTTTGTGAGACTTTCAAGAAGGGTGCCAATTTTGATAATGTGTTCACAGGAATTGGACTGAGAACTCAACACGTTGCTTATAAGCCTTCATACAGTGGGTTATGACTTCTCCTCACAGCCGTGACCTGGGGAAAAGGCTTCCTGCTTCACACACCTAGTCCCGTACACAATCCCATTACCCAGTATTTTGTCTGTTAATCTGATATACAGTGAGTAGCACCATTGCTATGCAGGGGCCTAATCTCAAGACTCTCTCTGCAATAGAGAACATGAACTTCATTTACTGTCTCTATACACTGAACACAATCTGTAAATTTCATTTGTACATTAGTGTTTCCTCCTTTGGAACATGTTTGATCTTTAAACGTAGTAAATTCATGTTGTGATTTCCAGTACAGTAGAGGATGTGCATTGGGGTAGCTGGGTCCAAAAATTATCAACTTTCCCCAGGCTGCTGCCCTGAGGGAGTCCCAGCATGAGTGGAGGCAGCACAAAAACATCATCCCATGTTCACTTGCTGCTCCTGGCCCCCATGTCCCTCCCGGACGCAGTGCCCTTTTCTTTGGGTGCTCCAGGTACCTTCTCTAGCTCCCCTGCAGCCAGGCCTATCTCTCTCTACAGCCAGAGAGAGACTGTGTCTACTGGCTTTTATAGAGCCAGCTGGGTCTGTTTGGGGCATGGCCACAGCTGAGGCTGCCTCCCAATCAGCCCAGCCTAAGGCTTCCAGCCCCAGCCCTCTCCAAGGGCTGGCTTTTAACCCTTTCAGGCCAGAAGCGGGTGACCACCCCACTACACCGCCCCCTCAAGATCACCACCCCTGGGAGTAGAGAGGGTCTCCTGGCAGGCCCACGCACCTCCAGAGCCACTCGTTTCCTTTCAGACTCCTCCAGTTGCTTCCACAAGCAGGCCTCCTTGTTCATGACAGCGGCATACTCCTTAGCGAGGTCCAGGGCCCTCGCTTCGGCCTTGTGGCGGGCCTGCTCTGCAGCCTCCAGCCACGCACGAAGGCCAGACTCTCCCGGGCCCTCTTCCTTCAGGGTCTGGGTGCCTACTGTGACCTGCTCCACTACAGCCTGGGTCCCGGCCTCTTGTGGGGACCACTCTGTCCCAGTCTCCTTGTCTGCCATCCCCTGTTGGTGGCTCCCAGGCAGGGCTACTGCCCTCTCTGCAGCAGCTACCTGGCCGGTCCTTGACCCCTTTAGATCCTCAGGCCCCTCCACTGGAGTTTGCCCTCCTCCGAGGGGGCAGTTCCTCTTTGTGGCCCCATTCATGGCAGCCAAAGCAGGCTCGCCGCCCCTTTGCTGCCTTGGGCCCCCATCTTCCTCTGTTGGTCCTTCTCAGGTCCAGCCCTTCCTGGGCTACCCTGAGCTGTGCTCCTCAGGGTAGGGCACTCCATAGGTGCTCCCACTGCCCACAGTGGCAACACCACCTTCACCTGCTGACTTCCCTTGCCAGGTGGCCTCTCATAGGGGCTTGTCCCTGTCCTGGGTGAGGCTCCCTGCCCTTATCCCAGCAGGGACAATTAGCCTGTACATGTCCACGCCGCCCACAGATGTAACACGCCCGGCGCTCTCCCCCAGGCCTCCTGGCCCCAGCACTGGGCTGCTCCCACCAGTCTCGGCCGTCTTTTGGGACCTCCCTCCGCAGGAGTTTCCACAGGGCCCACTGCTCCTCTGCTAGCCGCCCCAACTGTTCCCGTAAGGCCCATTGTGCCTCACAGTGCTGCTGCTGCGTCTCTCCAGCTGTTGGACTGCCCCTTTCCTCAGGGGACCCGGCCCTGGAGCCCAGCCTGGAACGGCACAGGAACCCTCCGCGAAGAACACCTCTGCATAATCCGGCTCCATTATCCCCTTGCTTCTCTCAGGCAATAGTCCCAGTCCTGCTCTGCCCCTTATGTCAGGGGCGGACCACCTATGCTCACATTCTCTCGCACCAGTGTAATGGGGCATGACTCACCCCTGTGGTGCCTCCTGCTGGTACCTTCTGGGAATTAGCTCGTCAGTCCCGGAGTGCCCTTTGCAGGCTGATGTCTCACCACGCGCTGCTCCTAGCCCCCCATGTTTCTCCCAGACCTGGTGCCCCTTTCTTTGGGTGCTGCCCCCCCAGGCAGTACACCTAGTCTCTGGGTCTCCCCACCCACTATCCCCACTTCACCTCAGTACAGGGCTACTGCCAGCCACCATCTAGCCCCTATTCACTGGGGCAGACTGCAGTTTAAAAGCCACTTATCACAGGCAAGGAGGGGTTTGGACCTGCTGCCTCTGCCTAGCCTTGGGCTGCCCCCTGCAACCTCAGTACCTATTTGGCCTTATACTAGGCCGCAGCCTGGGGGGTTTCCAGGCTGGAGCTCCCCAACTCCCTTGGCCTTCCTCCAGCCCTGCTCCACTCCAGGTACTTTCTCTAGCTCCCCAGCAGCCAGGCCCATCTCTCTCTACAGCCAGAGAGACAGTGTGTAGCTGCTCCTGGCTTTTATAGGGCCAGCTTATCCCAGCAGGGACAATTATCATCTTGATTTATGGGTCTGGGGCATGGCCACAGCTGAGGCTACCTCCCAATCAGCCCAGCCTAAGGCTCCCAGCCCCAGGCCTCTCCAAGGACTGGCTTTTAACCCTTTCAGGCCAGGGGCAAGTGACCACCCCACTACAAGCTCATACAGGAGTTCAGAGATGATTTATATAAAAGAATACTAGGCAAGGGAAAGGGTACAGATCAGTGGGCCAAAAGGGGATGTGGGACTTAAAGGAATTTAACAGCAATAGTGAAACAATAGCACAGTCCCGTCACCCATCTCCAGAGGTGCCCAAAACCTCCCCACCTGAGGCCTCTAATCCCACCAGTGGTGCACATAGTATTGAGATATGCTAGCCTGGTGAGGTGGCTCCTCATTTTGGACCTGTGGCCTGGTGGGGCGCTCTGCTCCTCAGCTACTCAACCTTCACCTTCCCTCAGGAAACCTATGGCCAAAATGTTTATCACCAGCCCCAATCTAGCAGTGCCCATCACAGTCCTTTTTCCTGGGTTTACACACGCCATCATCCAGGGCAACATAGTCCGTATTCCTCTTCACCGATTCCTACCCATGCATACAATCCTGCTAACATGGTACACCCACCCTCAGCTGCTCTCAACTGTCCTGAAATCCTCCAGCTTCTTGCCCCTCTAGGCTGTTGTTCCTCCAGGACTTGTCTGAATGCCCTTAGGTGCCATCTGCTGGCTTACATTATTCCCATCCCCTCACCCCCCCCCCTTAAAAGGATGCATCCCTGCATCCTGCTGCAGCTTTTTCAAAGTCTTTAAGCTGTGATCTGCCCTTAGGGTTGGAGCCAGGTGTGAGTCACGGGAATGCTCTCCTGCTGAGCCCTCCCTGATGCCACATCAAGCAGTTACTCACGCTCACTATCCCCATCTTTGTTGGGCCAGGGTCATGGTGGGCTTTCTGACCAAGGAACAGGGTTTAGGGGTTGTGTGTTGGAACTGGGGGAGACTATAATACAGGACCCCTGTGAGTATCTCAGCTGAGATTGGGTGGTTACCCAGGGTTCAGTGTCCGTGCACTGGGAATTCACAGAGGGCTTCAGCCAGTTGTAGTGTACCACAAAATATTGTCCATTCAGCTCTGGAGATAGCTCAAATAGCACCTTAGGCAGTTTCCTGATGGCTGAAAAGGCATCATTACATTTTCTGTGTAATTTTTGACACTCCTTCTAGTCTGGTCTTGTTGTAATGAGATTTTGCTTTTAGCTGTTTTGAAAAACCTTGCAGCACCTTGATAGAGACCGGCAAAGAAAAACTGACAAAAAGAGGTTTAAATATTGTAGAAATTTCACCTCTCCCTATTGATACAATTAAGTATCAGTATCAGGACACTTTGAGTTGCATAAAACAGCAGTTAGTTTTAAGATGAAGGCTTTAGATAAATAGTAATTAGAGATAGTTTAAAGTTAGAAATCCAAAATGGCAGATGCAATAATCCTCTATGAAAGACACAGGGTTAGGGTATGGAAAGTTCCAGCAATTCATAGAGAAGAGCTTTGCTATCTAAAAATAGATCAGAGGGAGGAGCTCTACCCAAGATGGCATCAAAGGGAAGAGCTTAGCTATCTAAAAGTAGGTATGATGTAATAGGAAGGATCTAGAAATATGCTAATTTCAGGAAGCTGATTGGCTGTGCCAGGCTAATACATTACATTAATGAGCAGCCCTTGAGAGAGCAACCAGTATATAAGTCTGACAGTCAGCAGGCTTAGTCATGGGGTTTTGTGAAGATCAGAAGCCTCAAGAAGCAGCAAGAACAGCAGCTGAGACAACTGTAACGGTATCTTAAGAAGATTCCAGAAAGCAGCAGCAGTAGAATCTTGTCGAGGGCAGTAGCTTTAGAACACAGTAGCTATGGAAGCCTCTAAGGCAGCAGAAACCAAGGCTTCTGAGACAGCCTCAGGAAGATGGCCATAATAGTTCCAACCGTCATTGCAGCCCCAACAGCAACCTGACAGTATCGCCTTCCTTTTGTGACAGAGCAGAAAGACCTTTATAGACGGTATCAGAGGGCTTTATGAAAAGTAGAAGTAAGTGTGATTTTTGTCTCTAGTAAAAATGAATGATTGGGCATGCCTGTCAATAGAGCTAGATGCCTGTGTCTGAGTGAGATCCACCCCACCTAGCTGATCACCGCTCACAGGATGTTAGTGTTAAGCAAATGATTTAATTAAATCTGTAACATTGTAATAGTCTCTTTTACGTGAGTGTAAAGGTCATTCATACTACATTAAATAATAGTATTAGATTATAACATTAACACTAAGGCCTTTGTGCATGCAGGGTCTGTATATGCTTATTACAGTGTAACTGCTATATAGTCTGTATTCTGTGATGTTTTTTTATTTTGTTTTGCTGCTTTATTATATGACTCTTCAAATGTAATTCTGTTATGTTTGACTAGGTTTTATGTATTCTTTCTTGCTTTATTAGATCCACTGTAACTACTCATTTCTTCTAAATAAATATTATTTTGTTTTTTGAAGAATTACTGCTTGTGTTATCCATCCTTGAGCAGAAGGCTGTATCCATGTTGTGACAGATTTATGTTACCAATCTGCCAGGGGTGTCAGGTGATCAGTCTGAGGCTTCAGGCTCTTTAGGGGAGGAGATGGAGGAGCACACCAAGTGACTAAATTTTAAAGCCTTAGTAATAAAATAATAAAATAACAGCGGACTGCTGGGAATGCTCCCACGTCACTCAGAGGGAGGAAAAAAGTGTTAGTACCCCAGCCCTAACCCACTTTCATACTCACACACGCATGACCCGAGGCTGGCTAAGCCTGGGTGTAACGTAAGAAGGGGAAGGGTGGACGGGAGTTCTTGTCCTGTGCATGGGTCGTCCAGGGTCCGCTGTTGATCTCCAATTTGCTTTGGCTCTCAGGAGGGTTTTTAAGTCCTGGGTTCTTTTGTTGGCATCTTGTTCAGGGACCTCTGTCCTCCTTGCTTTTTGTACCACTCCAAACTGGCTTTCTGTGGCTTCCTCAGCGTTCCCAAAACATACCGGCTTCATAGACATGAGACTGTTTTTCCCCCTCGCTGGCCTTCACCCTCTTGCCAGTATTGCAATCCCCTGCAAGTCTGTTCACCTGAATCCTCCTTTCTCACAGCTGGTCGGGGTGGAATCCAGGCCCCAGTCTTTCTTGGCAGGCATCCAAGAGTCAGATGTGTGCTGCGGCCTTGAGCTGGCGGGAGTCAACATCTTATCTTCGGACTGAGCTAGCTAAAGTGTCGAGTTAATCCGTTCTCTGCTCTCTTCCTTCTTTCCCCTTTTGGCCTCTTGCAACCTGCAAAGGAATCCTTCACTCCACACCCACACCTTTGACCCTCCACCGAAATGCCTTGTGATGCTTGCAACCACGTTAGCAACATGCAATGCTGATCTGCCTTCACAGGGGACCTGAGGGAGGGGGCCATTGGGTTGTGACAGTGTCCTTCCAAGGGTTAGCTTGCTCTGGGGAGCCCTCTGCAGATCGGAGACAAGCCCCCTGGTAACACCCTGGCAATTCCTCTACGGTGGATCACTACTTTTATTGCCCCTTTAGATAAAGCAAATGTTTGGGAACTCCTGTCCTAAGGTAGCACATGCCTGCACCTATTCCTCTTTGGGTTGTGCAGAGATCCCCATTGCTTACGTGGAGCCTGAAGCCCCAACACAAAACCTAATTGCACACACACGAGTTCTAAAACCATTTATATAAAAGACTATTAGGCACGGAAATGGGTTCAGAGCAACAGACTGAAAGAGTATGGGGGACTTAAGAGAATTCGACAGCAACAGTGAAATAGTAAAAGAAAAAAAAATCCCAATGGCATAATTCCTTTCTCCACTTCTGGAGGTGTCAAAATCTTTACCCGTCACCTGATGCTTCTAATCCCACCGGTGGTGCACATAAAGATGAGATGCATTAGCCTTTTAAGATGCATGGTTCAGTTGCTACTTAGTTTGGACCTGCATCCTGGTGGGGTACATGACTCCTCGACTACTCAGCCTTCACCTTCCCTCAGGACACATGCGAGCCTAAGTCCAAAGTGTTCACCAGGCCCATGGATAGCAATTCCGGGCCCAAGGGCTGTCCCGAGGGGCGGGGAGCGGGACTTGGGGTGGAAGTGACAAAAAGGATGCCATTACTTCTGGGACCGACTGCGCCAGCCCACACGGTTTAGAGCGGTCGTGTGCGCCTAGGAGCCCTGTGGCCTGCCCAGACGATTTAAAAGGGCCAGGGGCTCCTGGCTGCCGCTGCAGTGGTGGTGGCTGGCAGTTGCCCCCTTTGTCCTCCCTCCCCCATTGGCGGGCGTGATGTTCACTGCCAGCCCCAGTCTTGCAGTGTCCATCACAGTCCTGTTCCTTGGGTTCACACACACTCCCAGCCAGAACAACACCGTCCTTCCTCCTTCCACCAAGGCCCTCCCCCCCCCCCCCCCCCGCCCACTGCTCACATTCCTGCCAAGATGATGCTCCTCCCAACTGTTGATTCTCATAGCTGCCATCTGCTGGCTTATTACACTTTTCTTTCTTTAGCATCCTGTACCCTGAGGTGCATAGGGCATCCACCAGTTTCCACCATTTATTTCTGTCTTGTGCTGATATGTTCAGGCTTCTGAGTGTCATGTTGATGGATTTCTCTTTTCTCTGTTGTTCTGCATGATGTTTCTCTGGGTCGCCCTCCTTTTCACTTTCCAGGTAGGGTTCACATTATCACTTGCAGCGGAAGTTGTGTTAATGGCATCCATAAAGAGTGTCCTGATATGTCCATCAGTGTCGTCTTACCATGTTTGACGCTTTAAATGAGTTTCCTCTACAAAGAATTTCTGATGTTGCAAGAAACTTTCCACTGGAAATGGAAGGGTTTTTTTTCATATACTACTTGTATAATATTATGACACTTGAGGGTTGGGGGTATAAAACAACTTGGAACTGCATAAAAATGCATCAGTATGGGAACAAAGGGAACACAGTATTCCTTCTATTGTGGACTTGAAGACAGTAGAAAGTTGTGCCATTTCAGCTATGCTAGTATAGGTGAAGTGGTACAACCCCTCCTAATGTGGATGCAGTAATATCTGTATAAAGGTGATTCCAGTATGTGCAGGAGATTAACTCAACTGGTATAAGTGCATTCACATTAGGGCTTGTATCAGTGTACCTGTTTTACTAAAGGTCAACTCCTCCCCCTCCCACAACTGAAATAGTCATACTGGTAAAACTTTTAAGTTCAGAGTTAGGTCTGAGTTAGGCTTATACTCTAATGAGGTGATCAGTATCAAGAAAGTAAGAGACTAGAGACACAGTTAATCAATCAATCGACACACAGGTCTACATTTTTTAAAAAGACGTGCAACATGTGAAGCATATGCATAAGCCCAGTATTTTCAGACTCCAATGTGTGCACACATCAAGTGTTTTGTGTATACAAAAGGATGTGTGTTTTGTCTACACATTTTAAAACATTTGGGCCAAAAAGTTTCTGATTAGAATTGTGGGCTAAAGCTTTCAGTGAAGCTGTCTGCAAGATGAATTTGGATTTATCTTCTTCTCCTGGTCCTCTGAAGGCATGTAGGAGGGTGGTTCTTTTTTTTTTTTTTTTTTTTTTTTAAATAGAAATAAAAAAGGTATGTCCTATACTCAGCACCTTGCAAAACATAAATATTTTTCTGATATTAAAGTTATGTTAATTTCAGCCATAGACAGCACAAACAATTTTGCTATTACTGAATTGAAGGACTAAGTAAATCTTGGATTGTGATCAAAGTTACATCAATGTGTGTGTGTGTGTGTGTGTGTGTGGTTTTTTTTTTTTTTTATTATTATTATACACTGATGACAGCATAAAGCAAATCTTTACTTCCAAAATAGCCATTATAACTAAGTCTCTCTGATACAAGCTTATATCTTAAAACCACTTAATCTTATGTCATTGATAAAGCCATTTGAAATCTGGTTTTGGCCACAAGGTGGTGCAGATGCACTCATAAATAATACTCTGCATCTAGTTCCTGTTATCTTAAAGGGGCTTTCTGAACAACCTCAGAACAAACCAATTAGCTATTAGCACATGCTGTTTTTACAGACCTCAACCACAGGGATTATACAACTTGTTTCACACAGCTTCTTGGAGGTGAGTCTTTATGTAAGGACCCAAGTTATCTTTCCTTTTTGTATCATGCTTAGTGGCATGTTCCAAAATAAGAGACAGGGAAGCTTTTACCTCCTTTGCAGTAATATCTGTAGCTTAGGCAAGGCTTGAATGACTCTCCTCTCCAGCTGCTGTCCTACAGAGCTTGTCTACCCTTCTCCCCAACTCCCTTTTCCGATAAGGGACTTAATGTGCATTGGGACCTGCCCTCTGATCTATCCTCTATCCCCATAACTGTGGACAGTAGGATGGAATTTGACCCCCTCCCCCCTGCTCTGAGTGCTGATCTTGGGTCCCTATCAAAATATTCTGGGAAAACAAATACAGAATGTTCTTCATTGTTAACATTTTGTTCTTGATGGTGGATCTTTCAGGGTCTGAATTTCCTTCATCAAGCTGTTAGACTTGTGCAGAGGAGCTCCACATTGTGAGCCTCACCCCTGGCAGCTGGGACTGGGAGAGGGTTTTGGAGTCATGCACTCATGTGCATTCTGTGGGATTCATCTGCAGGACCTCATTCCAATATATGGGTTGTTCAACCTAATCTCTAAAGCAAGACCCTCTGATTTTTGTGAAGTACCAATTTGCAATCCTGTAGCATATGGAAGCTTTGGCGGCATCATGAACTGAGTGAAAATCTCGGTGTATAATGACGAGTTAAATACAAAGAGGCTATGAAAGTACTTATTTCAGTAGTGTGCTCAGTAACTGAAATGCTTTTCAGTTTGTTTTACACTGACACAGAAACCTTGGGGCTTGTCCATGTGGTGCGTTAGTCTGCACCAGAGGGGTGTAAATTCTAGTGTGCACTAAAGTGTTGTGTGCTAACTGGCCCATGTGGACCCTGCTGGTGCGTACTAAAAGTTCCCTAGTGTGCGTTAATGTTGTACTATTTGATGTGGGCTGACAAAAACACCTCAGTTTGATGTGAGGAATGATGTATTTAAATAAAATAAAATTACCAAGGGCCCAATTTTGCACCCAGCTTAAGTCAATGTCACTTCCTTTAGTGGGTGCAGGATCACAACCTGAATATGTGCTGTGAACTAGACCGATTTGGGCCAAAGGCACAAATTCAGCTCCACAGCCTGATTTGGGGGGGTTGATTGTGCCCATTATGGAGATTAGGAGTGAGTAGCCTAAGCCAGACTCACCGCTTTATGCACTTTTTAAGCATCCCCACATGGCACAAATTGATGAGATAATTGAATGAGCAACAGGTGATTAACCAGTTAAAGTGATTCAGCTTGTCAGCAGAGGACAGTGAAAAGAGAGGAGGGTAGGGTAGGGAAGGTTGGAAGGAAAGGCCAAGGAAACCAAGCCCTGTGTCTGGGCAGAAGGTAAAAGCCTTATGTTGATAGGGACAAGCACTTGTATAGAATATGGTAAATAAAGCACATGGTTGTACACTTGGCAGGGGCGTGTGTAAGGACTGTTTACAGAGAGGAATCCGGGCTGTTTGCAAAATATGTGTGGACCTGGGTTCCAATTTCTACCCTTCTCACCTCAAAAGAGTTTGGGGTTCATATGTGGGGTTTAAATTCAGGTAAATCTTTCAGTATGAATTATAGAAAAAATACAACATTTTGACCTGATTAATGTGTAGCTATGGGCGTTGAGCCAGAGCTGCCACTGCTATGATTTACAAAATGGTAAAATGACAGCTCTTTAAACTGTCTGGGGTGAAGTGGCACAGAAAATCCTACTCCAACCTTTTCTCCTGTTTCTATTGTTCAGGGATAGCACACTCGTTTGTTTCTAGTTACCATTCATATAATACAGTGAGGGGGTTTTAGTATATTAATGATTGCCTGGTCCTGTAACTATACATCAATTTCCTAAATTAGTCTCCAGTATAGATGAGACGCATCTACCAGCTCTGACGCAGTAGTGCACTTTGTTGTTTTTGGAGCGAGAGTGATTTCCTTCTGGAGTGCTTGTGACCATGCTGTGTGTGATGTCACTAAGTGGGTGGGGTAAAGTCTTACAAAAGCAGCACAATCACAGCAGCCTCAGACAGCAGCAACATGAACTGCAGCGTGCACCACAGTGTGCTCCTCAGTTACGGGATGGAGAAGAGGCTAGACCCAGGCACTCTGCAGCTCCTCTGGGACTTTGTCAAAGCAAAGGAGCAATTACTCAAGTCCCCTTACTTTCCAGTGCTGTTTTCGTTTACAGCTTACCTGACTTTCTGTCTTCCTTACATTGCACTGGACTTCTTAAGCACTAAAGTACCAGCCGTGAGAAAATACAAAATCCAGCCTCTGAGTTATCCAACTCTGGGAATGATGGTACCGTGTATGGTTCAGTGTGTCTATCATCACGCTGTCTTTATCTTCCCAGTGACAGTTGCTCATTGGTACTGGAGACCAGTGGATTTACCAGTAATGGCTCCAGACCTGCCGAGGGTCCTGCTGGATGTAACGGTTTGCCTGCTTCTCTTTGATTTCCAGTATTTTCTGTGGCATTTGCTTCATCATAAGGTGCCTTGGCTCTACAAGACTTTTCACAAGGTTCATCATAAGCATGTATCTACGTTTGCTCTTACCACACAGTACTCAAGTGTTTGGGAGTTACTTTCACTGGGATTTTTTGCTGCCATAAATCCAGTGTTGCTGAAGTGCCATCCTTTGACAGAAATGATTTTCTTCCTTGTTAATATCTGGCTGTCAGTGGAGGATCATTCAGGCTATGAACTTCCATGGTCAACAAACAGACTGATGCCATTTGGCTTGTATGGAGGAGCTCCGCATCATGATCTCCATCACCTGAAGTTCAAATGTAACTATGCTCCTTACTTCACCCACTGGGACAGACTATTTGGAACACTTGCTCACGCACGTTCACAACAATAACAGGGAATTCGTCTGTTACCTACCTAATTTTGTAAAGCAAATAAATTAAGAGTATATTTTTTTTCAGAGCCACAGAAATATATATATATTATGTGAAAACATTTATAACAAATCTAATTTAATGTTTGTATATATATTTATGGAATTGCATATGTAATGTCTGTTACTACTTGTTTGGAAACAATGTCACATTATAAGGAAAGTATTGAGACACTCGCTGCCTTCTTTCCTTTGAACATGCTAGCTTTTATAAAGCATATTGTGTTACTGTGTTTTATATGTACAGAGAAATATTTTCTTGATGTTCTAGGAGGACTTGTGATATGAATAGAAACAACACACATAGTGTGCATTAAGAATTCCAAGAAACGATCTTATTTTAAAAAAGGTTGCTTCTGGATGGCGTTAAATGTCTAATCTGATTCTGTTTTTCTTTGCAATAATTTGGATCTTTATATTGCATACCCCAGTATATTCTTTTTTATTTTTTTAAGTGGAAATAAATCTTCATATTTGTTTAAAACTGTGTTTTGCTTCCTTATATTTGGTCCTCAGAAAGTGTATGATTCTGTCTATATGCAGTATTGTTGTTGGTCCGAGGATATTAGAGAGAGAAGAAGGGCCAAGGTAATATCTTCTCTTGGTACAATGTCCTGTTGAAGAGCTTGAAAGCTTGTCTCTCTCACCCACAGAAGTTGGTCCAGGAAAAGCTAGTACCTCACTCTCTGATTCTGTCTGCACAGTTTAGGTTGGGACCATTCTCATTTTTCGGTATTTGTCCTGATATTTCGCTCCGCCAGCAGTTTTTTGTTTTTCTCTCGCTGCCTGCAGCATCACTTTTTTTTTTTTTTTTTTTTTTGCTCCCAGTGTCCCGATATTTTCTTCCTCTCATCTGGTCACCCTAGCACAGTTTGGGGTTTGTTTAGATTTCAGAGGCAGGACTTTTCTTATTAAAATATTTAGGTTCATGTAGACAAATATATATATATGCTGAATATCACAATAGGACAGTTTGCTTGTCCTCCAAAATAAAGCACTAATCAAGAGGATTTAATAACTTTCAGGTTTTGATGATACAAAGAAAGGTAGAATTAGGTCTAAAAATCTGGGCTAAATTCCACTCATATTGATGTTGATTTTGAATAATTTGCACTACATTATGGTATAAGTGAAAGTAGAATGACCACTTCATAAGAGTCTGACTTGAAATTCCTGTAGTTGTCCTCCAACCAAATTACTTGCTATTGACTTGCAAAAACCTGGCTAAGAATCTGACTCGAATGCCCACAAAACCGAGGAATTTTTCCATTAATTTTCATGAATCTTGAAGGACGTTGGTTTAAGAACAAGAAGCTTTAAGGCTGGTAAGAGCTGTAACAGGGCTTCTTCTCCAGCTTGGTAGGTCTCATGCTTCCTTCTAGCGGTGGAGCAGGATCGAGTCTCTCAGAATTCCCCCCCTGTTTATAGTTGGTGGGGAAATTCTGTCTCCAAGTGGCCTTCCTGTTTCTGGGTCTGCTAGGCCCTCACTACTTCACTGGGGCTTCTGTCCTCCTCAATGGACATCCAGTGAGAGGAAAAGGGGGTGGGAGGGCCCGATCCCACCCTCTACTCTGGGCCCTAACCCAGGGACCCTACAAGTAGCAGCCTCACGCTGCCTGTTCCCAGGAAAAGCTGCTAGCTTCCCTGGGTTACTTCCCCATGTCCCTTGGTTTATTGCCCCTACTTTGCTTGGGCAGAGTTCTTCCCAACCCTCCTGCCAGGGGAGGGAGAACCCCTAGTCTCTGGTAGCAATTCTGGGCATGACAGCACCACAGCAAACACACCGCTCAGTCTCTCTCCTCTAGAAGGGTCCTTTTTTTTTTTTTTTCCCAGATCTTTGGACCTAGAACAGTCCTTAGCTCCTGTTTAGGGTGGGGTTATTCCCGGGTTCTTGTCAGCTTCCGCTCAGCTCACCTCCACTCTCACAACACCTATGGCACCTTTGACTGACTGGGGAAGTCTTTTAACCTGTTCTGGCAGGTTCTTAATTGGCTCCAGGTGTCCTAATTAACCTGGAGTAACCCCTGCTCAGTTACCAGGGGAAGAGGGACCGCTGTGTATCCTGAGGCCAATATACCTTCCCACCGGCACTCTCCTGTAGCAGTCTAGCCTGACCCTGTCACAGAGCATAGTTATTGATAACGTTGTCAAGATAGTCCAGAAATAAAAGGCTCATAGAAGAATGTAAACATACAAGTCTAGGGGCAGATCCCATGCTCCTCTCTCAGCAAAATCCCTAGTGATTTCACTGGGTGTTCCATTAGTGAAGTAGTACAGCATTGGTCCTCTAACTGCAAATCCTGAAAAGCTCCTGCATTGGATTTCTAGTAAACCCCACACAGACGCAGGTGAAGGTATGATTTTATGGAGCAGGATGACAATTCTGTATACATATTGCATGTAATCCCAAAATGCACTTGTATTTAACTTTCTTTAGCAGAAGAATATCACTCACTCTTAAGAGGCTGATCAACCTGGAATAAAGACCTTTGTTGCTGTTTGAGACTGTCAGGTTGTATGGTAAAGGTGGCAGCACACTTTTGGAAATATTTGGGGGAGGGGCAGAAGGCTTGGGGGGAAGCCATATGACATTCTTAGTAGCTGTTTGGGGTGATTGTTTCACTAATGAAATATCTCCATATAAAAATTTATGAAACCTTACAATTGTGTTACCCTGAAAAGATGTTAACGACCTAAAACCACATTTTGTTTTTAAAGGGGACTAAATAAGCTTAGATTTTTTTAAAAGAATATAACCAGCTGATGTGTACACTGACTAAGCAGAAATAAAGCCCCATCTAATCTGCCTGATTATAATAATCTTAAATATTGTGGGGTGCAGTGCAAGGAAAGGAAGTGTTCTCTTTTATGGCAAATGAGAGAGAAATTACAAACTCTGATTTCTCTTTAACCAATATATTAGCTTTGAAGTAATCCAAGGCTCAAAGCTCTACTCTTAAACTCAGGAAAAATGTCCACTGACTTCAGATGGCCAAATGCTTAACTTCTAGTGATGATCAGTGTCTTCAATGGGAGTTTGGTATTATACTGGACATGTGATGTTGTGATCTTGTCAGATCGCCGTGCTAAACAAGGTTAAGCCAAGCCAATATTTGGATAATATCTCTGTTTAAAAATAAAAACAAAAACCTATGAACGGATGCTACAGGAAATGAGACTGGTAATACAGTAAGTGCTCCCTTTGAAGTGATACTGAGTTAATGCTAGAGTACAGTGAGGACTCTGCCAGTGGAGGTGCTGTGTTTTGGGCACCTGCCCACTTGGTTAGGGTTGCCAGGTGTCTGGTTTTTGAGCGGAATGTCTGGTCAAAAAGGGAACCTGGCAGCATCTGGTCAGCTGCTCTTCCCGCCCCCAAGCCTGACGAAGAGAACTGGCTGGCTCCCGGACCAGGCTCCAAAGTAGGTACTGGTGTCGTCTGGAGGGGGACAAGGGGAGAATCCTGTCTGCCCCCCCGGCCTGCTGGGCCCTGATTTCCCCACCCCAGCCCCTCACTCCAGGGACCCCCCTGCCACCCCACTGGGCCCTGATTTCCCCAGCCCTTCGCTCTGGGGACTGACTCCTGCTGTGCCCCAATTGGGCAGGCAGGCAGGCTCCACATCAGCTCCTCCCAGCCCAGCTCTGCAGGCAGCAGGTGAATCCTGGGGGAAGAGTGAGTGATGGGGGTGGAGGTAGAAAGCAAGCAATGGAGGGGGAAGGCAGGTGGGGCGTGGGGCGGGGCATTTGGTTTCAGGGATTATAAAGCAATCCTATTAATGAGCTGCAAGAGTAGGCGTGTTAGGCCAAGTATTCTAGGCAAATGCTAAGTGAGTTGGTTTCACTAAGCCTTTCTGCTACCACCGGAGGAGAGGATGGCCATGGGATAGTTATTTCTCACACCCCACTGGGCCTCTGTCTATTAAGCCATCTCCACTATTCCAAATCTCAGAGCTTCCACATTTTATTTTTAAAGCCAACCTATGTTTCCTCCCTTACTCATTTATGGAACTTCCTCCAAAATTACACTGTTGTGAAGCCAGTATTAGGCAATCAGGTCTGGAACATGAGGCAGGATAAGGCATGGTATTGCATGAGCTGGCAAGGCTAGAACTTTTGTACTATTGTGCAGATCTGACACATAGAACACTCTTCTTGCCCTGAAGGGGCTTGAGATACATGACTAACTTGTGGCAGAGTACAACAATCAGTTTAACGTTCTCACTGGTCTCACCCAGGGCCCCTCTGCTGTCAAAATTACCATTGGCCTCAATACAGTACAGTAACTCCTCATTTAAAGTCATCCCGGTTAACGTCGTTTCATTGTTACGTTTTTGATCAATTAGGGAACATGCTCACTTAAAGTTGTGCAATGCTCCCTTCTAACGTCGTTTGGCAGCCGCCTGCTTTGTCCACTGCTTGCAGGAAGAGCAGCCCGTTGCAGCTGGCTGGTGGGGGCTTGGAACCAGGGTGGACCAGCAGCCCCCCATCAGCTCCCCGCTTCCCTAAGTTCCCTGTGCAGCAGCTGCCCATCAGGCTAGCAATTACAGCTGTCCCTCCCGCCA
This sequence comes from Malaclemys terrapin pileata, assembly GCF_027887155.1. Lineage (NCBI taxonomy): Eukaryota > Metazoa > Chordata > Testudines > Emydidae > Malaclemys > Malaclemys terrapin. The sequence goes on along the minus strand of NC_071511.1, from coordinate 94,113,235 downwards.
CTGCCACGTGCTGCTCCTGCCCTCTGCCTTGGAGCTGCTCTCACAAGCCTTGGGGGGCAGGCCAATCTTCGCTTACAACCTGAAGCAAATACTCACCAGCAACTACACACCACACCACAGAAATACTAACCCAGGAACCAATCCCTGTAACAAACCCTGTTGCCTTCTCTGTCCCCATATCTACTCTAGTGACACCATCAAAGGACACAGCCACACCATCAGAGGCTCATTCATCCGCACATCTACTAATGTGATATATGCCATCATGTGCCAGCAATGCCCTCTGCCATGTACATTGCCCAAACCAAACAGTCTCTACGTAAAAGGATAAATGGACACAAATCAGACATCAGGAATGATAACATACAAAAGCCAGTGGAAGAACACTTCAATCTCCCTGGACACTCAATAACAGATTTAAAAGTAGCCATTCTTCAACAAAAAATACTTCAAAAACAGACTTCAAAGAGACACTGCAGAACTACAATTCATTTGCAAACTTAACACAGGACCTAACCAGATCAGCTACAACATCACCGGCTCATTCAACTGCACGTCCATCAATATTAAATATGCCATCATGTGCCAGCAATGCCCCTCTGCTATGTATATTGGCCAAACTGGACAGTCACTACACAAGAGGATAAATGGACACAAGTCAGATATCAGGAATGGCAATATACAAAAACCTGTAGGAGAACACTTCAACCTCCCTGGCCACACAATAGCAGATGTAAAGGTAGCCATCTTACAGCAAAAAAACTTCAGGACCAGACTCCAAAGAGAAACTGCTGAGCTCCAGTTCATTTGCCCAAATTTGACACCATCAGATCAGGATTAAACAAAGACTGTGAATGGCTATCCAACTACAGAAGCAGTTTCTCCTCCCTTGGTGTTCACACCTCAACTGCTAGCAGAGCACCTCACCCTCCCTGATTGAACTAACCTCATTATCTCCATACTGATTTATACCTGCCTCTGGAAATTTCCATTACTTGCATCTGAAGAAGTGAGGTCTTACCCATGAAAGCTTATGCTCCCAATACTTCTGTTAGTCTTAAAGGTGCCACAGGACCCTCTGTTGCTTTTTACAGATTCAGACTAACACTGCTACCCCTCTGATACTTGACATCCTGAACAGTCAACAGTACTTCCTGTAGCAGCTGTTGGAATTTCTTGGAGGCCTTACATCTACTAATCAAGCCCAGTCCCAGTCTCTGAGATTGGGTAAGAATACAAACTAAAGTTGTATTTTTGCCCCAAGTGAAATACAGATTCCTGCAGTGTCAAATTAAAAAGCAGTACCTTGCATTTCTAGAAGTGAATGCTTTTGCCAGCTTTCCTTTTCCTTAAGTAACCCCTCTGCCAAATGCCAATGGCAGCAACAAGGGCTAGATTCCATCTGGGTAGGTGTCCTTTTACTAAAATAAATAAAAATATAGTCAGAGCCCCCATTTGGTTGCACGTTTACCTTTTATCTCCACTGGGTTTTCCTTGACACAAGGACTGATTACATTTTGGTTTCCTATGCACCTGTTATTATATTAATAAAAACAGACAAAGCATAGGCAGAAATAGCAGTTTGGATTCAACCTTCCTTTGCCTAAAGCCACACTAAGGCATCTATTAGTTGATATACCAGTCTACAATGACCATAAACACTTAGCGTCAGAACCTAGAACTCTGAATTATCTTATGACAGCATGGGAGACATCTGTGCATGCTTCCTCTGTCCCAACACAGGACACTTACAAAAATGAAGACACTGAATAAACAGGGTAAAAGCTAGACGTTTGCTAAAAATAGATGCATACATATTAGAGAGACAATGTGGGAGAAGTAATATCTTTTATTGGACCTACTTCTGTTGGTGAAAGACATGCTTTTGAGCTACACGGAGATCTCCAGGTCTGGGAAAAGTACTCAGAGTGTCACTATTAACTACAGGTTTCAGAGTAGCAGCCGTGTTAGTCTGTATCCGCAAAAAGAACAGGAGTACCTGTGGCACCTTAGAGACTAACATATATGCATCCGAAGAAGTGGGCTGTAGTCCACGAAAGCTTATGCTCTAATAAATTTGTTAGTCTCTAAGGTGCCACAAGTACGCCTGTTCTTTTTACTATTAACTACAAAATGGAACAAATTGTTTAGCATAAATAAACACATATTGCAAGAGACCATTCAAGGTGAAATGCCCAGTTAACATCTTTGCAGTCATAGGACATGGGTTAGTGGTTACAGATTATTGTAATAAGCCATAAATCCAGTGTCTTTATTAAAACCATGATTTTTAGTGTCTAGCAAAGTTATGAATTTAAGCTCTTAGGCTTGTCTTTTGAGGGTTTTGTGCAGGCTTCCTTTGAGGATGGTGATTGAGAGGTCAAATATAGAGTGATTGTTTTGTGAAAAATATTAATCCACAGGTGATATGGTGTTTTACCCTTTTTAGCATTTTTCTATGTGAGTTTATTCAAGAACATAGTGATTGGTTGGTTTCACCCACATAGTTGTTATTGGGACACTTAGACATGCAGACCTCATCTAGTGCACTATCACAACAAGTGACGTAGGATGCATTCATCTTGAAAGGTGTGTTGTGAAGGGGGAAGGTTGAGTATCGTAGCAATGGAGATATTTCTGCAAGTTTTGCGTCTGTTGTTATGGCAGGGTCTGGTGCCACTTTGAGTTGGTGGGGTCTGGTCTGTGGGCACCTTGCTTCTGATGATGAGCTTGGCAAGGTGTGGGTGTTGTTTGAATGCCAGAACAAGGGGTTCAGGAAAGTTCTTTCAGGATGTGGTCCCCATCAAGTATGGATTGTAGTTGTTTAACGAAACCTTGTATGGGTTCCTGTGTGAAGTGGTAAGTATCAATTAGGGGTGTGCAGTTGGTGGGTTTTTTTTTCTGTATTGAAGCAGGTTCTCTTGGAGTATTTGGGTGGCCCATTCCATGATACAATCTACTTCTCTGGTGGAGTGTCCTTGTTTGGTGAAAGTGGTTTTAAGTGTGTTATGGTGTATATCCCAGACTTTTTCCTCTGAGCATATTTTGTGGTATCTAAGTGACTGGCTGTAGATAACATATTTCTTAGTATGTTTAGATTTGTGAAGGTAAGGCTGGTGATTTGTGCGTTTCTTCTGTATAATTGTCTGTAGGGTACCATTGCTGAAGCTGATCTAGGAAGTTGTTGCTGGTGCGGCAGTGTTCTAAAGAGAGTTTGATGGATGGGTGCTGGTTGTTGAAGTTGTGGTGGAAATCTGAGGAGTTTGGGTTGTCTGTCCATAGGATGAATATATCATTGATGTTTGTCAGGTTTATCACTGGTTTTATGGTGCTTTTGTCCAGAAATTCTTCCTCAAGATGGCACATGAAGAGGTTGGCATACTGGGGAGCCATCCTGGCTGTTCCCATAATTTGTAATTTGGATGATTTTGCTGATGTGTTTGGAGTGGATATCTGAGTGCTGTCCATTGTCTTGTAGATATTTGAGGCAGGGAGCAATGCAGTCATTCTGAGGGATGCTGATATATAGGGAGGTTGTTAATGTTGAGGACTTTCTAGAGGAAGTTGGTTGTGTCCTGGAGAAAGCTGCCTCTTTGTGTGGTGAGTGGTTTGAGGATGGCTTCTGTGAGTCCTGCTGTTCCTTCAGTAAGAGTGCCATGGCCAAATATGATGGGTCTGCCTGGGTTTCCTTGTTTGTGTATCTTGGGAAGCATGTAGAAGGTCCCTGGGGTGGGCTTGTGGGGATGAGGTTGAAGAGTTTTTCTTGGAGTTGTTTGAGGAAGGATTTGATGACATCCTTAAATTCTTGGATGAACTGGCATGTGGGGTCTTCTTTGAGTTCTTTATAATAGGAGGTGTTGGAAAGTTGTTGGTTGGCCTCATTAACATAGGCATCATGGATGTGAAGTATGATGCCACCCCCTTTGTCTGCTGGTTTAGTCTTTTCAAAGTTCAGTTCATGCAACTTATTTCAGAGATTTTATGATACCTTATACTGAAGGTATACTATTAGTGTAGTAACCCTGGCCCCAGCACTAGCACCTGCTGTAGTTTTGAGTTATTGAGATGCTATTAGGACCTGAGGCTGTGATTGAGCAGTATGGAATGCTGTCCTGGGAAAGGAATAGCCAATGGGAGAGTAGCTTAAGCTGAGCGAGTGGCTCTGAAGATGTCAGCAGAGGCAGTTGGAAGAAGCTGTGAGAGAAGAAGGACTTAGATGCTGAACTAGTGGATGAACCGGAGCTGAGGTAAATGCTGAGGTGAAAAATGAAAGAGGAAGAGGAGAATAAGAGGAGGGACTGGGAAGTGAAAAGGAGGAAAGAAGCAGTAAAAAAATAGAACCGGGCATGTGAGCAGACGCTATTGGAGACGGGAAGTAGTAGAGGGAAATAAAATCTACAGATGTACCGAAGATAGAATATCAAGGGGAGGGCCAGCTCTACTGTTTTTGCCGCCCCAAGCAACATGCCGAATTGCCACCGCGGACAGCGGGGTCAGTCCGTGTGCTGTTAGGGTGGCACACGCGTTTCCACGGCGGCAGCAATTCAGTGGCAGCTTCTGTCTTCAGCTGGAGGCGGCGGCAATTCGGCGCGCTGCTTGTGTGTGTGTGTGGGGGGGGCGGCAAAAACACACGGACTGCTGCCTCTTGCAGATTGCCGCCCCAAGCACCTGCTTGGAATGCTGGTACCTGGAGCCGGCCCTGATCAAGGGAAAAAAACAACTGAAAAGAAATATAATTGATGAAAAAGGGAATTGATTGAAAAGCTGTGTTAGATTAAAATAGATCCTGAAAAGAGTAAATTAAAAGTCCAACTGCCAACAACCTACAGTAAATAAACAGAGAAAATGACTGTGTGAACATCTGTTGATGCAATACAGTTCTAAAGTGCCTAATGGTCAAGTGGGGATTACAAGGTGAAGAAATTAACAGAATGTTAGGAACCATTAGGAAAGGAATAGATAATAAGACAGAAAATATCATAATGCCTCTTTATAAATCCAGGGTATGCCCACATTTTGAGTTCAGATCTGCTCGCCCCATTTCAATATGATATATTGGAATTGGAAAAGGTACAGAGAGGGCAACAAAAATAATTAGGGGTATGGAACAGCTTCCATATGATGAGGGATTAAAAAGACTGGGACTGTTCAGTTTGGAAAGAGACGACTAACAGAATATGATAGAGGTTTATAAAATCTTGACTGGTGTGGAGAAAGTAAATAAGGAAGTGTTATTTACTCCTTCACATAACACAACAACTAGGGGTCACCAAATTAAATGAATAGGCAGTAGGTTTAAAACAAACAAAAGGATGTACTTCTTCACACAATGTACAGTCAACTTGTGGAACTCTTTGCCAGAGGATGTTGAGAAGGCCAAAACTATAACAGGGTTCAATAAAAGATAAGTTCCTGGTCTGTCAATGGCTATTAGTCAGGATGGGCAGGTATTCACACTATGATCTGAGTATTCTTAGCCTCTGTTTGCTAGAAGCTGGGAGTGGATGACTGGGGATGGATCACTTGATTGCCTGTTCTCTGTTCATTCCCTCTGAAGCACCTGGCATTGGCCACTGTCGGAAGATTGGTTACTGTGCTAGATGGACCATTGGTCTGACCCAGTATGGCAATTCTTATGTTCTTAACTCTGCTTGTGGAGAAACTTGCTGAAAAGAGAGAGAGCCACAGGAACATTGAATCTAAGGATTAAATCAAGTCAAACAGAAGCAAAGAATAGAATAGCAAGAATGGAGCTGGACTTACAACCAAGGAGACCAAGAGTTGAATCTTCTCTGAAGCGATAATGGATAACTTGAGTAATTTCTTTTGTTCTTGTTAGTAATGATGCCTTTGGTGTTAACTGCACAAAGTAAGGAAGAGTAGTGTGTACATGCTTGTGAAGGTTAATGTGCTAGTAACGTACAGTTTATTATTATATTATTTATGCTCTGGTACAATTTTGGGTTTCCCTTATAGAGATCAAAAAATTTAAAATTATCCCTTTTGTCTTGGTTTGCCTCTCCTCACATTTAGCATAGCCTAGCTTGGGGTCACTGTCCCAGCACCATAAGATCAGCTAGCAGAAAAATAGAGCAATGCCCCTCTGCCATGTACATTGGCCAAACCGGACAGTCTCTACGCAAAAGAATTAATGGACACAAATCTGACATCAGGAATCAAAATACTCAAAAACCAGTGGGAGAACACTTTAACCTGTCTGGTCATTCAGTGACAGACCTGCGGGTGGCTATATTACAACAGAAAAACTTCAAAAACAGACTCCAAAGAGAGACTGCTGAGCTAGAATTGATATGCAAACTAGACACAATCAACTCCGGTTTGAATAAGGACTGGGAATGGCTGAGCCATTACAAACATTGAATCTATCTCCCCTTGTAAGTATTCTCACACTTCTTATCAAACTGTCTGTACTTGGCTAGCTTGATTATCACTTCAAAAGTTTTTTTTCTCTTAATTAATTGGCCTCTCAGAGTTGGTAAGACAACTCCCACCTGTTTATGCTCTCTGTATGTGTGTATATATATCTCCTCAATATATGTTCCATTCTATATGCATCCGATGAAGTGGGCTGTAGTCCACGAAAGCTTATGCTCTAATAAATTTGTTAGTCTCTGAGGTGCCACAAGTACTCCTGTTCTTCTTTTTGCGGATACAGACTAACTCGGCTGTTACTCTGAAACCAGAAAAATATTGATGACTTTGATGATATATGGTGGAAGTCACTGGAAAAGGTGGAAGAAAATTAAAAAGGGAGAAAATGTGTGGAGGAGTGCAGGGGGGAAATGAAGAAAACTTCCTCCCCCTTCCACTCTCTCTGCCTCTTCTATTTTTATTCTCTTTTACAAAGAGAAAAAAGTAGGAGGGGAGGGAGAGGTGGGAAAAGGAACAAAAAATAAAATATTAAATGTGGTCAGCTTTTGAAAACTGAAATGAAATGTCAATTTGAAATTAAGCAAGTATTTTCATTTGAATTTTTTTATCAAAATGGAAGCTTCTTAAATGGAATTGTTTACAAAATATTTTGATTTGGATGAAACTGCATTTTTATTTAAAGAAAATTGGCTTAGGTCTACATTTTCCCACCTCTGACTAACAGAAGAAGCTGTTTATTTTCACTTATAAAACACAAATCCAATTAATGCAACACGATTTCACATGTACAGAAACTCTGCACCTGGGTAATTTTTGTTCAATACAACACATGCTGTATTTTCAGCGTCAGTCACTACTTCCTTGATCCGGAACTTCTTCCCAAATTTGAGATATTTCCTGAGATCCTTACATGGAATGTGGAAGTTGAATAAAAATGCGGACGTATCATGTGGTATCTAAGACCACAATGTACGTACAAAGTGTCCACTTGTTTTACTGCCTTTGCATTTTAAGGCTCCTAAACTGGGTTTCAGTCAGAATTCTGACTGAAGAGAATTTGTCAGAATCCTGCTCAACCGATGGCATCTACATTGTCCCCTTAATGCCTGCTTGTTATGTCATCTGTGTGAATCACCTTCCCTACAATTAAAATAAAAAAAGTGGAGGAAGTATTCATTTTATTAAGCCAAAATTAGATGTGTGACAAGCTTCAGACTTCTGCATCTAGCTACGTATGCAGGAAATCCAATTTCCATAAACACATTTCACTGCCTTTGTCTCTGAAGACTTCCCCCAAAAAGACCTTTCTGTCACATGCTGAGAATTCTTCTAAAAACGTCTGGGAAAATACAGACGTATAGTAACTCTAAGTCCAAAGTCCTGGGGTTGATGGCACTTCCCGGGGCAGTATATACACACATTCTAGTCTATGAATTTTTTCTTCAACTTCCACATTCCATATAAGGACCTCAGGAAATATCTCAAGTTTGGGCAGAAGTTCCGGATCAAGGAAGGAGTGACTGACGCTGAAAATACAGCATGTGTTGTATTGAACAAAACTTAGCCAGTTACAGAGTATCTGTACATGTGAAATCATGTTGCATTAACTGGATTTGTATTTTCAAGCTCCTTCTGTTTGTCAGTGAGCTGGGAAAAGGTAAAGCTGATGAATTTTTTAAAATAAAAACCACAGTTTCATCAAAATAAAAATCCTTTGCAAACACAGTTTCATTTTGACTTTTTTAGAAACTTCAAATTTTGATGAAAGAATTGAAATGAAAATGCGTTTAATTTCAAATTGATATTTTCATTTCATTTCAGTTTTCCAAAGCTGACAACATTTCATTTTTTTGTTCCTTTGACACCCCTCACCATAAAAGTAGAAAAGGGAGAGAGTGGAGAGTCCACTCAAACACTCATTTTCCCTCTTTCTCTAACACAGACGCGCCCCTCCCCCCCACCACCATTTTTGTCATCTTTAGAGTGGCCAATGTTTTTCAAAAATTCAACATTTTTACAAAAAATGTTTCTGCATTTTTCAACCTGCTCTACTGTTGTATATTGTCTAAGGGCACATCTTCACTGGCAACATTAACGTGGCTTTTGTAGGCGTGGCACAGCGCTGGAGAGCTATAAAAAACCCACCCCCACAAGGGGCGTAGCTCCCGGCGCTGATGCACTGTCTATACTGGCACGTTACAGCACTGCAACTTGCAGCACTCAGGGGGGTGTTTTTTCACACTTCCGAGCAAGAAAGTTGCAGCGCTGTAACGTGCCAGTGTAGACAAGTTTTAAATGTTAGATTGGAGGGACTCTCTGTGTTATTTGGTTGTAAAGTGCCTACTAGAAGAGGTCCCTCCCTCCTGTCTGAAATTCCTTGTGGTGCTACCGCAACACAAACAATATTTAAGTGTTCTGACTGTTTTTCAGCTTTGGGAGAGGCTAATTGGGAGTTACACTATTGTTGAGGTCTGGAAGTGGTGATCTACAGGAGTGGATCATGATTTCGTTAGCATTTACTTTTTAATCCTCCGTGATTTTGTGGTAAAGGGAGTATTTGATCCTATTGTTGAGATAGGAGCAAACATTTCTTGTTCTTTTTTAGGAGGGGGAATTGACCCCGTTCTGCACTGTAAGCATTGTTGCTAGAGTTCCTGTGATATTTGGCTGCAGCACTTTAGGGTTTCTCTGGGGTATGTTGATTAGGGTTACCATACATCCATATTTTCCCGGACATGTCCGGCTTTTTAGTTCTTAAATCACCGTCCGGGAGGAATTTTTAAATATCTAAAAACGTCTGGGAAAATACAGACATATAGTAACTCTAAGTCCAAAGTCCCAGGGTTGGTGGCACTTCCTGGGGCAGCTCCCGATGCCCGCCCGCCAGCAGGAGACTGCAGTGTGGGCAGCCCCTAGGCACAGAGGTGGAGGGGGTCTCCGTGTGCTGCACTGGCTCCCTCCTGCCCAATCAGAGCTGCGGGAGCAGGGCTTGCAGGTGCCAACAGCAGGCAGAGAGCCTTCTGCCTAGAGTGGCCAGATACCAAGTGTGAAAAATTGGGACTGGGGTGGGGGGTAATAGGTGCCTACATAAGACAAAGCCCTAAATATCGGGACTGTCCCTATAAAATCGGGACATCTGGTCACCCTACCTCTGCCCCCAACCTGACCCGACCCTAGGAGCCAGAGGGACCTGCCAAATGCTTCCCGGGAGCCACCCCAGGTAAGCACTGCCAGGACCCCCCACTTCACCCCCTGGCAGGTCCCTCTGGCTCTTAGGGTTGGATCAGGTCGGGGGAAGGGGGCAGAGGGCTCTCTGTGTGCTGCCAGCGCCTGCAAGCCCCGCTCCGCAACTTCATCAGCTCCCGTTGGCACTTTCCCCAGCGAATGGGAGCCACAGAGCTTGCGCTTGTGGCGGGCACAGCATGTGGAGACCCCTTGGCTGCCCCTGATCCTAGGATCCAGAGGGACCTGCAGCACGAGGGGTGAGTAGGCGAGCAGGATGGGGTGAAGAGGCAAGCAGTGAGCAGCGGGGGTTGAGTAGGTGAGGGGTGAGTAGGTGAGCGGGGGGGGGGAAGTGTGAGAAGGCCAGCAGCGGGCAGCGGGGGTTGAAGAGGTGAGCGGCGAGGCAGCCAGCGGTGGGTGGGTGTGCGGGGCTGAGGAGGCAAAAAGCAGTTAACCAGCGGCAGGCAGGGGTTCTTTGGGCGGGCATAGGGGTTTCTGGCAGGGGAGTGAGGAGGTGAGTGGCAGGTGTGAGGAGGCGAGTGGTGGGTGGGGGACTGAGGAGGGACGCAGCAAGCCAGCGGCGGGCCAGGGGGTAAGGAGGGGTGCAGTGGCGGGGCCAAGCGGGAAGGGGGCAACTCGACCTGGGGCAGAGTGGGGGTGGAGCATGGGAGGAGCAGGGGTAGACTGTGGACGGGGCTGACACCCTCCGTGGAGTGTCCTCTTTTTTGAATGTTCAAATATGGTTACCCTAATGGTGGTGGTGGTGGTGGTAGTTGTTGTTGGAGTTTGGACCTACACCTCACTCCTGTAGAGCAGAGTGGGTTGAATTATTCTGTCAAATAGTGTTAACAGAGGTTTTATTGGCGGTATAGATATACTATGGAGATATAACTATATCTACTGTAGTTATCCACCTGTTACTTTGTGACATAGAAGGCCAGCAGAGTCTTTTAATATTTTTAGAACCAGTATGAAGCACATTTAATGTGGTCCTATTAAGCCCAAGCATTTGTTATTTAGGATATGGTCAATTTCCATGTCTTCATAACAGTGCTAAACTCAATCCAGTACCAAATTTAATGACTTGGTCCCACCTCTATACTGGGCCAAAGGCTTGATCTGAACACATCTGCACTTTGGGAGTTCAAAATCTGAAATTTGCTGCTTAGGCCCATCTCTGCAAATCTACTATCAGAATAGTAAATGCAACATAGAAATAACAACACTTTAAAATTGGAGTCTGATTCCACCACTAGTGCTTAGACACTAGTTTAAATCCTGTTGGTAAAATTTTCAAAGGGGAGAGGGCCTCAACTTAGCCTCTAAAATTGCCAGCACAATGTTGAGTATGTGTACACTTTATTGCACATATGCTTTTCAACTTTGCACATGCAAAATCTCACTTGTATATGCACACTGTTTGCTCCTACAGAACAGCTAGTCAGATGGCTATGTTACTGATTTACATTCACAACTGAGTTTTTGCATATGCAAATTCTTAACACTGCAAAAAATGCATGTACAAATATATACCCATTCAAATTTACAACTGAAATTTCAAAGCCTGCTTTTTTGAAGGTTTTACGCTTGAGGGGTTTTCTTGTTTTGTTTCTACTTCTTGGGAGGATTATTAATTATTATTATTTTAATTATTATTTTGAAACTTTTATAAAGCTATGGTAGAAAATCAGATATGGACAAAGGTTAACATTTTCCAAATGTGCCTAAGTTCTAATTTAAAAAGTGCCTTAGAAACTTAGGAGCCTAAATCCCATTTTCAAAACTGACTTAGTCACTAAGGGATGTCTAAACTGCAGTTATACACCCACGGCTGGCCTGTGCCAGCTGACTTGGGCTCACAGGATTCAGGCTAAGGGGCTATTTAATTGTGGTGTAGATGTTCGGGTTTGGGTTGCAGCCCGAGCTCTGGGACCCTCTCATCTCACAGGGTCCTAGAGCCGAGGCTCCAGTCTGACCCCAAATATCTACACAGCAATTAAACAGTCCCTTATCCTGAGCCCCACAACCTGAGTCAGCTGGCACAGGCCAGCTGCGAGTTTTTAATTGCAGCGTAAACATACCCTTAAGGGCCTAAATTCCACTGACTTTCAATGAGACAGGCTCCTAAGTCACTTAGGTGCTTTTGAAAAATGTTACCCCAAATCTTTAACAATTTTGGAGTCTGCGCAGTATGATAGTCAGTAATTAAGTACTAAAGTTTAGCAAATACTCCCAGCTGTAACAAAGAGGCTGCTTTCACCCGATGCTTGTTAGATGAGCAACTCTTTTGGCATAGGTTCAAGAACTGGTATTAAAACACCATATAAAGCTTTTAACATTTCTAAAATTGATTACATATGTTTTCATGGACTTTAAACTTGAAGTGGCAGAGCCTAAGATTTCTGGGATAGAGGTTCTGTGTAAAAGTAAATCTTCTAATTTACTTTATGAAAAACTCCGTAGATTTAGCTATGTCACAGCTGTTATGAATATCATGTGGATTTTGTGAACTATAGTTTTATAGAGAAGAATCAAACCAAATCAAAAAATAAATCAATTCATGAAAAACAATTAATAGCTAATATGAATGGTGCAGATTGTAAGGCTTTGAACCTGGGCCTGCAGGAATACAAGGCAATGACCTCCCCTGTGCCACCCGTCTGCAGCTGTAAACCTGACTACTCCCTGCAATCCACAAAGGTTTTACACCACAGGAAGGTCTGCCTTGAGGGGTCTGACTGGCAACGGTCTTAGCAATCCCTGATTGGCTCCTTGATCCTAAATAAGCCCATGGGGCATACTAGGAAGTGTCTAGGAAACAATATGGATCCCTAATTAGCTGTCATGACTGCCCTGCTTCTGAACTCCTGGTACTGACCTAGGCTCTGACTTGGATTCTGACTCCCAATTGACCTCTGCAACCCCAACTCGGGCCCTGATACCTGGTATTGACCCTCAGCCTGATTCCTGACTTCATCTCTGGCTTTGGCCCTCTGCTTCACTCCTGACTCTGACTCTGGCTTAACCCTCAGCTTGACTCTTGACCCTGATACTGGCTCTGACCACTGGCTCGGATCCCAAGCTCCTGCTACTAGTCCTGCCTACTTTCACCCAGGATCTTGACCATAGGCGCCAACTTTCTCCGGCACCGGTGGGTGCCCATGCCCCCCTGCCCCTGGCCCCACCCCCATTCAAACCCCACCCCAAAGTCCCCACCCTAACTCCGCCCCGCCCTGGCCCTGCCTCTTCCCCCAGTGCGCTGCGTTGCCCCTCCTCCCCCTCCCTCCCTGCCCCGTGAATCAGCTGTTTTGTGGCGCAAGCGCTGGGAGGGAGGCGGGAGAAGTTGGACGCAGCAGCGCACTCGCGGAGGAGGCAGAGGTAAGCTGGAGCAGGGGGGGCGGGAAGCTGCCAGTGGGTGCTGAGCACCCACCAGCTTTTTTCCGTGGGTGCTCCAGCCCCAGAGCACCCACGGAGTTGGCGCCTATGCTCTTGACACAGGTAAACCAACTCTTCCCAAGAAAGAAATGCTGCTAGGGAAGTTCCAGGAGCAAACAACCAAACTTTCCTTGTGAAGGTTAACCAACCACTAATGTAGGGCCTGATCCAAGGCCCACTGTAGTCAATAAAGATCTTTCCAGCTCACTAAAGAGCTGTGTTTTTATTTTGACCATCTCACACTCCATTTGTGAAATTGAGAAAGTTTGCAAGCTCCGGGGAAGTCTGTTCAATTGAACTTATTGATGGAACAAATATTGTCCAGCTCTCCTCTCTTCTCTTATATCATAACTCTCCCTCAGCACACTCTTGTTTCTTTCAGCTTAAATAAACCCTTCAGTTGTTGTTGAAAACTTCCTCCAAAGAAAATTGGCTGTAACTCAAAGAACGAGTTTGCCAACTTCTGCACTGTTTATATTTGAGCAGTAGGATAATTGCGTTTTGATGTCTGAAATGATGTTTGCTGTGGTTGCATTCTGCAGCCTAGAAGAATTAATATACTGCTAGTACAGGGGTTCTCAAGCTGAGGGTCGGGATCCCTCAAGGGGTCACAAGGTTATTACATGGGGTGGTCGTGAGCTGTCAGCCTCCATCCCCAAATCCCGCTTTGCCTCCATTTGCCTTATAATGGTGTTAAATATATTAAAAAGTTTTCTTAATTTATAAGGGGGGTTGCACTCAGAAGCTTGCTATGTAAAAGGGGTCACCAGTAAAAAAGTTTGAGAGCCACTGTGCTAGTACCTATCATTACAAGGACCATATATAAATATTTTTATAATGTAGTTAAACTTTAAAGAGGAATACCGACCTTGCAATACATGAGATACACTAAACTCACATTTGCATTGAACACATATATGTTGGGATATTCACGAATCAGGCCTCATGGAGGGTTTGACAGACAGACTGGACAGCTTCCTGCAATACCCTTGGGAGACCTTAGTGTATTAAGCCCTATTAATATTAAGTTGCTGTTGATTTCATGAGAGCAGGATCAGACCTATATGCATAGGAATGTTTATTGATTTTAATATGTTGTCTCTGTAATGCTTTTACCTTAAGAATAAATGTACTTGCTTAGAAAGAGCTATGAGGTAACTTGTAACTATGGGCAATACACTGGCCATAGCTCTCAGAGAGAAAGCAAAGCACGGGTGCTGGCCTTGTTAGGCAGTCTGGCTTGCAGGGAATATCACAGTGTAAGGCAGGGAACTGCGTATCCTTAAAATTCCTGGTCAGGAGGGAGTAAGACATGGGTCTCCACCCAAGAGAGGTGACAGCTGGAAGCCTAAAGTAGGTGCCCTTTGTGGACCCTGGAGGGGAAAGACAGGTGTAGTTGCCTGTGACAGAGGATTTCTTTAGGGAGGAGAGCAGCTTTCCACTCCAGGAGGTGCCTTTTCTCCCCACTGCCACTAGCCTGTTGCAGCTTGTCTCTCATCCCTGCTCCCTCTCTCTCACCAGAAGAGCGGATTTTAAAGGTCCTTAATTGGACTCCGGTATCTCTAGTTCATCTCAGGGGGAAAAGGGCCTTTCCCATTCTAGGGCTGATATATTGACTTTCCTCCACTCTCTTATAGTTGTAAGGTCTGACTTTGTCAAAGTTCCTACACATACCACGACCACCAGCTCCTCCCCAGCACTGCACATAAGTCTGTGTAAATGTCTCAGGAGATCTGCAACCTTCGCACCTAGCAGTCAATTCACTATGCAGTTCTCGAGGTCTTAACAAACCCAACTGTCTGGATTTCTAATAATCAAATTCCCTAGTACTATTGCCAGTCTCTTCTTAATACCTGGGGTCCCCTCCCCTGGTGGGGTATCCTCAGTGCAAGAGGATACCATGACATCATCCTCTTCAGCAGCACAGAGGCCGTCAGACTGGGGGTGGGACCATTTTACTGTGTCCCACAAAGTGTCCTCTGTGTACTTCTCTGCCTCCGTTAGCTCCTCCAGTTCAGCCCCTCTAGTCTCAAGAACCCGCACTTGGACTCTGAGGGCCATAAGCTGCTTGCACTGAATGTGCACACATGCCACCTACCTACAAGGCATGTAATCAAACATGCTGCATTCAGTGCAATGAAGTGGATAGCCTCCATTCTGCTCCTGGACTTCTGCCTGCATTATTTTTATTCTTGCTGGGGTTTTTTTGGAGAGGGGATGGGGTTTATTGACCTAACTTTAGAGAATGTTAGGTGTAGCTGGCTCTCATGCTCCTCCTCTAAACTCCCTGTTTTCTTCTCCTGTTCACTAACTGCTCTGGTTGCTTAGTGGCTGGCTTTTTAATCCCCTGTTCTGAGTAGCCCTGCATTCTTGTTAAGGGATTCTAAGGATAGGGATCAAAGGATAGCAGGCTAGAGCCTCGTTAGGAAGCTCTCAGCTTTCCCTAGCAGTAGGGTTGCCAGGTGTCCAGTTTTCAACCGGAATGGTCAGTCAAAAAGGGACCTGGTAAAAGTCCAGTTTGCAGCACAGGCAAGCTCCCTATCCGGTTCTGTGAGACTTCTGGGAAGTTGCCAGCATCTCCCTCTGGCTCCTGGGTGGAGGGGCAACCATGAGGGCTCTGTGCACTGCTCCCACCCCTAGCACCAGCTCAGCAGCTTCCATTGGCCAGGAACCACGGCCAATAGGAGCTGAGGGGGCGATGCCTGCAGGCGCAGGTAGCTTGCAGAGCCATGTTGTTGCACCTCCGCCTAGGAGCTGGAGGGAGATGTCACTGCTTCCTGGGAGCTGCCTGAGGTAAGCGCCGCCTGGAGTCTGCACCCCTCCCCCCCTCCCACACCCAAACACCCTGCCCCACCTGTGAGCCCCCTTCTGCATCCCAAACCCCTGCCCCACCCTAGAGCCCACAGCCAGAGCTCTCCCCTCCCCCTGCTGCAGCCTGGATCCCCCTTCCACACCCTGAACCCCTCATTTCTGGCCCCACCCCAGAGCCTGCATCCCCAGCCAGAGCCCTCACCCCCTCCCGCACCTCAACCCCCTGCCCCATCCTGGAGCCCTCTTCTACACCCCAAACTCCTCATCCCTGGCCCTACCCCAGAGCACGCAGCCAGAGCCCTCACCCCCTCTCGCACCCTGCCCCAATCCAGTGAAAATCAGTGAGTGAGTGAGGGTTGGGGAGAGACAAGGTTGTTCAGTTTTTTTGCAAATAGAAAGTTGCCACCCCTACCTAGCAGGCCACTAGGCTTAGTGCACAGCCCCCCAAACAGACTACACTATAAACTTCAAACAAGCAGGTACACGGTGCCCTGTTAATAGCTAGTTGCTATTGATTTCAGTGAGTGCAGGAGCAGACCCAAAGTACTTCCCCTTCCTAGACAGGAGTAGCAACACTGTAACTTGTTCTATTTTCACCAGACTGTTTGGTCCTTCTTGTGATTTCCGGGGTGGATTTTATTTTCTGTTTATGACATACTGGCTCAATTGTCTCTTGAGGTTTATTATGTAACATGTAAGGTTTATAACCAAATAATTAGCTTACCATAGGCTGGCAGTGATCTAAAGCCAACAACTACCTTCACCTGCTCCCATTCTGTTTCTTGTTTTGTTTTCTTTTTCTTGAGTTCTCCAATAAAGCTAATATCCTGCATACATCTCTTTCGTTTAATGGAACTTCATCTGAATTTCTGTTTCCTGTATTCACTCATTTGACTTTCCCCTATGACTCAGACTTCACTGTCTTGTCATAAAGGAAACCGTCCCCTCCTTTCACTAAAGGGTATTTCATAATCACCCACACTCGGTACAAAAAGCAGATTTGTCTTTAATAGCTTATGCAGGCATTTATTCAGTTTATCATCATAACTAAAAGAGCAGAGCACGTAAAACCCAGTCTAAATTTAATCTGTACTTCCCATTTTATTTCCTCCACGTATTGAGCAACAGACAGTGGTGTGTTTCTAAACATGTTAGTTTTAAAGACTTTTGGGGTTATATTAATGGATACTTTCTTGTGCTCCTAAACCAGTATCAGGATCGTGTCCAAAAATAATCCCTAATGAGCAAATCAACAGGTGATGGCAAGAATAAAATGTGCAGAATGTGAAGAGGTGAATTCTTAAATAACTAAATTTAGTTGTCTTCCTTCAGAAAGTTTACTGAAAAATAACATCATTCTGAAATGTGGTGGAATAAAATGGAATGCAGCGCTTTCAGAAAATAATCCTAAGTATCTCTTAATAAAAGAAGGCCACACATGTAATTAATAGATGGTAGTTAAACTAATAATTGTGGACACAGTAATTAGTGCTAATGAAGGTAAGGTATTATTATTATTTATATTAATGTATTGCCCAGGAGTTCCAGTCATGGACCAGGACCCTATTGTGTTAGGTGCTGTACAAACATGGAATAAAAAGATAGTCCTTGCCCCAAAGAGGTAGTAGTTCTGCCTTTAGTTAGGTGTCATAAGGACCCCATGTATTCCATAGCAGTGGACTCTATATTTTTCTGTATAACTGACTCCTGTATCTAAGGATTAATTTAAAACACATTATGTTTCTAGCTCTTATAGATACAAATCACAGAACAAACAAACAAAATCCTTCAAAATACAAGCCAAGTGTAAACCAATGCAGTTTTCCCCCGAGTCTGCAGAGTGCCTAAAACTACAGCTGTAAGAAATATGAGAACTCCCCTTATAATATCAATGGGCTGTTAACTCAGAAATGTAATGAGGGCAATTTAAATGTCAACATTCACTATTTCACTGCTAATCTTTGTAACATAAGTGTTCACTAATGGGCTTACACATGACTCCACAACAGTTGCCAATGCCTTTCCTGGTGCCCAAATGTCCCTTATCCAACTGCCCACATGTTCAAATCCCTCCTGCCTCCCTGACAGTTCCTACAATGGAGTTATAAACTGTGTATGTACAGAAATCTGCAGTGCTTGTGCTAAACTGGGTGTCATCTCCCTGTCACTCCAGTTTGTTAGCCGCCCAAACAATCTCCTTAGAAGTTCTGCCAGCCTTTACTTTGCCCTGCAGGTTAACTGTAAGTGCACCCTACTCCCTGTGCCCCCTTGAATCGTGTTCCTCTGTAGCATGCAGTCTCTGTCACTGGACATGCACAGAATTAATAAGTTCGCTGTCTCCAGAGAGACAGTTTATACATCAGCCTGTTTGGTTCAGCTGAGGCAGGGCTGGGGTGGGTGGATGAAGAAACAAAGTGACTCTCAATGCTGAAAAAAGAACAGGAGTACTTGTGGGACCTTAGAGACTAACAAATTTATTTGAGCATAAGCTTTTGTGGGCTACAGCTTCTGGGCTGTAGCCCATGAAAGCTTATGCTCAAATAAATTTGTTAGTCTCTAAGGTGCCACAAGTACTCCTGTTCTTTTTGCGGATACAGACTAACAGGGCTGCTACGCTGAAACCTCTCAATCCTGAGTGCCCTGAGGAAGTGTCATAGTTGGGAAGTCAGGCAGGATTTACACACAGTTTGCTGGCTGGCTGAGGTTCACACTTCAAGCACTCATAAACTAGATTTTGAGAGATTCCCAAGTGAGGAGGGTGGATACCAGGAAAAGGTTACAGGGCAAGTATAAAGATGAGCAAGATAAATAAAAAGCCAGAAAACCAGGCTGGGGCAGGCCTCAGTGAATCACACATGAAATTAGAGCTGTCCCGAATAGAGAGAGAGAAAGCCGACAAAGAACATTAGCACCAGCAAGTCTCTGTCTTGCTGAGGCAGGGGGGTAACATAGTGGCCTCCAGCTCTGGCACCCCAAGAAAGTGTACCAGTAAGATACATTGAAAATGTAAGGGTAGCAGAAAATAAATTTTAATTGAATATCAAAATAACACAAATAGTGCACTGTTTGGTATTATTCATTTTCACACTCACTTCAATAAAAATCACCATTATTTATTTACCTGAAGCTGCTACTGGATTTGCCATCTTCCACAGCAGAGTCTCTCAGGGTATATCTACGCTGCAATTGGAGGTGTCACTGCAGCATGTGTATGCAAACTCTTTGATTGAACAAGCTCAAATAGCAATAGCAATGAAGCCATGATAGCACAAGCTAGCTGCTTGAGAACTTCCCTGGGGTCCTGGGCATGTGGAACTAGCTCATGCTGCAGCCCATGCTGCCAAGGGTTCACTGCTGCTGTTATTCGAATTAGCTAGATCAAAGCTAGCTCGGGTATGTGTATCCATGCTGCAGTCACAACTCTGATTGCAGTGTAAACATACCCTCAAAGACCAACAGGTCTTGCCATGGAATTTAGGACTCACTTGCTGCACAGCACACAGGAACGTAGGCATGCTGTAACTTTGTGCAAGGTTCCCCAGAGAGTTATAGTAACACACTTTTTACATGGCTCATAGTTAAGGGCCCTGCCCTTTTGGGTAGAAATTCTCAACTGTGGGAAATGAACAAAAGTAGGATTTGAATGTGGCCCACAAAAGGTGAAAGAGAGTTTACTAAACCAGTGTTCCATCCAGCTCCCCAGATCTGTGCCTTTCAGAAAATGGTCACATTTTCATCACAGAGGTAGGTGAGTTCATGATGGAAGGTGCATAACATGCAGGTACACAACAGTTTTTAGACAATAGTCCAGCATTGGAGCTCCATGAACATGTAGTTTTTTACACTGTCAGTATTTACCATTAGTTACTGTTGTGTGATATTTAAGGTGCTCATATTACAGTGGTGTGGTAATTTTTTTAAAAAAGTCTTTTTTTTTAATGACAGCCACTGTGTGCTTATTCAGATACCCTCGTATTGTTTACTGAAGTCTTTTTGACATGAAAGTCTGAAAGTTTACTGAAGTCTTTTAGAGCAGGATTCTTCTTATCTACAGCCTTTGCTACAACATATTAGGAATGGCCTTTCTCATCTATCCACACAGTTAAAACTCTTGTTCAAGCTCTCAGATCCCACCTCAAAACTCTCTTTTGCCATGACACCTACAAAAAACTTGACAATGGTTAGGCTGTAGGTGTGCTGAGATCACTGCTTATCATGCTGACCAGTATTGTCTCATTGTTTTCCTTGTGCTCCCTCATCTATCTATCTGTCTGTCTGTTGTTTCTTGTCTTACACTTAGAATGGAAGCTCCTTGAGACAGGGTCCATCTTTTTGTTCTGTGTTTGTATAGCACCTACCACAGTGGGTCCTAATCCATGACTGGGCTCCTAGGCACTATGGTAATACTACTACTCCTAATAATAATTAATAAGTAGTCTAGCTAGCCAAAGTTCAAGTGCTGTTAGGGTGGATCCCTGTGTGCTTTTGTGTTTATTATGTGATTTATCATCAGATCACTTTGATAACAAGGTCCAGATTATGTAAGAAAATGATAGTGTTCAAGCTCTTTAGTGAATTTATACAGATGCTGTTGGCTAATGGTAATTCTGACATTTGTTTATTTCCAAAGTTAATGTACAATATGCTGTCTTGGGAAGAAGCTCATGGGAGAAGGTGAATAGAAATGAATACTGGAATAACAATTTTCCACTGTCAGTCAAAGTCAAGTGCAACAAACACGTAAAAATAAAATGAAATGCAACCTTTACCGTAGGGAGCTCAAACGGAGCCTTTGTACATCGCCTAGCTGCGAGGGACAGTAATACTTATTACTGAAAACCCTGTCACTGTTGCAACCTATTTGTCCTATTGGCGATTGGCGGCAGGCAGCTTCTACCTTTACAAAATAATCTGTGCTCTAAGGTCCTGATCCAAAGAACCTTGAAATCAATGGCAGGAAGGACTCCCTAATGGAGGATGTGCCAGTGCACTTTTTCTGTAGTTTGGCAACATTTTGTGTGAGAGAGAAAATCAGCCATTTTACTTACACAGAATTTTAAATCTTCCTTCTGTTTTTGATCATCACTGCCCATTTTTTTAAATGATTAAAAGTCATTGGTGTCAATTTCTTGACAATCCAATAATCGTGTTTGTTTGTTTTATACAGTAACTCAGTTTAGATTAACATCTGGCCATGCATTGTAAACTAATGATGCCGTCAAAATTAAATACTGTAGCAGAGACTTTTGCCATCAAATGAAGCAGCCTATTATGACATCAGTTTAGCCCGGGGTACTCTGAACATAGCATACTTGAAATGAAAGTGAGATCACTGGAAAGAATTGTCCCTGCCAATTGCATGCATTGTCCTCTTTAAAACTGTAAGAGACCTCTTTAAAATTGGGTCTGTAAGGTCAGGCAGCCACCATGTAGCTTTAATTTGCCAGACTTGTCCTTACTGTGCAGGATTAACTGGTGTGTCATTGTCCATAGCTATGGTCTTATAGTTGAACTAGTTTGCTCTGTATAATATGGGCCTTTTCTTTATTATCGAATATGCTAATTTTCTGCTTCCACCAGTAATTTAAATAAATAAATTAATTTTCTGCTCCCACCAGTAATTTGCTTCAACCAACATTCCTCCTGTGGCAAAGCAAGAAAAATCCATTTTTCTTCAAAATCCCTCTGGTTTCCTTAAAGTACTTATAATTAAGTAAGCATGAAAGCTTTTCTGACTGAGTTCCTTTACGTATAAGACTTTAGTGCCAGCCTTAGCAAACAACTGCTAGTTAGAATGCATTGTTACTTTGTCCAGCACCACTTCCTTTTTCCAGAATTATTTAAATTTATTATCCTTCATTTGGCTTGCCAACATCCAGAAAGCAGCCCTCCTTGCCAGGAAGTGCGTATTGGGCCTGGGAGCTGCACAGTTTTTCTTTGCCTGCGTATGGGATAGGTGTCTTAATGAAGGAAAACTGCGTAGGTATTCGTGAACACCTTTCCCAGGAAAAGGAGTTTTAACATGGCAAGATCAGTATCATTAATGTAAATCAATCCCAAAGGAGGAAGTGCTGAAGAAGAATTTAGCAATGTTCCCTAATTGCTGCTCTCTGAGGCAATGAAATTTAGAAGAGAGAAAAAAAAAAAAGGTGCTTTTGCAGCCTTACAGTACAGCAATAAGGGGAATGCCAGACTAGTGGGATGGAGAAGTTGTGATTTTTCTTGTGGTGAAGGAAATTCCACTTACTTACACGGTATTAGACTGGACCCTGAGAGGTGCTAAATCTGTCTAAATGGATAGCACAAACCCTGGTTAAAAATGTCTGTGCCTATCTTCCTCTCACACGCTTCTTTTTATGGACCTTAAACATTATTTAAGATTTTGGGAAATAGAAGTGCTATGTTTGAAGCATTCACGTTCTTGCAGCCCTTTCCAGTCCTAGGTATCCTGACTTGCATCTCCTTTATCTTTCCATCCCAGTTGCCTTTTGCCTCTCTTCACTAGCTCTACATTTCCCATTCTGCAATTCTAGCGTTACCACCAACATCTTTTAAGCTCTTACTCAGTTAAATTATTGTCCTTCTGTTAGAAAAAATATTCAAAGAGCATCAAAAATTAGAAGTAACAACAAAAATATAATTTTGTCATGCATTATAAGCAAACTAACGACTGGAGACAGTGCACTAACCAATACCTTTCATCTCTATGTTTCAGCTATCAGGATTTGTGGGAGTCAGATCCTTAGCTTGTTGAAGGCCTCAGGCTGATAGTCAAAAGGATTTCAGGCATGCTGAAAATGGGTGGGTTTTTTTCCCTTATGAATGGCTGAGTTAACATTTTCTATGGCATGTTACTCTAAGATTCTGCAGAATTAATGGGAAATGAAGAATGTAAATGGTGATTTTTAATCATGCACATTAAATACATTAACTACTTTGAGAATATTTAAGAATAAGTTTCTCACATAATTATTTTTATTTAATATTTTAATAGCTTAGTTATTATAAAACTCCCTTATGGGGAATGGACATGGTGGAATCAAATCTGGGTAGGGTGGTTCTGATGGCAATGGGGTTCAGATTATTATGAAGAAAGACTGATGATTTAGAATAGAATAGAATAACTAAATAATATGAGTCTGGATAAAAGATTTTTTTAAAAAGAAAATCACAACTGGCCTCTTCTTGTCTTGTCTTTTGATTACAAGTAATGGCTTTCAGAAGACCTAAACAATGAAACTTAAATGGATATTGCAGTTTATCAAGAGGTAGACTGAGATGTTGCAATAATTTAAAAGTTCCAGGCATACTTTTTAAAGTAAGTGGAATCTGGTGATATCATAAATAGGAAGAGAAAAAGATGTGCTCAGTGGTGATTTACCGCAGTGGGTAAAAATAATCTTGTAACTAATTCAGAATAGGATGTATTTTAGCCTATCCAGAGAAACCTCCAAATTATGATAACTTAATAGTGGTTGTCACTCTGGATAGTGATTTGTGACTTTGAAACTGAAAAGCATACAGTGTACAGTTTCAGATCAAAGACCAGAAATATACAAATGATAAAAAATTAACAAGGCACACATAAAATGTATTAAAAACTGGCCAAGTTCTCAAAATGTAATTGTAAATGGGCAATCATCATCGAGCAGATGTGTTTCTAATGATGTTCCACAAGGATCAGTTCTTGGCCTTTGTTATTTAACATTTGTAGCACCCCCTCTCCACCCGGCTACCTTCTTTAATGCCAATCTGCCTACAGATTTTGGTGGACAGGTCTGGGTTCTTCTGGATCCCGCCACCCATTCAGCAGGGTGTATCTTCTTTATTTTTCCCTATGAATTTATTTGGCGATGCCTCCACCCGCCTCGCTCCTTCCTGGCAAGGTCACCAGGGCAGCTTGGGAGGAAAATTCTAACCACAGGGTAACCACCACTTACTTGCCAGATAGTTGAAGATGCCCAAGAAATAACACAGATACATACAATATATTCAACACAGTAATTATATTAAACAGGAGACAAATATAACATAACAGGGTAAAACACTATTCTTAGGGTCACCAGTGCCCACACTGATAATTCCGGTGACTTTCCCCAGTCACGTGACCTGATGTAGCAAATGTAAGATCAGTGTCCCGTTGGTACGCGTAATTTGTTGGGGCCCTTCATGATCTATGACCGCGATATCTTCTCTGCAGTGGTTTAGCAGTGTGGCTGACTGGGTTCAGTACAGCCTAAAGGACTCACAAGTGGGAGGAGGTGGTAAGTCCCTCCACAGGTTTAATACGCAGCAGGTTATAAAATCCCCAAACCCTTACTCCCTGGCTTGAGGACACAAAACAATTTCCCTGACTGACTGACTAAAGATGGTGCACTCACAAACTCCATGAATGATCCTCAGGTTCAGAGATGACTCTGGACTCCTCTGTCACTGCAGAGGGGCTGATCTCTGCTGGCAGGGATCCTCTTCAGGCAGGAGTCAGTCTGCTTCTGGTCCCAGGATTTTCCATCACTACAAAGGGGTGCAGGGCTCAAGGTGCAGATTACACAACTAAACTAAAATCCAAACTGTAGTCTCCTACCCCAGCATCCAGACACACTCACAGCAGGCAGCAGCCCTGAACTAGCAGACAGAGCAGAGCTGACCATGTGGTGACTGGTCTCACTTAGGGAGCTGGAGGGCTAACTCAGCCTGGCTGGGGAAATTTCCCATCAAAACTCTACAAACTGGGAGTCATCAGTGCAGAAGGAAAAGCCCAGCTGAGGGATCTTGCTTTCAGGTCCCTACAGACCAGTCCTCAGGGGGAACCCTGCATGCAGGCCTGGGACTCACCAGCTCCCCACCCAGCCAGTCCTGCCCTTGCCCTGGCTGGCTCCAGACTGTCTCAAAAAAATGGCTTCTCCCCTCTCCTGAGCTCCCTGGGGAGGGCATTTCACTCCCTATTGCTTGCCGGGCAGTCTCTGAGTCAGCCTTGGCTCCCCCTCCCTCCCAGGGGCAGTGTACCTCTCCCTGAGCTGCCAGCAGACAGAGCCCCAGGAATCTAGGTAATCTCCTTGGGGATTACACATTTTTATCTATGACCAGGAAGAGAACATAAAACAATCACCGATAAAGTTTGCAGACAACACCAAGATTGGGAGAGTAGTAAATGATGAAGAGAATAGGTCTGATAGAGAGTGATATGGATTGACTGGTAAGCTGGGTGCAAGCAAACAACATGCATTTTAATATGGCTAAGTGTAAATACATACATCTAGGAACAAGGAATATAGGCCATCCTTACAAGATGAAGGGCACTATCCTGGGAAGCAGTGACTGTGAAAAAGATTTTGGGGTCATGGTGGATAATCAGCTGTACATGAGCTCCCAGTGCAATGCTGTAGCCAAAAGGGTTAATTCAGTCCTAGGACGAGTAAACAGGAGACTCTTAAGTAGGAGTAGAGTGGTTGCTTTACCTCTGTATTCGGTGCTAGTGTGACTATTGCGGGAATACTGTGTCCAGTTCTGGTGTCCACAATTCAGGAAGGACATTGATAAATTGGTGACATTTCAGAGAAGGACCACAAGAATGATTAAAGGATTGGAAAACATGCCTTATAGTGATAGACTCTAGAAGCTCGATTTATTTAGCTTAACAAAGAGAAGACTTAGAGTGACTTCATCACAATCTATAAGTACTTACATGGGGAACAAATATTTGATAATGAACTCTTTAGTCTAGCAGACAAAGGGTATAACAAGATCTGATGATTGGAAGTTGAAGCTAGACATATAAGGTGTAAATTTTTAAGAGTTAGGCTAATTCACTATCAGGGGGTAGCCGTGTTAGTCTTTATCCACAAAAACAACAAGGAGTCTGGCGGCACCTTAAAGACTAACAGATTTATTGGGCATAAGCTTTCGTGGGTAAAAAACCTCACTTCTTCAGATGCATGGAGTGAAAGTTACAGATGCAGCCATTATATAATGACACATGAAGAGAAGGGAGTTACCTCACAAGTGGAGAACCAGTGTTGACAGGGCCAATTCGATCAGGGTTGATGTAGTCCTCTCCCAATAATAGATGAGGAGGTGTCAATTCAAGGAGAGGCAAAGCTGCTTCTGTAATGAGCCAGCCACTCCCAGTCCCTATTCAAGCCCAAATTAATGGTGTTAAATTTGCAAATGAATTTTAGTTCTGCTGTTTCTCTTTGAAGTCTGTTTCTGAAGTTTTTTTGTTCAAGAATAGTGACTTTTAAATCTGTTATAGAATGTCCAGGGAGACTGAAGTGTTCTCCTACTGGCTTTTGTATGTTACCATTCCTGATGTCCGATTTGTGTCCATTTATTCTTTTACGTAGGCTGGCCGGACAGCAGGTAAAAGCCCATCTGAAGAAGTGGGTTTTTTTAACCCATGAAAACTTATGCCCAAATAAATCTGTTAGTCTTTAAGGTGCCACCGGACTCCTTGCTAATTAACTACTGGAACAATTTACCAAGGCCGTGGTGGATTCTCCATCCCTGGCCATTTTTAAATCAAGACTGGATGTTTTTTGAAAGATATGCTTTAGTTCAAAAGGAATTTTTTGGGGGGGGGGTGCGGGGGAAAGCGCTCTGACCTGTGTTATACAGGAGGTCAGACTAGATGATCATAATGGTTCCTATAGGCCTTGGAATCTATGAAACATATTTTTAATGGTTAAGTTCCCGGTACTACAGGCATGTATGCACATGAATAACTTCCCTTATCTGAGTAGTTCCTTTGAATTCAATCGTGCTACATACCTGAGAAGTCAAAGAAGCTACTCAGATGTGTAAAGTTATTCATATGCATAAGCATTTGCAGGATCAAGCCCTAAAAAGGAGTGCTGGTTGAAGAAGTAACTGCAGTGATCCATATCTTACAGATACCATAATATAATTAAATGCAACATCCCTATTAAAGGGATCATGCCACACACTAGCCTCCCCACTCTTGTTTGCATGGCTAGAGGCCTAATAGTGCACTTATTGGTAGAAATATAAAACTGAATTTATAGGTACGAAAACTGGGCTAACTCCTGAAGTTCTTATTCAGGTCTCACTCAGGCAAGTCACCTATTGAGTTGAGAGGAAGGATTGTCAGAGTAAGAGTTGAGGATTTGGTCATCTCATATTACTCATAGTTATTTTGTTTAATTATTTCAAATGACAGTGTTTGTAAACTGGAATTGCCCAGCTTGGCCCCCTTCCAACATTGAAAGTAACATTGGATGAATCTGTTATGCTTGGAAATAATTGGCAATAATTTGGAAAGTGCTGGGAAAAAGAAAGAGATTAAATGTACATCGTACAGTGGGGATTTTGTGTTTTTAT